>NC_060951.1:24473077-24833077 GCF_022045245.1 Lucilia cuprina
ATCTATAGTCTAGTCTATAGTCTAGTCTATAGTCTGGTCTATAGTATAGTAGATAATCTATTCTATAGTTGAGTCTATAGTTTAGTCTATAGTCTAGTCTATAGTCTAGTCTATAGTCTAGCGAAGTGAACCAGAAGATAGACAATGTCATGGAATTCCAGTGACTGGGACAGCGTCTGCATGCATGTAAGGAACGGCTGGAGGATAGGTGAAAAACGCAAAACCTACTTAAACAAAATGAAATTAACGCAAATAATGTCATGGTGCAGGGAGTTGTAAACCCAGTAGTATGGACTTTAGGCACAATACAATAAGTGCTTCGGTGACATATGGCCAATCCACACTAGTAAACGAGGAAGGTGCCGTCGAAGCGGAAACCAACCCTCAGAGTACTTCAGAGACTTTGCGATATGATTACAGGTGTTTAATAGTGTTTATAAATCATAGAATAACAACATATGGAAACATAGAATAACCTAATTTGTAGTCTATATAGTCTAAATAATATTCTACTAGTCTAATGTTTAGTCTAGCCTAAAGTCAAAAGAGTATGGATGTACATAGGGCAGTAATTGCTTGAGTATTTTCTTCTATTTTTCAGAAGCTCACAACAGGCCCTATAGTGGCATTTCTGTATTTCTTCAGATTATGTAAGTAGTACACCCTTCTATTAATCTATTCTATAATGTAGTCTATATTGTATTTATAGTCTTTAAGTACATTTCTTATACATATTAATATTAAAGTTGATAGCAATACTAAGAAATTAATATTTATTATTTTCTCATAGCTACAAGTTAAAATACATTTGATTTGGGTATTTTTGAAATCGACTATCTGTGGTTGATTTTCTTTTGAATTACAAAAGTTAAAAAAACGAAAGATGTTGGAGCATATTTTATGTAAAGTTATCAATATTTAAAAATTTTATTGTTATTAAAACAAATAAGGGAGGGAAATTTACTCAACCACACTTAGTCCACATCCAAAAGATGTGGTATTTTATACAACAAAAAATTTTAAAGTTCTAAACATATGAGTCAGTGACGTCAGTAGTATTGTTATTTTTATTGCGATATATATAATCTTTAATAAAAAAATTCTCAGTCTATCATAAATTGTAGGAATTTCATTAGAATTTGTGTAACCGCAATGAAAACAATTGCTACGAACGGAAATATGTTAAACGTAAAGAAATGCTTATGTACGTGCAACACCCAACAATTGAAGTCCTTGTTTTCAATTTTGTATTATTTTTTTATACCCTACACCACTTTAGTGGGCAGGGTATATTAGGTTTGTGCTGATGTTTGTAACATACAAAATTATTCATCCTATATCCACCATAAAGTATACCAATCGGTTTAGAATCGTTTTCTGAGTCGAAAAGGCTAAAAACAGATCATATGCTTTATTTTTGTAATAATCTTCATTTTTAACATACTGGCTGGTGTAGGGTATCATATGGTCGGCTATGCCCGACTATACATTCATACTTGTTTTTATTTATATATTTAAGCCTATTTTAGTTTTTTTCCTCTAATGCAAATAATGTTAGCAACCACAGTTTATAACATGATCTGATAATGAATTAAATTCTAATAAAATTGTAGTAATAAAATATTAAATAAATATAAATAGTTAAAGTCAACATTTTGATAACAAATAAATTTACGCCTTTTAATTCTTAAATACACAATTCCAAAAAAAAATCGCATTTACTATGAGAGCAATTATGGTTTTATTGTGGTAACCACAATTTGCGACGAAGGCGACAATTGTCGTTATAATAAAACAAAATAATATATATGTATATTTAATACCCTCACAAATCAAGACCATTCATGACTACTTATAACTGTATTATCGATACCACAACAATGGCCCTGAACATGCGACAACAAATATTGAAATGCGTAATTTTTGCGAGTGGTTATTAGAATGGACATCCTACACCTATTAAAATGGTGTAGTTTATTATACGTATGGGTTTAATTTTGTAAAGACATGTCAGTGGAAGTTAAAAAGAAATATACAGTGAATCAATTAAGTAATTTGCCTATGCAAAATTTTACATGATATATTAGATAATCAGTGGATTTGGACCTAGAAAATATGTTTAGTCAGGTATAAATCAATATATTATAATAAAAATAATCTAGGTTTTTGGTCATTTTGTATTGATAAACAAAAACTACATTACGGAAACCCCATTATACTGGGGGGTACTGTGTAAATTTTATTTAGAATTGTAGAATATTGATTCTTATTCAATAAATCTAACACTAAGTACCATCCTAGCCACTCTGAGTATGGGGACATCATAAAATCCTGATTTTTCAACCTCATATTTTAAATGCTTTATTTTATGAATAAGATACAGTAGGCGTATTAGGATCTGGATAGTTATTCTTGATTTGGGTTCTAAATATTTATAAGTGCATATATTAGCTGAAAATTTTTGATTTTGTTGACCTTAGGATGTGATAACCACCTCTATTTTAAAATATATAAATTAGGTATTTTTCCTGTACTACACGACAGTATATTTTATATTGATTCCAAGCATCCTAAGGTCTGTTTAGAGGTCTAAATTAAAACATAGTGATACAAGCCGCATCCCTTTGGCAGTTAAAGATTTTCAAGCACCACTCAGTGCGTTTTTTCTAATAATTCTTCTATCGTCCTTTAAACAATAAAACAATAAATCCAAAAAGGAATTAAAACATAATTTGAAAGAACCCAACGAAATTAACCGAAATTCTCAATATGCAAAATATTTTATTGACATGCAAATTCTGATGAAGAATAATAAAATGCAACAACAAATGCATCAAAATTTTTATTTTAATATTTTTTTCTTGGTTTTCCCATTTTACACAATCTTTATTTTTAATTGGAAAACAAAAATTTACTTTTTACATATTTTTTTCAATTTTATTGATGAACAAAAATCTAAATTCTCTTAAAAAAAAGTAGGCAACAAACTTAGTTGATTCACTGTATATATAAATACAAAATTCTGAAATCATCGAAAAATCTTAAATCGCCAGTTAAGTAAAAAACTGAATTTTGGTTTAAAATTTAAAATAAAAACACTCATTGTAGGGCATTTGCAATAATAAATAAATCAATAAGTGATTATTAACTGCACTTGAGTTTTAATTTTTTTACAACCAGGCGTCAATTGATAATTTTTGCCATATTTCTCGTCTAAATGTATATATATATTTTTTTTTTAAATTTCAATATGTAAGGATTACAAAATTTAATAATTATCAAAGTCTTATATCATTTTACTTTGTTTGTTCTATACCGGGAAGTTTGTATTTGCTAAAACAAGACAATGCTTGTAATAATATATTGTAAATTTTAGTAGGAGAATATCTCCCCCAGACCCTATTTCATAGTTTACAACATTGTTTCTGAAAAGTAGCTTTTCACGGAATATTGTTTGTTTGTTTGTTTAAGATTTGTAAAGAGAATTTGATTAATAACATTTTATTGCAAATATAAGTAAGTATGAGGTCTTATAACTTGCTATACGTTTTGGTTGAATTAAAAGAAGCATTTCGAGGAATTTTGACTACATAAGGACAAAAGTATCTAAAGGGTGTGAAGTTAAATTCGTCGGCCAGATACGTCCCACAACACATTTGTCAAATACGTTCCACATACTGTAAAATTCGTTTTCATATTAAATTAATTGATTTTTTTAATAAAATATACAAGTATTTAGGCGGAAGAGGACATTTTGCGAAATATTATGAAGTGCTGGATAAGATATTAACACTTTTTAGTACAGATATGATAAAAATAAAAAATAATATTTTTGAAAAGGGCCCCGAATGGAATAAGCAATAAAAATCGAAGCGGGTAGTCGGTTTATAAACACTAATAATCATACATACCCCTTTATTTACAACTTTAAAATACATATTAAATTCAATAATTTTGTCTTACTTTTGGACTGTTGCTACGTTTAAACCATACAAGCGCAGCGAGCTCTTAATTGAGCTCTCTGGTTTATTTTCCAACACACGTACGTAACTTCCAAACTAAGAGATTGAGAGCTTGGAAGTTTTTTGATGGAGTTACACATAGAGAAATCTTTGTTAAACATAAAGATAAGTTCTTGTTTGCCGAAAGTTAAAAAATTTTTTCTGGGTAATTGTAAAAAATAATGGGAATTTTAGTAAAGGTGAATCAACGACAAAAACTGCTACACAAATGTAATACCCGCTACTATGTTAATTCTTGATATACAAGCCAATTTACAACATTATCTCGTAAATATTTGCAATTAGTTGACATTTACAGCACAGTATATGAGCGTTAAAGTACTTGGAGGATATTTTTATACTCCTAATGATCCATTATTTGTTTCATTTTTCAAAATCTTGAATTATTTCTTTACTTTTATTTACATGTAGTATATATTAAGATTCATATTGTATCTAAAATTGCAAATAAATGCATTTCCGAAAGCAATGTTTAAATTTTTTTCCAATCCTACTCATAAAAAAATCCAGACATTTTAATGTTTTTTTGTTATTTATAATACAGTACACTGTAAAGTAGTGAAGTCACTACACTAAAAACAGTAAACAATTTTACAAACTTTTCTTTCAGTGCACACAGTGGGGCAGAATCGAAATTTTTTGGAAATAAATTTGGCATTTCTAAACGGCTGATCCGATCGGTAAATTGGCGTGAGCGTAGCCAAGGAATATTCGAGTTTAAGTTTTGAAGATGAACCCCACCGATGCCCCAGGGACGGCGCTGTGGCGGCTCAAAGTAGGGTTCCTACGACATGTAAAATTTTTAAACTCGAGCCATTTTTTTGTTTTTCATCCAAATACAAAGATTTTTATATTTTCTGAATTCGCTCGACGAGGTCTTGAAAAAACATGGTACTACTTATCCCTTATAATATCCGAGTTATAGGCATTTAAAAATTTAGTGATACAAAATTTACCATACCTTGGTCCGCCTTTTTTTGGATACCGGGTGTAATTTTGGACCAACTTGTTGTTGTGTTGTTAGTTAGACAACAAAATTTCCAATAATATACAAAAAATTTCAGATCAATATCATTTACAGATCCAAAAATATACGTTTTTTAATTTAAAAATTCAAAAAAATTTAGATTTTTGCCGTTTTTTTTGCCAAAAATGTGTCTTAACTCTTTTATTAATAAAATAAAATTTTCTTTAAGAACATATAACCATTTTATAGTTTTCTAAAAGGTATCTTTACGCAGAACGCTTTGGCGTAAAAAACTTGTCCTATTTTTTGAAAATGTTTCCACTGCGTCCTTCCGAATATGACCTATTTTTTATCAAAACTTCAACTTTGGGCGACATGTTCCAAAATCCCAAAGCTGGGATCAGAAAACTGAAAGCAGTTTTAGAAACCTCAATATGTTTTATATTTACTCCAAAGAGATTATTTGTGACGAAAGACCAAAGAAATAAGAATTGGAATCAGCCAGGTGGTAAGATATTAATGGAACTAAAATTTAAAAATTGCAAGTGTCTACTCTCTAGAATACTATGGGACAATAATGTGACGATTGAACCGAAAGATATAAATTTGAGTCAACCAGATGGTGGCATATTAGTAGAAAGTAATAATCATTAGTAAAAATATGATGATTTCTATAAAACTTGTTCTTGTCTTCAAAAAAAGGTATTAACATAACACATGTGAGTACGGCTTTGTACATCTACTTCACTAAAACATAAGAAATTATACGAAACGGCTCATGTCTGATGGTTATTCTTGAACATCTTTGCAACAGATAGCTGGCCATAATGAACCTTTGTCTTTGAAGTACACATTTAAAAAAATATATATTTCCTTTCAAATCACTGCCACTCTAATGAAATAATATGCCCTACACAAACAAATCAAGCAAACTAATAAAGAAGGTACCTGTTCTTAAATATTTACTGACTGACTAACTGAATAGCTGGCTGGATGACTAGCGGACGTTTAAAGTGTTGCTTTAGGTCACTTCTACTACAAATACTAAGATTATTACTAATACTACCAGAATCACTAATTTATATTCAATACAAAAACAAATACAAACAAAATCTAAAATTCGAAAAAAATCGAAAAATGGACAACAATAAAAACAACTAAAATATGCCGACAATTAAAAACCTTTCTATCTTCCAGTATCTTCCAATATACTCGTTCAATATAATATTAACTGGATTTCGGTTTTTCAAAAAAAAGTTTTTTTTCTTAATTCTTCGGGGTATAAATGCCAATGTCGTTTGTTTTTTTGTAATTTGTTTTTGTTTTGGGCTTAATTTAGTGAATGAATTAAAACAGTTTCTCCAAAATATTGTCTTGGTCGCCGTCAGTTAGTATTTATTGAAAGAAAAAGCCGTTTTATTTTCTGGTTAATAATTTAGTGTTTAAATCGTAGTTTAAACCAGAAACTGTTTTTTTTTTTTAATGACAAATTTATTATAATGACAGCAAGAAAAAGTATTTTATTTTGGAGTTTAAATAATTAGTATAAAACCTGCTGACATATTGATCACATTTCTTAGCCCTTTTTTCTTTTAGTCATGGGAACTGAAATTTAATTTATGCTTGATCAGGTGCAATACCCACAGATTAGTGACACATTTGACAGAGAGTTCAAAGTCAAAGATAATAAATGATCATGCAATTTAGATAATATATAACGAGGAAGTTTATTTTTTTATTAAATCAGCTCCAATTGTTGGCAAAATTATTGCTTTATAAAGGGTGGAATAGTTCTACAAAAAATTTAAAATTCAACCTGAGACTGTTTCTTTTGCGTATAAGAAATTAAGACGTTTTAAATGAAACCATTTTTATAAAAAGGGGCGTATCACTTTCAACATAACTTTTGATAATGACTAACAACTGTCAAATAAACAGTTGGTGAATCTTTGCGAACGACTTTCTATAGTATGAAGTTGTAGATATAAACTAAAAACTTTAATAATTATATAAATACTTAGATGGAATCTTTTAAATTTATCTTTAACACAGCTGATACTTTTGTATCTAAGATAAGATTACCACGAACTTTTTATTAAGTAGATTAAACAAATTTATACTTATCACCAACATTCCGTTTTTAAGAGTATTTACTGTGTATGTATGTATGTATATTATTAAGAGCTGTGATAATAATTTGAAATTAAAAAAATAGGTCTTTTTCAAATATCTCTAAGCGAGGTCAAGATTATTAAATTTGACAAACTTTCAACAACCCCCCCCCCCTTATCCCTTCCAAAAAGAAAAACACTTGAGATTATAATTAACAAAAATTTAAAAATTTGTTGTCAAATAATAAAGAAAATACTTACACTGTATTGTAAACACAAGGACTGAGATTAATTAAACTTGTAAATTTCTAAAAAAAAATTCGTGTTCCCTTAGAGTAATAGACATTATTAAATCGTTCGGCTAGAAACTTTATAAAGGTTAATTCAGATGTTTATTTAACATATGAAAAATGTGAATAATCTAATAGTTTCTCATATATTCTAAATTTTGTATTTAATAACCTAACCTATGTAAAATTTTAAAATTATAGCTTCAATAGTTTGTCCGATATACAAGTTTTCTATTTAATTCATATGGGTACTTCATGTTAGGTAAGTAATTACAATTGAAAGTCAATACCCAGTTTTTTTTAAGGTTCTATTAGTTTCCCAGATAAAATAATTGTATTTAATTAATATGGGAGGTGACACACCCTGCCCACTTGCTGTTCTCAATAATCTTATTGATACTAAAGTTCTTCCGACAAAATTTGAGGACACTAACTGCTATACTACATCAGATATATTGATTAAATATTTTCTTAATATATTTACTTACTTAATTACTTACTTACTTACTTACTTACTTACTTACTTACTTACTTACTTACTTACTTACTTACTTACTTACTTACTTACTTACTTACTTACTTACTTACTTACTTACTTACTTACTTACTTACTTACTTACTTACTTACTTACTTACTTACTTACTTACTTACTTACTTACTTACTTACTTACTTACTTACTTACTTACTTACTTACTTACTTACTTACTTACTTACTTACTTACTTACTTACTTACTTACTTACTTACTTACTTACTTACTTACTTACTCACTTACTTACTTACTTACTTACTTACTTAATTACTTACTTACTTAATTACTCACATACTTACTTACTTACATACTTAATTACTTTTCCATCAAATTTTTAATAGGTCTGAACGTACTTTAAGAATAGCAAATTTCGAAAAAAATGACATTAGGAAATTTCTATAGGAAGAGTAAATTTCGAAAATTTTCTGTAAGAAAATGAAGTTTTGAATATTCTAGAAAATATTTCAAAAATATTCTAAAAATGAAATTTCAGAAACTGTTCTATAAAACGATTAATTTAGCTTTTTTCAGTCCTTCCACGATTATTTCATTGTTAAACATTTACGAAATGGGGTGATAATTATTTTGCCACATCAAACGCATTAAAATTAGTTGTTAACATTGCTTTTATTGTATTTCTAATAACAACTTATTAATGGCCAATATTACCCAATAGACACTTAATAATCAATTGATTTTGAGGCCACAATCTATGTTAGTGTATGAGTGTGTAAAGAAGAAGAACCAAAAATCTACTAAAAAATTAATATTTCTTTTATTTATTTTTAACAAAAAAAAAATATATATATATATAAATAAATAAAAACAATATAAAGTTCAGTGCCATACACAAATACAAGAACAATATAAAATGTAAATAATACCAACAAAATATTCTATATTATAGATTAAAAAATTCCATTTTAGAATTTTATTAAAAATATATTATTTAAGAACCTGTAATACGACATTCTATCTTATACAAAAAAAAAAAAAAAAAAACAAATCAAATAAAATCGAAATTAAATAAATATACATTTTGAAATATTTGTATGTCACGTGTGCGTAAGTTTTCGGTGGTAATAAAAAGATCGATCGATTAAGAGCGTTAAAATTGTTATATGTATGTGTTTATATGAGAAGAATAAAAAATTTTACTTTTTAATTTTCTATAAGAAGAGTAGTTTTGGATATTATTCGGTAAAATAAAGCAAATTCTAAGAAAACACCTAGAGATAGGGTTCTATAAATCGACTTTCGAATAATCGAACAATCGTTTTTTTGTCGAAAAAAGTATATGCAAAAAGTCGAAAAGTCGACTTCGGAAATAAAAGTCGAAAAGTCGAAAATAGTCGGAAAAAGTCTAAAATAGTTTAAAAGTCGAAAATAATCGAAAAAAGTTGGAAAAAGTTAAAAAAAGTCGGAAAAATGACGAAAATCGTCGACAAGTCTGAAATAGTCGAAAAGTCGGAAAAAGTCGAAAATACTTAAAAAGTCGCAAAAAGGCAAAAATAATCAAAAAGTCGAAAATAGTCGCAAAAAGTAAAAAAAAATCGGAAAAAAGACGAAAATCGTCGACAAGTCTGAAATAGTCGTAAAGTCGGAAAAAGTCGAAAATACTTAAAAAGTCAAAAAAAAAGTAGTCAAAAAGTCGAAAATTGTCGGAAAAAGTCGAAAAAAGACGGAAATAGTCGAAATGTTGAAAAATTTACTATTTACAAAATACTAAAAGTCGAAAAATCGACTTTGCATAAAATGCAAAAGGTTAACAAGTCGACTTTTAACTAAATGCAAAAAGTTGAAAAGTCGACTTTTTGTGTAGGAACATTTAGCAAAATTTTCTTAGCTTAGCACAGTTACATTTAATCTATAGAGAGCGATCAGTATTTGTATATTATATCCGGAGGCGTCATTACATGTACAAGTAAATTTTCATTCATATCCATTAAAGCTATTAATTATTTTATTAATTTCCTTACACCTTCTCTTCTCTTAATCCTTTAGCAAATAATTGTAAATAAAACTTTAATATCAAACGACTTAAATGTTTAGTTATCTTACATTGCACAGTGGGGCAGAATGGAAATTTTTTTGGAAATAAATCTGGCATTTCTAAACGGCTGATCCGATCGGGATAAAATTTGGCGTGAGCGTAGCCAAGGAGTATTTAAGTTTAAGTTTTGAAGATGAACCCCGCAGATGCCCCAGGGACGGAGCTGTGGCGGCTCAAAGTAGGGTACCTACGACATGTAAAATTTTTAAACTCGTGCCATTTTTTTGTTTTTCACCCAAATACAAAGATTTTGAAAAAACATGCTTGGACATACTACTTATCTCTTATAATATCCAAGTTATAGGCATTAAAAAATTTAGTGATACAAAATTTACCATACCTTGGTCCGCCTTTTTTTGAATACCGGGCGTAATTTTGGACCAAACGGACTCAATTCTTGTTAGTTAGACAACAAAATTTCCAATAATATACAAAAAATTTCAGATCAATATCATTTACAGATCCAAAAATATACGTTTTTTAATTTAAAAATTCAAAAAATTTTAGATTTTTGCCGTTTTTTACCCAAAATGTGTCTTAACTCTTTTATTAATAAAATAAAATTTTTTTAAGAACATATAACAATTTTATAGTTTTCTAAAAGGTATCTTTACGCAGAACGCTTTGGCGTAAAAAACTTGTCTTATTTTTTGAAAGTGTTGCCACTGCGTCCTTCCGAATATGACCTATTTTTTATCAAAACTTCAGCTTTGGGCGACATGTTCTAAAATTCCAAAGCTGGGATCAGAAAACTGAAAGCAGTTTTGGAAACCTCAATATGTTTTCTATTTACTCCAAAAGTATTTTCCTAGCCCTGAAAGAAATGTGGACCCTATGGGCAAAAATGTAAAAATCCCATTTTTGAGATTTTCATTCCTATTTTTGACCTTTTCAATTTTTTTTTTTGCATTTTCTTATTTTAAATGAGAAATTTAACAAGCGTTGAAGATTTCATTGAGTTTTGTTCATAAATAAAGATTTTGTCATATATTACAAAGATTTTGTCATATATTACATTAACAAATTTCTAAAACTATGATTTATATCAAAATTTTAATAGGGTCGCAGATAACTACAACAATTAAGTCCATATTTATCCCTTAATATCTTTTTTTAGTTAGATATGGAAATTCTCGACCCTTTACAAAAAATTTCAAGCCAATATGTCAATTACATTCAAAAATATGTTCATTTAAACCTGTGTCCTTTAATTTCATCTTTTTCATATTTTAGTATTAAATATGACAGAACATGTTTAAATTTCTTGTATTTGTATTTGGGTGAAAAACAAAAAAATGGCACGAGTTTAAAAATTTTACATGTCGTAGGTACCCTACTTTGAGCCGCCAGAGCTCCGTCCCTGGGGCATCTGCGGGGTTCATCTTCAAAAACTTAAACTTGAATACTCCTTGGCTACGCTCACGCCAAATTTTATCCCGATCGGATCAGCCGTTTAGAAATGCCAGATTTATTTCCAAAAAATTTCCATTCTGCCCCACTGTGCATTGCTAGTCTATTAAACACCACCTTTTGAGTTATTTTACCCCAAATAAAATATTTTAACAAATTTAAAAATATTTTTTTTTTTTTTGGACAAAAAGATTAAAATTGAAGGCAATAACAATAAATGAATACCCAAGAAAAGAATCCAATCTAATCAGTGCGTAATAGTCTCAGCTTAAAAACTCATTTATCATGTTCGATTGCTATTGGTATGAGTAGTTTTGTAAAGCACAAGAAACAAAAAGGAAAAAAATCATAGGTCTTGAGTACATGCCTCTACAATTCCACTCTTAAAGCATGACCAATAACAAGAACAACAACAGCTATAATACATATCAAATCAAATAAAATAAATGAACAAAAAAATCAATCGATCTCTTGGTAGGTTCCATTTGTTTAATTGTATTTATCGTATCTTTAAAGTGCGTAAAATTTTTGTTACTAACACTACTGATAAAAAAAAACTATTTTTATTTTTTTGGGTTATGTGATTGTTGCGTTGTGTCTTCCCACCACAATCACCAAATAATTGTCGTTAAGGTATAGATATGATTTTTTATAGAAAATAAAAGTATTGATATTTTTCATTATTCTAATTTTTTAATATAGTTTTATACTATTGTATATAAAAATGTCTACCAAAGTTGTCATTTTGTGTGTAATACATCAATTAGAAAAATTTTTTCCTATCAAAAATGTACAAAATATATAAATCGTTAGTGATAAATTTGATGGACTTGGACTTATGATGAAATCTTAATGTATTTAAACATGATAATCTAAGAATTCAATGACCCCTTAGTAGCTTAACAAATGTTAATAAACCTTTTTAATTGTTCCATTTATACTTTTATTTTAAATTTGTCACTGTTTTAAAAAAAAACTGGATGTTATATTATATTTTTTTGAGATTTGTATATAGCTTTAAGAAATAGTAATAAATTATTTATAATTCCTACAAAAATTTGTGTTCAGAAGTGGTTTAGAAAAACCCAGATAAAATGTTAATATCCTATAATTTTTAAAAGTTTATATTAAGAGTTCATCCGTATACTGTTCACAAAAAAAAAAAACAAATTTCGTCACAACAATTCATTGTCATATTGTTTATTGCTTAGAAACTACGATCGGTTTCATACTTTTTTTTTTGAGCCAATTTTCTATAGTCTAGTCTATAGTCTAGTCTATAGTCTAGTCTATAGTCTAGTCTATAGTCTAGTCTATAGTCTAGTCTATAGTCTAGTCTATAGTCTAGTCTATAGTCTAGTCTATAGTCTAGTCTATAGTCTAGTCTATAGTCTAGTCTATAGTCTAGTCTTTTTTTTTTTTGATATGGGGTGCGGAATCTTCGTAGATATGAATCATTTATCATGATTCATGATGTGAGATTCAACTATGTTGTGCGTCACCTACTCACTAAACCGCCTTCCCATCGTCAACCGCAAAACCCTACGGAACTGCTCTTATAGTCTATAGTCTAGTCTATAGTCTAGTCTATAGTCTAGTCTATATAAAGATTGATTAATCTAAAAATTTAAGTTAATAAGAAGTTTATTCATCAAATATACTGAGAAAAAAGTTTCGGATCTTAGTTCTTTTAAGTTTATTCTGAGAGGCATAAAATTCGTCACCGCCCAATTTAGCTTTTGCTTTCGCATTATATTACACACCTCGTATGATAAACATAACACATATGTATGTATGTAAATACTACACTAATTATATAAAAATCTACAATTATTCTTCAATATTTAGTATAATGATAATACGATCAAAAAATATTTAATTCGACAATGATAAAAGCCTTTATCAAGCTAAAAAGCCTGCATATTCATAAAATAATTATCATAATCATAACTACTAACTAGATAAACCTTTTTTTTTTAGATATTCATGATTTTATTTCTTATGAATGAAACTAATTATTTATTTTTCAAACTATACAGACCCCCCAGAAATTTTGTTGCTGCTATATAATTTCTGTACGATCATGATGATGTTAAATGCTTAAATAAACATATAAATAAAATGTAAATGCAAGAAAATTCGTTTATTTCTACTCCACGTCTATTCATCAAACGTTTAACAAAGATGACTCGTGCTTCATCATTTTTAAAGTTTAAACAAATAAATTGTCAAAAAAAAGTAGAAAAAATTAGATCATTTTAGAAATAAATTGTTGCTGCTGCTTGACTACACGCTACCCACAACTTTGGGTAATTCTTTATAAAATTTAAAGAAACGATTTATGTTAAATATCACCTTACTGCTAGAAAATGGAAATTTTTTTCTTTAATTTTTGTATAATATTAAGTAAATATTAACAGTATTTTTTTTTTGGGCGGTTATTTATTAAAATAGTTGATGGAAACCTATAGTTATTAGAGTTTTATATTCCTTTCCTTGTATGTGTAAACTAATTTTTTGTTACTTCAATTATTAATGAGTATTTTAAACAGTATCCCCCCGCACGGGTCAAATCTTTTACATCCGTTATTGGTTTTGTTACTTAGAGGAATGCGTTTAATGTAAATATTGATTTATTACACAAATTAGTGTAAATTCGTTTTAGATAGAATTTGTTAATTTTTTTAAATTACATTGAAAATTTACATGCCTAATTTAAAATTTTACTCTAGTTTATAAAATGTACGAGGGTTGTAACGAAAGTTTATAAATAGTATTATTTTATATCTAAAAGATTGATGATTCTGTTAGTTTGCGTATTACATAAAATCCGAAGAAATTCCGCAGTTATAATTTCCGGTTTTATTCCATTAGTATTCAAAACACTATCCTAGAAAAGAACAAATGGATTTTGACGATTCGTGCGGTTTATGTAAAAAGTTCCATAGTTCTATAAATTTTGGTTCAATTGCAATGGTCCTTTATTGACCTATTTCAGTATCCCCCAGTATTCCGTCAACAGCGTTTTATATTTCTTTATTTTATATCTCAATTAGGGATAGCAAACGTAATGTTTCCGTTACAGGCTTTTCTGGAAAGTATCCGACATAAATCTCGAATTTTCTGTGGACTTGAAGCTAAACGTTTGTCCATAGCTTTAATGATGGGACATTGCCCGAAATTCCTATATTTTTTAGCACTTATCCATAGTTCCCCGCACAAGTTTATCGTCAATTTAGATTTACGTAATGGAATCTGTAGATCATTACCCAGGTTTAAATAGGTCCAGGGGATCAGTTTTCAAAATTTCAAAGTCTATTAGAAAACATGAGGTTAATGGGGAAATAATAAGGCCATCGATATAAGTCTTGTTAACTTAGGCTCATTAATCGCTAGTTCACGGTATGGATAACGTCCGGAATTTCACAATATTTGCTGCAGATTGTCAAAAAAACATACTACCAGATTGAAACCAAATCCGAAGGCTTGACTTGTTAACTTAGGCTCATTAATCGCGAGTTCGCGGTATGAAAACTTCCGAAATTACACCATAGTTCTATATCCTGGTACCGTTGATCTTGGATCTCAAACAATGATCAGTAGATCATTGTTTAAGTTCACATGCTTTTTTAAAGCCGACCTGTTTTTTTTAAGCCATCTGAATAGGTTAATGGAGAATGAGTGAATTTTATGCAACAGAATCCCCTGGTCTTCCCTGAAGACGGAAACCACCGAGACGTATTAAATAGATCATAGGGTTTAGGTTAGTTCGTTCTTCCGGTAACCTAATGCAATTTCTCTCTTAGAATTGATAACGGATTGTGGGAATTGAGAAAGTCCTCAGTACTCAGTTTTCTCTACAACCTAATTTATCGGAAAATTTCATAAACCATTATCATAACGAACACAT
The DNA here is from genome assembly GCF_022045245.1 of Lucilia cuprina. Lineage (NCBI taxonomy): Eukaryota > Metazoa > Arthropoda > Insecta > Diptera > Calliphoridae > Lucilia > Lucilia cuprina. The sequence goes on from NC_060951.1 coordinate 24,488,374, forward strand.
TCTTTCACACAGCTGCAATTTCACAACTGATACAGTTTTGTAGCTAAAAATACTAACAATACAAAAATTGAAAGAATTGTATCATTTATTGCTTTAGTAAATATTAAAAAAAAAACGATTTTAGAGTAGATTTTTAAGTTTGACATGATGTGAGAATTTCAAAAATAAACAAGACAAATTTTCATTTACACAATAAAATACAAACACACTAAAAATCAAACACAAAATATATAAAAAAACTAAAAAAATCAAGTAAATAGATTAAATCAATATACGACCAGTATTTAATACGGAACAGGTAGTATTAGTTATAAAATACTATATATATAATAGTATCTAACACTAGTTAGTTAGAGAGTTCATTAGATATATACACTCGCACACAAAAACCTGTGATATAATTTATAAAACCAACAACAACAACAACGATGACATTATCACAGGTCTATGAAAAAAGCATGAAGACAAAAAGGGACTCAAGCATGCGCAAATAAAACAACAACTTAACAAAATTTATTTTATCTATTTGATTAGTGCGAAGAGTATTTCTTTAGGTTTGTACACTATTGTGTACTCGGAAGATGTAGATATTGCTGTTGTTGTTATAGGCATTTAAATATTTACTTTTATAATATTTGTTTAAATAAAACAGCTGATAATTATGATGGCGATGATTATAATGTGATGATGATAAGTTAATGGTTTTTACTAATAAAATGTAAAAAAAGTGGAAAAAATTAACAAATCTAGTTATGAGTGTGTGCTGTTAATTTGTCTTTCTTTATTTCTATTTATCAGCACTTAAAGAGAAATTGAATTTGTTGTTTTATACATATTTTACAAATTATTGTTGCACAAATAAAAAAGGTTTAGTTGTATAGATGTCTTAAATACAAATCTGGTTAATATTGCATGAAAAATATTGTTCTCGGAAAAATGTTAAGTACTTTTCATAATCAAAGCTCTTAAAAAAAATCAATTTTGTTTTACACACTTCGGGAAACAAACCAGGATATCATAGTTTAAATCCCTTATGTATTACAGAGACATCCCTAGTCTATAGACTAGACTATAGACTAGACTACAGTCTAGTCTATAGACTATACTTTAGACTAGACTATAGACTATACTAGACTAGACTATAGACTAGACTATAGACTAGACTATAGACTAAACTATAGACTAGACTATAGACTAGACTATAGACTAGACTATAGACTAGACTATAGACTAGACTATAGACTAGACTATAGACTAGACTATAGACTAGACTATAGACTAGACTATAGACTAGACTATAGATTAGACTATAGTTAGACTATATTATAGACTAGACTATATACTAGACTATAGACTAGACTATAGATTAGATTGTAGATTAGACTATAGGCTAGACTATAGACTAGACTATAGATTAGACTATAGACTAGACTATATATAGACTAGACCATAGTCTAGATTGTAGTTATTAGTTTTTCGCTAGTACTTTCAAAAAATTAAAAAATGTTATTCTTAACGACCACTCATTGCCAAATCCTATGTTATCAATACAATATGTTATATAATTGATCTTCGCCAAGTTTTTGCTGGGTAGTTTTCGAAACAAAACATATTCAATAATTTATTATAATTTTTAATATATTTTTAAATAGTTTTATTTCCATGAAAATTAAGTAATAATTATATATACATTTTTTTATTTCTTTACAGGTTAGTAACCTACTGTGTGTTAGCTGTGGTAATTAATTTTCAAGAATATATATATTTTAAAACATTTGATAAAAATATACAGCGTCAATGTCAAAATATTAATATCAATAGTAAATCATAAAAACGTGTCTCTGTAAATGGGCGTAAGCTGGAAGGTGAAGCAAACTCGTAAATGTCAGGCCCTTTTTTCATAAAATTTTTAAATTTATTTTATGAAAAATATTTGGCACCAAATCATATGAAATGTTGCCAAAAATTAAAAGAAGACAAGAAACAAGAAATTTTAAAAATAAATTTTGACATAAATCTTCCAATTTAAGAGACCAGGAAGAACTAAATTAAATCATCAGCATTTAAACTTCAAAACACCATGGGTTGGGGTATTAAGAAATTAATTAAAAAAGATATTTTATAAAATTTTAAAGAAATTTTAAAAAGCTTTTAATTTATTGCAGCTCTTAATTATTTTTATTTATAACTATTAATTTTTTAAAATTTTCTTTTACCACCAAAAATCCCATTGTGCTTTAATAAATTTGTATATTTTATTATAAAATTTCTTTAAGCACCTGACATTTATTGCTTTTATTTTTAATTTGTTCCTGAAATTATTTTTTTACTGAAAATTTTTTTTGTTCAGAATTTCAGTTTTTTCCTAAACTTCAAAGTATTTTGATTTTGAGCAAAGAAGAAGCAATTTATTGGCTTTATTTCAAAAATGTCTTGTCTTTTTTTGTTAAATTTTATTATCAAATATTTATGTTTGAATATAATAAAAAAACTTGAATGTATTTTAAAAATATAAAATGCGTAGGTTACGAAAAAATCCAAATTTGAAGATTTTTTCTATTAAACGAAAAATAGTACAGAGATGGGCAGTAAATAGTTCAGAAGCGTAATATAATTTTTTTTAAATAATTTTATAGATTATTAAATTAAGTAATTTTGTGATTTCAACCAAAATTTTAATAATTTATCATAAAATTATTATAAATATTAATTTTTTTCAAATCCCTCCCCAAACTAACCCTATAATTAGGGCAGACCTGTTATATTCTACCTTTTGCATAATTTGTATTAAACGATGCTGGTGGCTGGCTGCTGATGTTGACATTGTTCAAATTTCTAATATTGCTAAGGCTGATGATCTACAATCTATTGACAAATTCGAAAAGTTAATGATGAACTCATTTTTTTATTATTTGATGAACAGAATAAACTAAAATAGTTTATATTTTATTTTATTGACTTAAAAAACTATTAGTAAAATAAAAAAAATGTTAAACATTGACTAAGAAAAAAATTTAAATAATTTATAATTAATTATGATTCAGAAAATCAGAAGAAATACATAAAATCACAAAACAAAAAAAAACTAAATAAAAATGAAAGTAATCTAGATTTTTTATGTAAATTAAATGCTCCAATAACTACTTCCTCATGGTTTTTAAGGTAAAACTTCTTAAATGATTCTATAAATATTTAAAAAGTTCTTCAAATATCTTAACATTTCATTTAAAAATATTTGAATTTTATGTTTTGTGGAGCCTAAAGTACATTACGTTTTCCTTTATGTTCATTTTTCTTTCATTTTATTACAATTTATATATTTGTAATAGTATTTCAAAAATTACCTACTTAATATGCAAATTAACTTTAATTTTTCAATTTAGAAAATTAAATGTTTCTTGGTTCTTCCATGTTCTTTAAATATACCTAAATTGTATTTCCTTTTGCCGTTAAGAACTAGAGTTTCTTTTTGTTGTTTTAGTTTCCTATGGGTCGATTTTTATTAGGGCCATGACATTTTGCTCTATTTAATAGCAATAAACTAAAATACATATTCATGCACTTAAAAAAGTATAAATACCAAAACTAATCCCAGCAAATAATTTCAGAACAATCGGGAAAAACCCAAATACTGCCCTCCAAATTACCAAATATTGGTTTGGTGTCTCCGTAAGTTATTTATTGCTAATAAATAACCTGGAACATTAATAAATTATTAGTGTTCCAGTATATCAGTCTGGAATGCCCGTTTTGCAATTGAAACGATCTATCTATCTATCTATCTATCTATCTATCTATCTATCAATCAATATGTCTATCAATTTATCTATCTATCTATCTATCTATCTATCTATCTATCTATCTATCTATCTATCTATCTATCTATCTATCTATCTATCTATCTATCTATCTATCTATCTATCTATCTGTCTATCTATCTATCTATCTATCTATCTATCTATCTATCTATATATCTATATATTAAGACAAGTAGTCTCCATGTCCCTAAAATTGTGACATGTTTTATGGTGACATTATATATTCAAAAAATAGTCGGATAGGTTGACAAAATATTAAATCCTATTTTAAATATTTTAAGTTTTTCTGTTTGCCGATAGCATACTCCAAATTTGTTTGCCCAAGCATACATGAAATTAATGCAGCCAGTACAAAAATTTTTTGAAAAGTAAATTGTTGAGGTTTTCTATATATTTAATCTAATAGATATTTTAGATTAATATAATTATATGTACAAAATAACTGATGTTACTAAAATAAACTGATAAACTATTCGCTATAATAGACTTTCCATTTCCTTATCGCTTTTTGTTCAAGGCCATACAAAATCTATAAGAATTTTTGTTTATCAACATTAGGTGCAAATACATATTAACCCATTCAAAAACTTTAGGTAAATTTTGTGTAATATATATTTTTTAAAAGAAAATACACAAAATATTGTTTTCACCACCTAATGGTTTAACAGATCCATAAACACTTTGTTTGTGACTTGTCAAAAACTATAAACATATCTTAACGATGACAACAACATGAAAAAAACTATATAAATTGTTAATCAAAATGTTTTAAAAATAAATAAGATTTTTTACGAATATACATATGTATATAATCCAAAAAGATTAGGAAAATTAATTTCCTTAACATCTTCCACTAAAAAAATATATATAGAAATCACACACAGACCCACACTTTTACACAGATTTCTTAATGAAATAGAAAATCGAATGATTTGAAAATACAATTTTTTTCTCTCTTTCCTTTAAATAGATTCTTTTAATATTGTATTTGAGTATAAATATGTATATTAATTTGTATGAGTATGTATGTGTAGCATAACTTTATCGACCACAAACACTAAAATTTCTATTAAAATAAATGAAAGAAAATCAAATTAAAAGGCCTTCAAAAAGTGAGAATTTTTATATAAATTTAATTTGCAAACACGTGTTTATTAATATGTTGCTGATATGCTGACGGCTATAGTAGTACGCAGCAGCAGCATGTTGATTGTGGTGGTGGCATGAGCAACATATTTGCTCACGCTCTTCAGTGACGTAGGAATTTTAATTATTTATTTTTTTTATTTTTATTTGTTAGAAATCTAGCTAGGAAAAAGCCAAATATGTCCAAGTTCCAAAATTTTTAATTGAATCTTTACGATATTTTATTCAATTTTGTTTCACAAATGATTTATATATAACATTTTAATGTTACTAATAGACTGAATGATTCATAATTGCACAAAATAAACGATCGAAGGTAAAGAGCGGAAATTTAGACAGAAGATTGGTATCTCACAATAGGTCCACAGGATTTTAAGAAATTCCAATGTTTTAGGTGTAAAAAATGGTAAATTCGGTACTCTCATACATCCTTTACAGTTTGAAGCTTAATGTTGTACATTAAGGTTTTTTCAAATCCGGACCTTACAGGGAACTGTTTATTGATACATTTTTCAGCACCACATATATATTATAAACCAGTATACGAATTTACTACTACCGACGTTTAATACATACTTAATACAGTCCCTTTTTGGTATTTTTTACTTAATGATCTCACTACGATACTTCAATCGGCAGAAAAAGGTACCAAAAAGGGAAAACGAGAAATTTTGTTTTATTCAAACTCAGTGAGTAAATTTTAATACAATTAGGGAAATTGGTAGATTTGTTATAAAATTGAGAATGAGAAAAGGTACTTTTTCGTGCTTTACATGGTACTTTTTGAAATTTCTTTAATAATAAACATAGAAACATAAAAAGGAATGTAGACAATAGAAAATAAAAACCTATAAAAGGAAACTTTTTTTGTATTTTTTTCGTTTTTTAACAGGTACTTTTTGAGATTTTATAAAGAGGAGTAATAAAGTTTTTTATGGTACTTTTTCGTTCTTCGAAAGGTACTTTTTGAATTTTAGTAAATATTGAACATTAAAACATCAAATTAAACATGTAGAGACCGGAATAAACGAGAACATATAATAGAGGTCATTTTCGTACTTTTTCGTTCCTCAACTGGTACTTTTTGAGTTTTTTATTAAAGTTAACCTATAAACCGAAAACTAAGCAATCAAAGACTTGAGTGAATAAAAATTTAAAATTATGTATTCATAGGAATTTTTTCATTCTTCAACTGGTACTTTTAAATAAAACTGGTTCTTTGGTACTTGTATGTGCTTTAACTGGTTAATAATCTTATTAAAATATATTGAATAGATATAAATTCATTGAACTATTTAGTTGTTTTAAAATTTGACCGTATTCTTTCAGACACACACTGTACTATTATGTTTAAAATAGGCATTCAAGGCCAATCACGAAATGACGAAATTTTTACTTTTTTTACAATAGAGTTCTTTTCTTTTTTTGCTATTTTTTCTTAAAATTTAAATAAAAGTGTTGAGAAAGTGATTGTGAAATTAAAAAAGTCGCAAAAAAGAAAACTACAAGGTTAAAATAAATTTAAATTCCCATGATAAGATTTTAATGGATTTTTTTTTATTTTGGCAAATATTAATATAGAAACATTTAATGTATAGTTGGGTAAGGCCGATCATATGATACCCTATGAAGTTAGGGTTTAAATAAAGCTAAATCATTATGAAAATCAGCACTATCATTTGATGCTAGGTGAAATAAGGTATCGATTGCTACCATTTTAAATAGGCTTGGGAAGTGTGAAAAAATTTCATTAAAATATTTTAAATAAGGAATAGATTGTGATTATTTTAAATTAGCTTCGTCATTGGCTCTAGAGAAAAGTGAGGAATTTCATTAAAATATATTATTAATTGTGACCTGTAGTGTCCGCACAAGGTTTACATAGACACAGGTGGGCAATTCTTTGGATGTTACAAACATGCCCATTGTAATGATGTAGGGTATAAAAACTACTTACTGATAATATATTATTATGCTAAACATTTTAATTACATTTACCTTAGTTAGTAAAGGTATATATAATTTTGTCATTCCGTTTGTACGTTCTATAATTTTCGACTCTACGAAGTATATATTCTGCAGCCAATTATAAGACCCCAAATATCTGCGAGATCCAAATAATTTTATTAAATATACTTTTAGGAAGATTTCTATTTCAAATTAGCAAAATCAGTCTAAAAACAATATAGATATGAGCAAAAGTCTTTGACATCCTCAGAAAATTTGTTTTTTATAATAGTGAACTTAGAAACTTGAACTTAAGCATGTAGAACCCGCATTAAGTGAGAACCTATAAAAGGGATCTGACTTTTTGGTACTTTCCTTTTGACTTTTTTATAATATTGAACCTAGAATCATGAAAATAAGCACGTAGAGCCCGGATAAAGTGAGAATCTTAACAGGCGACTTTTTGGCACTTTACAGTTCTTCAAAAGTATATTTTGACGTACTATTATCTATTATATTGAAGCTAGAAACAGGAAAGTCAAAACCTAGGAAAAAGGGACTTTTTGGTACATTTTCCTAGGTGAACTTTTTGGTACTTTTTCGTTTCTCAAAAGGTACTTTTTGAATTTAATGCAATAGTGCACCTAGAAACTTAAAATTACCCTATAAAAGCAGAACCTATAAAAGGAGATTTTTTAACACTTTTTATTGCTCAAAAGGTACTTTTTGAATTTTCCATAATATTGAAGCCAGAAACATAAAATAAAGCATAAGAGTCCCTTTTAAGAAAGAACACACAAAGGGGAGTTTTCGGTACTTTTTCCTTCTTAATAAAGTACTTTTTGAATTTTTTATATTATTGAACCAAGAAACATAAAAAGGAAAGGATTTTTGACTGATACTTTTTCTATGACAGGTACTTTTTGATTTTTATGAACGAACATCTATAAATGGGTACTTTTTGGTACTTTTTCGTTTAATAGCTTCTATTTGTTGATTTTTTGTTCAGACGTCATGGTGAAAGGTGTATAAGATTCGGAACAGCCAAATAAAGAACTCTTACTTGTTTTAAAATATTATTTCTCATCATTACTAGATTTTTTTTGGTAACAAGACTTCATTATATAAACGATAATAATAAAATACTACAACTAATTAAGTTAATTTACAGTTTAACATTTTTTTAACATATTTAAACATTTAACAAACAGCAAAAATATTAAAATTAAGACAAAATACAAAATTATAAATTACAATAGATTTTTTAAAGATTAATGAATTTTTTAATAATTTTTTTATTTCTCAAAAAAAAAATATGAACCTAAAAACTACATTATAATTAATTGAAAATCTCTAGAGACTTTAAAGCTAATTAGCCGATGTTTGGCGAATATAAATATAACCACTAATTTTTTCTAAAAATATGTATTTAGACTTTCTAGCCACCCAAAACAGCCGATGACACCATAGCCAGACTAATTTAAAGTATAAAAAATTACCCAAAAAAAAGTAATTAAAAATTTTAATTTATTAGACTTTAGTTTTATTGGAAATTATTTTTTGTTAACATTATAAATGTTCTGTTTTAAATATAGTTATTAGTAATAAACAAAAATGTTATAGTTTTTAATTAAACAAAAAAAAAAACGTTTAATTCACGCTAATTATTAAACATTTTATTCAACTTCTTTTTGATTAATTTTTTTTTTTTAAATTAATTAAACATTTTAAATAAATTTGTTTTTGAAAAATTAAACAACTTTTTTTGTTTAATTCCATTTTACATTTTATATAAACTTTGTTTTAATTTCAATTTAAAATTTTGTTAAAAAGTACCTGCTGCTCTAAAACCACTTGAGAATAATTCGAGTAATTTACATTAAATGCTCTACTCATAACATATGTAAGTATTGCTATTAATAAATATCCACTTCTGGTATGTTAAACACTCCTAGCTTGGCATTAAATTTTATTAGAAAGTCAAAATTTCCTCACACACTCACACAAGTGATGACATAAAATTTTAAGTGTTTCCAAAGTCACTAAGAAGAGCATAAACATAAAAATTTCAACTGGATATTCTATATGTTTGTCTATTCTTGGAGGAGTAATAATCAACCCTTAACTGTGCTACTTATCAATTTAAAAATGTAACTGATCAATAGATCGATCACGCACAGAAATATGAAACCTAAGGAGTTATATGCACAGTGGGAAGGTATTGGGAAAAGTAATGTAATATTTGTTAAAATGTATACTAGGAAATCCAAACATTAAATCCGAAAAAATACACCTTGGTCACTTTTGGTCCTGTTGTGCGCTCCTTTACATGAAAAAATAGTTCAGTGAATGTATTAATTTTCTCTGTTCAGCAACTCTGTTTCCTGGACTTAATTCCTAAGAATCTTCCAATCAGTGTTAGTCAGGAATGTTATTTTCAGAATAACATCACTTCCAAGATACTTCAATCTAAATTCGACGAATGCCTGACAGTGGCAAAGAAAGTACTCTAGAGTTTCACTGCTCTCTCCACATGTTTTGTATTCGTCTGAATTCGCTCTTCCATTTTTGTGCTCGTAATCCTGTGTATCCACTCAAAATACGTAACATCATACTAACTTCATACTTGCTCCTCTTGAGAAGATTTCTCGTCTTCTCTCGTGGGTCTATCCACGGTTTTATTATTCCAATATGCCTTATGGGATTCTTTCATAATTCAGATTTTGTTGCGTCGAATAGCTATGCATTTGTCTGGTTAACTGTCTCAAACTCCCTACCCTTTAAAGGTATTACATTCGCCCATTCGTCGTCGACAACTCCCGAGTGTTCTGATACCCATATGATGTAAATCTTACCTCTTGAAGTGTACTTAGTTAAAGCTTTCTTACAATCCAATTTGGTCTTAGATTTAACTATATCACCTAATATCGCTCAAATTGCTTTCTGGCTTTCGGTAAATATATTAAGAGCTGTGGGTGTCATATTTATTCCAATCCAATTTACTCATTCCGTAATTTTTCAGACTTCTGCTAGAACCTTGTGTTAGGTAAACAGTGGTATATTTCTGTTACTGGATCTTTAATAAAGAACCCCCTACTTTGTCCCCCAGTTAACTCAATATCAAGCCAATTTTTACTTTAAGTACTAACTAAAACTAGAAATTATTACAAAGTAATACCTCTGTATTACAATGTTTATCAAATCCAGAATCCAAAATGGTTTTTTGAACCAATATCATGGAACCAAGAGCTAAGGTATACGTTTCAAAACACGCTAGTGTGTCAATTATGAGACGATCCTTATAAAATTTAGTAGAGAGATAACTTGTTTGTGTAAACCAGTTACGCTCTTTATATGAAGCGGTGGTCTATTAATCGTATAAACAATAAAAAATCCACTATTGGCTGAGACTCTTACATACATATGCATCAAAAGTACGAATTGTTCTTTTTTTTACTTATGTGTCGTCTGTGGGGTCTTTTTAATGCAAGCAATCTGGACCCAGCCCATTCAAGTAATACCGCTTCAACATGTTTTTTTCTATTATTTGACTAATGCATTTATATCGAGTTAAAATGACTACAGTATGGCTAATAAACTGTAGAGCCCCCATAACACCACATCAGGAAGTCTTGGATGCTTTGATAAGCCATAAAGTCCTATTCCGAAAATGTTTAAACGCACTCTAAACAAATTTAACTTTAAGGTAGATGTGATAAAAGTGTTATATATATTAGTCACAAAACAGAGATCTTTCAATAACTGAAGGACTTAAGATATTATCTTATTATAACTGATATTGTTGATCTCTTTAACATTTATTTCCTAATAAATCAGATATTACCGAATGTTGTTTCCAAGGCAACAACTTCTTCTATCGCCAAAAATTGTCTTAGTTATACACCTTATAACACCACCTCGACCCACTGTCTCTATCTGAGTTGTTGGTGCGTTAATCTTTAATGTAATTCTTTAACATTTTGAAGTACATAGATGAATTTTTATGTATAACAAAACAAAATTACTCGTAGAATTATTGCTCTATTACACTTGTAGAAATAACGATAATAAAATCAAGTAGAACAAAAAATATAAATACGAAAAAAGAATAAGTACAAGAAGGTCTTAGAATTTTACTTTATACATTTTTTTGTAACAGTTATTTTGTATCAATACTACAAGTACTTCTACTTGTAATTTCTATGAGTTCTGTTTTGGTATTTTAAAAATATTTCATTTTTTATTTCGTATGTTTGTTGTCAGTGGATGTTTGAAATGTCTGGCTTTTCAGCACTTGAGGTTATCAGAAGGGAAATCATTACATTATATTACATACAACAACAACAGCATTAATAATAATAATAAAAAATCCAACAAAAAATCCATCATCATACAAACTGATAAGAGATATTGATAGTAATTTTTTTCTGTAACATTTTTGTTGGTAGAACTTTGGCTTTGTTTTGAAAGCAGATCACTTATGTGTGTGGCACAGTGGTTTGTGAAAACTCTTGGCAACTTTGACTTATATGTAGCAGTTTTAAACATATTATCATCCTTCTTTTTTTCATCCTGCATTGTTAAGGACTTTATTTCATGCGTTTGTTCGAATTAAATTTAGCTGTCATGGATCCTCCTTACTTGCAGGATTCTGTTTGAAAAGACCTTTGAGTAAGGTAGGACAAGGTTTTGACAGTATATTAAAGGACGTTATATTCTTTTCATTTTGGTTTTATCTTTGTCTCAGATGATATTAAATAATCTGATCTGTTTAACGCTTCAAAGTTTCCTGAACTTGATTCAATGTAATATTCTTGATCATTTCTTTCAACTTCCTTTACTATGCCCCATAACACAATTCCCAAAAATTCACCATCTAGCCCCCTTGATGTCTAAAAGGCACTTAGTTAATATCGCAATAAAGTAATAAGTAGTTAAAATACAAAAATTTACTTACACAATAGCATTTAAAGTCATTCTTTTAATATGGTGATGTCATTGAAGGCCAGTACTTACCACAATTGCTTACAAGTAATTAGGAAAATCAGTTAATGTAAATCGTGTGGAAAACCGTATACAGCTCCTATATCAGACTAATCAAGGTTAGGTTAGGTTAGCAGGCTGTCCCTTGCTGTTCGCATTACGGACACTTGGGTCCATGTTGTGATCCCTTTGTGATACTTGAAAAGAGAAAGAAAACGGTCGGCGTATTATTACACTTCGACCCAACTACTCTGGTTTCCTATCCAAACCATTCAGTCGCACGAATAAAGGAGTCTATCCTTCGGATGTCAGCCTCAAATAGATCCGTTAAGTCATGCATGAAGTGAACAGTACTCTCTTCTTCCTCTTCGTTTTGACAGCTCCTGCAGAAGTCATTACTAGGAAGGTCTAATCTTCTAGCATGGAGCCCAAAAGGCCAGTGGCTAGTCACCACTGCAATTAAGTTCCCTAGATTTGCTCTCGGAAACTGAATTAGGATTCGTGATCTACGTGGGTCATACGACGGCCACATGATCCTCGCCAGTCTACAGGTAGTCTCAGTCGACCATCTGTGTTGCACAAGCTCGTGGAGTTTTTCACGAATCGAGCGTTTGCAGCTTGAAAGCGGAATGCCAACAAAATTGTCGGTGTACTCTGTTGCTAGTGAGGAACCCACTTTCGCAATAGAGTCCGCGATGGTATTGCCAGGTATCTGTCGATGACCTGGAATATAAATACAGTCCCACTGTGGAATGTTTCGCCATCTTGTTTAGAGATGCCTGGCATTCTAGGACCAAATGTGATGTTGTATAGACACCATTTATAGCCCATAGGGCAGCCTGACTTTCGGTATAAATTCAAATATCTTCCTGATATATTCGATAGAACCTGAGCCAGTTTACAGCCCGTAAGTACGCTACATTGGTTAAGAAGTTTAAAAGAAACTTCCGTTCTAGTGTGTGCAATATAGAAGCCAACGCCATCTCTCGATTTAGAGCCATTTAGAGCCTGATACGAACCGTCAAGGAGTGTTGAATCGACACTGAAAATATTTTATCAAGAGATGGTTTGGGGGTACAGTAATCAATGTTTCCTGGAATTGCTCCTAAGAAGTTGATTATGGTAGAGTGGCATGACTTAGTCATATGCCACTTAACGATTGTACTGAGTCTAATCGCTGAGTTTAGGGTGACCTCCTGAGCCATTAGATCAACAGGTAACCAATTCATCATGACAAAGAGAGCCTTTGATGGAGTGGTACGAAGGGCACCTGTTATCATTAGCGCCGATGCGCGAAGGGTAAGATAACTCTAACTCAACATCATTCAAGTGAGGGAGAGTGAAAGTGGGTAATTAGTCATTATAAGATATGTTAATAGTGCTTACAATTACAAGTTAATATTTTCAAAAATTTCTACAATCTTCTAAATTTCTTTAAGAAAATGGTTGTCCCATTTCACTGTCTTTCTAGGCGTAAAATAATTTTTATTGTTAAATTTACTATATAGATTTTGTTTTGTTTTCTTTTAGTTTAAAAGTTATAAAACAAAACATAAAAAAATTATCAATCTTATCTCTTCAAAAAAAAAAATGAAAAAATTAAATAAATATTTTAGGATTATGTTAACAGTTTTGTAACACAACTTTTTTCTTCAATTTTCAGTTCTATACATAAATCCTCAAATATTTAGAAAATAAAAATATTTGTAGACTTTTGTCGTCAGTTTGTTTATTTTTCACAAATCTTTTCCAATGATTCGCCATTGACTTGGGATTTTCAAAGAGGATTATAAAAAATAGAAAAAGACACATATGTATGTAATCTTTTATTTTTGGAATATTTGTACAACATTATATCACTTTATATACTTCAAGTAGTGTCTTCTTTCTAAGGGATGAGATAACAAGTCTTAGTTTAAATTTCAATAATTTTTTATTATATGAAATAGAAAAAAACTGTAATCTTTAATCAAGTTGTGTGTGTCTTTAAAGAAAATTATGGTTCATTGATTTGTTCGTGGGTTCTGACATTACTGTTTGCTACACTCTATTGCATTTCACTTTTTTGGGGGGATTTTCAAATAAATTCTAATAAATTTTGTTTGTATTTGAAAAAAATATTAATTAAATTGATTTAAACAGACAGACAGACAGACAGACATATTTATTTAATTTATTTTAGTTAGTATTTTGGACTCCTACGAAGTTTAATTGTCTTTTGAAAGCAAAAAAAAAAAAACAATTAAAATTAAATTCGTTTTTTCGGTTAATTAAATACAATTCCCACACACACACCTACAGTAAGTGAAAAAATAACAAATTTTTTTTAATAGATTTTCTTTATCATTGCTTATGAAGGAATAACTACTGTCGTTGCATTTTTACCTTTTACTGTACTTACTCAGCTGCCTAATAAGAGTGGTGCACTCCACAAGAGTTTTTGCTATTTGCGAATTTTCTTTAATTCGTTCCCTGTTAACTATACATGCCAACCTCTGCTTTTTAGTAAATATATCAGACCAAGAATTTGTTTACAATTTTGCACAATTCATATGAAGTATTATATCTTTTCCTAAAAAAACAAGACAAATAAACTTAATACACATTACTTTCTTTGAAATGAAATAAAACAAAACATAAATAAACATTTGGCACAAAAAAATATTGATCACAAAAAAGAACAGATATAAATATATACAAATGCAATAAAAACAATCGCATACAAATTATGGAAATATTTTTTTTTGTGAAATAAAATTGAGAACTTTGAACTTTAGTTCTTACGTATAGAAAATCTTAAAGATTTAGATAATTGTGATACCAAAATGTAATACCGAAGGGGAATCTGTACACAGCCCTTTAGCTGAACACAATGATTTAAAGAAACCCTTATCGCAGTATCTTATTTTAAAATGTATTAAAGTTTTAAAAAATTCTGCCTCAGATTTAGGAACTATTAGTCTACTCTGTACTAGTTTAGTGTATAGTCACTAAACTATAAAGTAAACTAGATTATAGAGAAAACTATAGACTAGACTATAGGATAAACAAGGCTGTATACTAGACTAGATTTTACTATTTTCTATATACTGGACTATATACTAAACTATAGACCAGTCCATAGACTTTCCCTAACATATCATGATACCTAAGTAGGATATTGGACCCTGAGTTGTACATAGGTACTGAAACTATCTTTAGATAACTTGTATTATCTTAAAGTAGCCATTTAACTGTATAACCCGAATACAGCTCCTGTTCAACGCTTAAGATCAGCGCAAAAAGATAAGCTTCAAAATTGGCAGTGTAACGAATCACTTCGGCTGCTTAGTGGTTAACAAGAACAGATTTAGGAAGCAGATATTCATCTAAAAACATTAGGAAAATATGTTATAAAAGGTTTCGGCGTATTTCCTCATTAGAGCCGAAAACATTGAATTGTTATATCTCAGAATGGACAACAATATTCCTGGAGTGCGACTGCCCTGATGACCTAAACTGAGGGTGGTCCTTTGCAAAAAAAAAAAAAAAAACACAGAGTTGTCAATTTTTATACATAGCTCATGCCTATACATGTGCCTGTACATTCTTACTGGGATAGCCAGTTTTTTTAGGCATCAGAACTTAATGATGTATTTGGTAGACTGAAGTACGATATCTATCAATAAGCCAAGACCATGTATCTTTACATACTGCGTCAGGATCTTCCCTAATTTTGGTTCGGTTTGAGTATACAAAAGTTAGGACAAAACAAGGAAATATTGCACTATGAAGTTTTTATTGCCTCTAAAGTCCGCTATAAGCATTTTCGCCCCGAATAAATAACCCTAAAACTTTTAACTGTCGGTGGAACAGTAAGACCAATTGCACAAAGGTGCAGTTGTCATAGAGTATATTTTTTTACGAAAATCTCAGAGTTTATGCTCAGGATCGAAAACTTGTTAGAGGAATCAATATTTTACAAATTACACACTCCGAAGATTATAAACAAATCCGCTCGTCCCAAAGTTTAGAGGCTTAACATTTCTACTTCGTTTGGGCTTAAAGTCACCTCCCTTCTTATATTTTAATAAAAAATTCCTGATAAACCCTTTAAAAAAATTGCTTTACAATTAATTGCAATTAACCAATATAAATCAATTCATTTAAATTAAACCTAAAACAAGTTTTGACTTAAATTTTGTTGAAATATTTTCTCATTCAGACTTTATTAATAAATAAAACAAATTATAGCAAATAAAAAATAATCACACGCCCATTAAATTTCATTGAAAATTTTTCAAATGAAACAGGATTTTAAAATCTCAAACCCACAAACTGTTTCAAATGGGTACAAAAATAAAACATGAACTTTGGCGGCAATTTTTAATTGAATTCTTAAGTTGATCGAACGTAATAAATATTCTTGATTAAGAAATGTGCAAAAAATCACGTAAAAAGGCGAATGTGCAAGCAAAACAAAGAAAATAAAATAAAAACAATTCAATATTATACTCATGATTTGAATATTTTTGCTTTTGGTTTTATTGACCATGAACTTTCATAAAAAAACAGACACTGGGAAAAGACCCCCCAAAAATCAATAGGACAAAGTAAAAGGGAAAAGTTGTGGAACCGAGCGAAAAATGCCAAAATTGAAAATTTAAACAAATAAATGATTAACGAAATTAACAGACAAAAAATTTATACTCATAATGATTTGTGTGATTTTTTTTAATAATTCTTTCACTAACACATTAACACAAATTATTTGGTGAAAAAAATGTTTAAAATACATATTTTACAAAACTCTAATACAACTACAAAATATTGACAAGTAATTGAAATAAAAACAAATTGTATTTGTATTTAACTTTGAATACAATTCATTATGATTCTTAAATAATAATGATTGTTTCATTTATTAAATTAATAAAAAATACAACAAAAAATTATTGAAGATTAAGAGAAAAAAATCAACATTAAACAAATAGCTTTAAGCAATTTACAACATTCTTTTCTATTTAACACATTCCAAAACTATAGATTATACAAGCAGTAGATACTATTTACTAGATAGATAGATAGATAGATAGATAGATAGATAGATAGATAAATAGATAGATAGATATATAGATAGATAGATAGATAGATAGATAGATAGATAGATAGATAGATAGATAGATAGATAGATAGATAGATAGATAGATAGATAGATAGATAGATAGATAGGTAGATAGGTACTTATTGAGTTAGTTAAAGAAAAATACATATGTAATGGTCTCTGTGTTACAAAATTATTCGCCCTCATATTCAAGGACCTTCACAATCAGAAACTTTAAAAATTCTTAAAACCAAACCCACTTCAAATAGTTCACAAAATTTCAACACTTCCTTCACATTTTCTTTATATTGACCAGATCAGACCAGATTATTATTATCTCTTGTGCTAAAGACATTGACAGTTATAGTTTAATGTAGCGTACGCAAGTAAATGTACTTTGAGCTTGAAAATAAAACAGAAAACATTTATACATCATTATCAATATTAATTAAATTTATATGTTAATCTTTGTTAATTTATTTTTTTGGGGCTTTAACATTATCATTATCACAATTTTTTGTCTGTTCTTCAGTTTTCGTTTGTTTCTTCTTTTTTTATTGTTTTATATTCTATGTGAAACATTTAACATTACAACATCAGTTTTTTAATGTATTTCTTGACTTTTTTTAATCAAAATTTATATTACAAAATCATTTTTTGCCAGTCATTTTCGGTTAAACAAAGAAATTAAATTTTTGAAACAAAAAACCATTAAAGTAAGTAAACGAAAGAAAATGTTTAGTTTCTAAAGCAAAAAATTTTGTTAAATTAGCTTAGAAATTTTTTTATATATATTTTTTTCATATAAGGGGGTAAGTTTAAGGAGTAAGAACTCATTTAAATATTTGATTATTCCTGTTCTTCTATGAGTATGTTCTGTTCGATCAATTTATATAGGATTTGGCAATCGCCACATTTGATAATCGACCAATTCTTGCTCCACTGATCTTACAATGAATTCATCCCTCTAACCTCGAAACTAAAATGAGGTTTCCGATAGCTGATACTGAGCAAGTAATCAAGAAAGACTTTCAACATTTAGAGCTTCACTGATCTATGTAAAAACTTCGATAAACTCTGAAACTAAAACCAATTTCTCTTCTATTGCCGAGCCGAGTTAGGTAATCATTAATGTAGTTTTTATTGTGATATCTGCGGATATTGTCGCAACATTATTTTGTCCAGTTTACAGTTACATTTTACCAAAATTACTTATTTACCAAATGTAACCAATTTACAGATAATCAATGACCCATATCAGTGGTCAACACTTAGAGTCTATATGGGCCGATAACAAATAGTTATAGAAAAATCAACAAGCTCATTTTTTAAACAAATCCTAGCATTTCGGATTTTTGTTGAGAGATGTACTTTATGTTCTCTTTATTCCGACCACTACAGTACTTTGCTCTAAATAACAACAATTTTCATTAAATTTTTAGAAATATTTGTTAAATCATTAATTTATGTTTTGCTGCGTTAATTTCTTTTACAATATTTCTACATAAATCTTTAAAATTTTATTTAATTTTGTAGGCAATTTCTACCATATCTTTAATTTGGTTAATTGCTTTAAATTTATTGTTCGTGTACAAACTGTAAATCGAAAAAAATCTCTTAACAATTGATTTTCTATGCGTAAAGTCTTATCATCAACACGCACTTCTTACTTTTATTCTTTCCTTCTTTTTCCAGTTCATTGAATAATGACACGCAATTGAATTGTCAACTGATTTTGGTTTTCTGCTTTTATATGTGATTTTTTCGGGTAAATCTGTTTATTATTTAAACAGCAAGAAATATTTTGTGAATTAACTTTTAACTTTTGCGTGGGAAATTATTTTCCCACACTCAATTTAAAGTTATTGCAAAAAATTAAACGATTTTTTTGTCGTGTTGGTAACAATGGTTTTGACATTTTTAACATTGAACTGATACAGTGGCATTTGTAGAAGTGATAATTGTAACAGTGATTGAAGTTTGTTTTCTTAAAAGGGATTAAATAATATTTCTTTAAATAAAATTTAAATTGAAGTAATAAAATCAAGTTAAGAACCTTAACAATTATTGGCAACAGTTGTTGCTAGAGGTCAATAGAAGCACGTTAGCATGTTTTTTTTAACAAAATAACAACTTATTGACAGTACGACTTCTGATCACTTGAGTATGCACGAAAATATAACTATAATTTTCCTGGGTTTGACCAATGAAGTTGATGTTCGTTTTTTCTGGAATTGACCACAAATTTATAATATGAATGGTTTAAATTACCAAGAACAATACAACAATATTCTCTTTTCGAAATTGGGGTGAAACAAAAATATAAAATAAGTTTCGCAGTAGCAAACTGTGAAAGGGTCTGTCACTCATGCAGCCAATAAGGAAAATAATTCCATTAATTTTGTACTCTTTATTTTAAATGGAAACGTGTATTTGCTACAAATTACCAACCTGCTATATATTGCTCTATATTAAAAGTATTTTTCTTTGTTTTTTTTTAGTATTAGAGTTAAACAAACTTTAACTTGTCTTGTTAACTTGACCACAAATAAAATTTGCTGACAGAAAAACTAAGAGGGCGAAAATGCACTTGTACAATGTTACTCTCTTTAAAACAATGACTGGTATCAAGTATTGGATAAATGGTCCTTGATGCTTGGTTCACAGTACCCTTTCTCGATAAAGCAGTTATACTTAGAATGTTAAAAGAAATTGTTTTTATTTAAATAATTTGCAATATTAAATAAAAAGAAAAATAATTGCATTAAAAAAATGTATGAACAAATTATGTATTTTGAAATACTACTATCAGGAATGTACATATTAATTTGGCCACTGACTGTGGGATTGGATTAGATTGCAGCAAGACGCAAATGGTAATTTTTTTAACATAGGTCAAAAAATTCCAAGTTTCAATCTGCTGATGCTAAAGAAGTGTAAAACTCCTGCAAAAATAAATATTAAATACCTAACAATTATCTTGGACTCAAAAATATCATGAAATTGAGCTTTAATGCATTAAAAAGTTTGGGATGAGGATCTAGTCTATAGTCTAGTATAGTTACAACTTAGACTATAGTCTAGTCTATAATCTAGTTTATAGTCTAGTCTATAGTTCGTAGTATTGTCTATAGTCTAGTCCATAATCTAAGTCTATAGTAAAGTCTATAGTGTAGTACATAGTATAGTCTATAGTATAGTCAATAGTATAGTCATATAGTATAGTCTAGTCTATAGTCTAGTCTATAGTCTAGTCTATAGTCTAGTCTATAGTCTAGTCTATAATCTAGTCTATAATCTAATCTACAGTCTAGTTTATTTTCTAGTCTATAATCTTGTCTATAGTCTAGTCCATAGTTTAGTTTATAGTCTAGTCTATAGTCTAGTCTATAGTCTAGTCTATAGTCTAGTCTATAGTCTAGTCTATAGTCTAGTCTATAGTCTAGTCTATAGTCTAGTCTATAGTCTAGTCTATAGTCTAGTCTATAGTCTAGTCTATAGTCTAGCCTATAGTCTAGTCTATAGTCTAGTCTATAGTCTAGTCTATAGTCTAGTCTAGTTTATAGTCTAGTCTATAGACTAGTCCATAGTCTAGACTAAAGACTAGTCTATACTATAGTCTTTAGTCAGTAGTCTAGTCTATAGACTAGTCTTCTAAACTCTAAATTTAAGATTAATATGTCTGCATGGCCCTAACCTAGAACCTTCAATTTTTATTTCCTTAATAAAGAAATAAAATATCTATAGTTTCAAGATTTTGAATATGTTTCCTCCAATATGTTTCATATTCATTAACCTAATTACTCGATATATTTAAACTAAACCATACAAATTCAATTAATAAATCGTTTCATTTATTTCTTTCCAAATTGTTTAATTTAAACAATTAAAAAAACTTCAAAATCAAAAATTTTTCATCGTAAAAATATGTTGGCAATGTTTGTTTATTTTTAATTTTTTTTTGCGCTAAAAAATTATTTTCAAATCAAAACAAACAAAAGAAAATAAAAAATTAACACAATTGAAATTTTTAATTTTTATATCCGTTTTATTATTTTTTTCATAATTCTGAAAATCAGCATACGCAATGAAACAACAAAAGAAAATTGTAGAAAAAAAAAACTATAAATATTTCGTGTTCTCATAACCTCTTGAGGCCTTTTGCTAAACCATACGCTTACGTTAAAGATCAAATCGATTTTATTATTATTGTAGTTTTTTCTGTTGGCAGCAGATCGATGATCTTAACCCCAGCAGCATTCAAGATGTGCGTATTTATAAGTACATAGTGTGAAAATTTTGCTAAAAATCTTTAATTTTTTTATATTGTTACTTTATTTATATCTTCCCAGCATGCCTGGCAATCAGTTCACAAATAGTAAAAAAAGTTTATATTTAAAGTTAAAATAAAAATTAAAAAAAAAACTAATTGTTTTGTTGGAACACATGTCAATATCTAAATTAGAAATGAATGAATGCTGGATAGGAGAATTCATTGAACTGAATTTTGTTTGGTATGTTTCAGTTAATAGTTCTTTTTTTCGCTTTTTAATGAAAAACTAGGGGGTTGTGGGGAAGTGTATGCATAATACTAAGTTTTTATGGAAATTTAAACAAATTGTTTAAGCGATTAGCATTGAAGAACTTAACCGATACTTTCAAAATTGCAAACTAGATCTTGGAACATCATTCTAATCTATCCTAACGGCTTCCGATGGAGCATTTATAATCAAAGCAAATGTGAGTTGGTCAGTGGCCACTTCTTATCAGTTTATTCGATCCCGACGTGCTGACCCGTATAGTTAAGAAACGTTTTGGGTCGTTGTAGCAGCCGAGTTTCGTATTAGACGATCAATATTATTTGCGAAAGAAATAATGTTCTCTCGACTATAGCAAATACTGAGGCACTTGCGCAGTAGTGTTTAAAAATGAGTTTTGTCTGCTTCTGTTATTCTGTTATTTTTAGTTAGTGATATCTGATCTAGATTTCTTCGAATCTGTTATCGTCTTTAGTTGTTTGAGGAATTTCTTCAACCGGTATTACAAGAGCTTCAAACTTATCACAGCCGTTTAAGTTTCATTGGGGATTACGGTTCACGGTGCCTCCGTAGGATAATTGGTAGTGTTCTAGTCTCTCTGTACGCAGGTTGTGGATTCGATTCCCACTAGAGACTCTAGTAAATAAGCGCACAATACCGATTGAGGTCTTGGTGTATAAGGAGTGCGATCGAAAAATTCTTAACACACGTTTTTCATTACATTTTTCAACCAAAGTATTATTTGATTTTTTTTTTTTTGATCAAGTTACCTTTGAAAAACATGTCAGTTATTATGTGTTATGTCAATTATATTAATTTTTTTGTTAATCTGATTAAAATGAGTGACCAGAAAAAAGTGCGTACTGAAATTATTAAATATTTTCAACTAAACCCAACTTGGTCTTACAAAAAGTTGGCCAAGCATACAAAGGTCTGCCGTCAAACTGTTTCCAATGTTATTAAACAGTACCGGGAGAACTTGTCAGTTGATAGAAAACCTAGTTCAGGTAGAAGGAATGGTCCAAATGATGTTTCTAAAGCAAAAAATAGAACGCATTTTCAAAAGAGCTCCAACACATCCGGTAGGAAAGCAGCTCGGTTAGCTCAGTGCTGGACTATTTGGTACGAAAAGTTAAAGCTAATGCAGGTTTAAAAAACATACAAGGCTCACAAAAGTTCCTGACAGGAACGCTGCTAAAAATTTAGAGGCAAAAACAGAGCACGGAAATTGAAGTCAAGTTTTATAAAAAATATTCTTGCTGCATAATGGATGACGAAACGTATGTTCTGGCAGATTTTTCGCAACTTCCAGGTCAAAAGTTTTATGTTGCTGATGCTCGAGAGAATGTTTAAGAAAAGTTTAGGACCCAAAAGCAGACAAAATTTCCCAGAAAGTTCTTGGTATGGCAAGCAATATGCAGTTGCGGCAAAAGAAGCCAATCATTTGTTACAACGGGCTCTATAAATACCGAAATTTACATCAAGGAATGTTTACAAAAAGGCTGCTTCCATTCATAAGATTCATAATGTGTCCACTTATTTTTGGCCTGACTTGGTCCTGTCACTATGGTAAAAGCCCTTGAATGGTACAAGAACAATAATGTGGTATTTGTACCAAGAGAGGCAAATCATCCAAACTGCCCGGAGCTAAGGCCAGTGGAGAGATATTGGGCTTTTGTTAAAAGAGAATTGAAGAGTACAAAAAAGGTGTCCAAAAGTGTGGTAGATTTTAAACGGAGATGGACTACATGTTCGAGCAAAGTGACAAAAAGCACTATAAAAACGTTAATGGAAGGGTTTCCGAAAAGGGTTCAAAATTTCATCACTAGTGATTAAAACTATAAAAATATTTTTTTTTGTAAATTGTAATAATAATTTGAATCAAATAAAAAAAAAATAAAGCTGTAAGTTTAGTGGTTTCTTTTTTATAAACATATATGTATGTTAAGAATTTTTCGATCTCACTCCTTACCTTTCGAAGAACTTAAGGTCACCAGAGAATACCATGGAATAATTTTCTGTTTTTAAAAATTCGATTGTGTGGCCTAAGTACATTTCTTTGTATCTAGCAAAAGATTAGAAGGTCCCCGATCGGATAAATTCGGAATCGTACAACTGACTTCTTTGTGGCTATTGCAGCGGCTCGTTTCTGTTTTTGAAGATTGATTATAGACTGAGATGTTATCATACCTGTTTTCAAACTATCTGGCCCAAAAAGTTCTTGTCGCTATTAAAGGTTTTACTAACAGTTTGAAACACTACAACCGATTCTTCAAGTCTTTCTTATCAAACGTCACACTTGATTTATAGCATATAATTTGAAACATATTTTTCAGAACTTTACACTCTTCTTCTCTAACAGAAACAAATTAAATTGATCACGTTTTTTGCGTGTTTCTATTTTCATTATCATTTATCATCATTCTTATCAATATTTGTGTAAATAATAGTGTTTCTATTAATAATATCTTTAAATACGCTACAGACCTAAAACAAAACTATAATTATAGGAAAACGTTTGCATAGGTTTCGAAGAGGCTATGCAAAGTTTAGATTTCTATAAACTTTATATGGAAGTAGCTTCAGGTAGGTAAGTACTTAGTGTTCTAGTCAGGTAGCCTGGAGTTGGTGGGTTCAATTCCCCCCTGAGGCACTAGTTAAAGAGCTCACCAAAAACCTGTTAGAGACCTAGGGGTATTTTATTAGATTTTATATAGATACATCCACCTTTCAAACATTTAATTAACTAACTATGTATGTGGGAAGTGCCACGCCTGTATAATATCGTTTCAGTGATTTAGTGTTGATCACAGCTTTATTCATAACAATTATTTAATAAAGACTTTTTTGTTTGATTCAATAATTTTGTTAATTGAAGCGCATTGATTTGTTATCTCGAAGAAGTACCTTCCATAAATTTCAATAACTTATAGTTTTTTCCACATTCTTTAGATAAAATTGATGTTCAACATGAAAGAACATTTTTTTTGCTTTTGTATTTTGTAAATTTGTTTCAAAATTGCGTTGCAAAATGTTAAAGTGTTTTTCTAAAATAACATTTTCAGGTTCATTCATACAATTTTTATAAAGTTTTTTCTTTTTAATTTAAATTCGTATTTAGTTTTCAAAATTTTTTGTTTAAATTTTAAATTAAAGCGTTAGTGATATTTAACATTTGCACAATTAGTACATTGTATCTAGACGAATATATTAATGGATTTAAGAAGAAAAACAAAAACAAAACTACTCTAATTAAATTGATAAATGCTTTTGCTGAAGATTGTTGTGAAATATTTTGTAAGCATTACAGTATGTTAAACGATTTTTTAGGTTATATTTGAAATTTGGTTTTTTTAAAAAAATTCTGCGAAATAATTGAAAAATGTTTTATTTAGAGCTCTGCAAATAGGCTTAACAGTTTTTAGTGTTTTAAGTAATTTGCATTTAGTTGTTAAATTTTTTCCTTTTATAATTTTCTAAAAGAGTGTGAAATTTCTCAGGTTTTTTTCACAAGACCCTTTAACTCTTAAGATACAATGTGACTCTTAAGATACAATGTGTAAACGTTGTCAGCTTTAATAGGAAATTTTTAGGCGGGAAAGTTTTAACCGGTATTTAAAATATGCTGTGAAGTTTAAACGAAAAGTTTTTAAGCTTTTGAAGAAATGCGCACAGAGGAAAAAGACATAATTTTTTAATAACATCTGTTGTCAAAGTATGAACGGGTAGTTGAAAAATCGAGAAATATACAAAATAAATGACGTTATCAAATAAAAAAAAGACCAGTAAGAGTGCCGAAAATGATTGCTTCTTTTTAAGAAAATTTTGATATTTATGAATCGACGCTTCTGTTATTATCGAAATCCATTTTCTGAGCAATCGGTCAAAAAATGTTTGTTCTTACAAAACTTGTTAATGTGGAATTTCATCGCCGTACTCGTATTTTTAAGCCAGTAATGAGCGGTAAAGTTATTTCCTGAGGGGAACTTTTACGGGGCGTAGGGTCAAATATAATCCGATCCTTACAAAATTCGTCAAACAGATTTTGTCTTATACGAAATTTGTTTTTGTTATTTCTGATCCAGTAATGTGCGTTAAAGTCATTTTCTGAAGGGGACCTAATATGGAGGTCGTTCCTAATAAAAGTTGGTAAAGAGATTTTTGCTGAAGGGAACCTTATATGGTGGTTAGGGTCAATTATGAACCGATCCTCATAATTTGGTTAAGAGTTTAAGTACACATAAGAATTGTTAGTATGGAATTTCACCGTTATAATGGTATTTTATAAGCTGTTATGACTTAAAACTGTTTTCTGGTTGCCACTTGCTATACGAAAACGTGGATCGATATTGACAATTTTCAATATCTAAACCTTGTAAATAGAAAAAGTTTATACAAAATTTCAACTGTCGCAAGAACATAGCTCGATCATCTTAGAATTCAACAAGGAGCCAGCATATATATACTTTTGTGGGTCTATGACCGACGTATGTTACCAAAGTGACAATGCTATGTTGTCAAACAGAAAGTTGTGTTGTCGAAATTGCAACGGTTCATTGTCGAAATCACAACGATGTATTGCCGAAATGACACAAAGCGTAATCGAAATGACAAAAATGTGTTGTTGTTGTTTCAATGTCAACGATGAGTTGTGAAAATGATAACGATGGCGGTCATAATGATAACTGGTTGTTATCCAAATATTAGCAGTTTACCGCTCACTTTTGACAAGGAATTGTAAAAATTTCGGTACTGCATGCAGATGCAGTTAATCCTTAAGCCAATCTTGCTTGAAAAATCATTAAATTATATTGAAAATAATATTTTTTTAATATTCGCACAAAACTGTATGAATTTGCTAGAAATCTGGGAATATTGTTTTCCCCCTAAAACTTAGTTATTTTGTTTACTTTACTATACCTAAATTATTAATAATAATTAATGACTTTGCTATTTTTGTTTTTTATTGTTTATTTGAAGTTCTCTTTAGGTAAACATATATTCAAAGGCAATTGCTTTATTTCCTAGAAAATGTAATTAAGGCCTAAACGGCTTTTACGCCTTTTCTGTTAAATTTTGAGACTTCACAACAAAAGTAAAAGAAAATTTACTTGAAAAAAAAACTCTAGACTTTTTGATTTTTCATTTATTTTTTGCTTAGTTTGTATACCAAATATATGTATAATGTTTTTGGATCATTAGTCGATGGTGGGAAATTTTAATTATTTTTGTATTTTTTACGATAATTACAATGGGTGTAGATTTTTTACAAAATCTAGTTCAACAATTGGTACCTTGTACCAACCACACTCGCTTACCCAAAGGAAAGGTTTACTACAACACAAAGTACATAGTAAAATGTAACGCCTATAATTATCAACTTGTATAATTGCACAATTTAATGAAATACATACAAATGAGTCTAAATATAACTGAAAAATTTGTGTAATTAATGATATGTATTAAAAAAACAAATGATGGGTATTATTTTACAAATAGTTACAATAAATGGTAAAATACGATTTTAAATAGTTAATATTGAAAAATATTTAGAGAATGACAGTGGTACCACACACGCTTCATAGACTTTACGAGAGTTTTCAAAGTGTCAAATGGTATGTTGGATGAGAAATGTAATGTAGACAGTAAAATGTATGTAAACATTTCCATAAAGTTGGAGTGTTCTATATCGAATTGTTTTCTCTTATATATTCCACATTTTGTAATCTAAAAGATTTGGTAAAATTTTTCTTATTTACTTTCTCCATTAAAAATGGTAGATCTATCCACGCAATTTAATGTTATTGCAATCCGAAAGTGAGGATTTGAAGAGGATATCAGTATCTCTATTCTGTTCTGTCGGTACTATAAACTGCAGAATTCTGATCCGGAACCTAACATATCTGGTTGCATGTGAACTGATATAATTTATTTTTCGGTATAAGTTTTTTTTTGTTGGATGAAAGGTAGTTGGATAGAATTTTACTATATGTCATCGTTGAATTTTCCTTTAGGATATGATGAGGATTTACTCTGTTCATAGCAAATACTTTGGCTTATTGGATGGGTTTGTTGTTCGGTCTACTGATAACGTCGAAAGTTATGCAATGTATCAGCGAAGAGAAATCCACCTCGGAGAGTCCGCTATTGCATTATCAGGAATTTGTTGATGTCCTGGACTTCAGTAGTCCTAAGTGTAAATACTACTTTGAACCCTAAGGGCTACCTGGCTATCAGCACATTTATATTGGAGTGTTAACACCATACATTCGGTAATATCTGAGACAGTGTTCATCCCGTTTTATGGCTGAAAGAATGCTACATTCGTCTGGAAGCCTATAGAAAACTTGATTTTCAGAGTGTGCTACGTAAAAGCCACCGTCTACACTATGGTTTGATTTTGAGAGTTCGGTAAAGACCTTATACGATCAGTCATGGAGGATTGTTTCTTTCGCAATTAGATCGTTTTTAATAGCTACCTCAAAGCTTCTATCAAAAGTTGGTTTGGCGATGCAATAGCCAATATTGACATAATGGAGTCATATGTATCTAATATCCGCATTGAGAGCAACCTCTTGGGCCATTAGGTCAATAGTTAGCTATATGGGAGGCGTTTGCACTATAAGCAAAGTTGATATGTCAAACACGAGCATAAGGCCGCAACCGCTTTAGACACCCTATATTGAGTGTTCAAATGTCATGATTGTTTTAAATCCAACTTCAAAGCTTCAATTATACTTCATTTAACCGTGGAAGAGTGAAGATGTGTACCTTGTACTTCTTAGTGAAGAGAACTACTTCCATGATCGATGGATTTACATCAAGTGCTCCATGTGCAGAGTGACTTGAGTGCAACATCCATTCTTTGCGTCTGCATACGCGATTCCCTAAAGCCAATGAGCCTAAGATCCATAAAAAGTGGAAGGGTTTAGAATCTGGGGTATTTGAAACACCTTTGCGAGTTTAATACTTTTCTTGATGTATGATGTCATTGTACTTTATTCCACTATGATCGTATGTCTCAAAAACTTGCCCTTTCTTTTTTCGATACCGGAAGCCGATTGATTACACTCTGGTTCAGTATCTCTCTAGAGGTGTATCGATTTCTGAGATTAGTGAGTAAAGTCTACAAGACTTGCAAAATCTCAAGTATGCATATGTATATACTCGAAATCAATCAATAAACTTAACTGCATACCTACGATATAATTCAATATTTGGAAAATTCACCAACTAAATTCCCACAAATTTTACGATTTAATTTTTTAATTTATTTAATTCACATTTATGACAACACTCAATAAGGGTATAAAAATAACAAAGAAATAATTATTTTTACTTTTAAAGAAATAATACAAGTGACCTTCATATTTGGAAGTTTAATAACATCATCATTATCCTTGTCTTGCTTCCTACCTTCCTTTATACCACCCAATAAAACATATACAAAAGTTCCTTACCACCAATGTATACGATATACGAGTGTCTGGAAGTATCTATTGTTTTTGTTCCAAAAGAAAAGACGAACAAATCCAATAACAAACCAGTTGTTATTAAACGTATTTGCACACACACATACATTCACTCAATTCAGTTCATTGTCCTGTTTTGTGTGTTTTTATTTCAATACTTTTTCTCTATCTCTCTTTTTGGTTGATTGTCTGGCTGGCATAAATGCTACGAAGGTGGTTTTGGTTGCCTTCTCAGGAGTAAAGAAACGTTTTGAAGGTCACCAGTAAATATTTGTCTCTATATATATGAACTAAGGCTTGACGCCCCCTAAATGCCTTCAAAACAATAAAAAACACAGCGTCATATTGCTGTTCATCTAATAGAGAAGATGTTGTGCAAAAACATTTTACTAAAATCTATTTTGTGTCGTTTTTCTTCCTCTGACTCTACATATTTTATTGCACACATAAAATGTTTGTTTGTAAACAAAGACGAACAAGGACGTGTCTTTGCAATAACAAAAAAAGTACAACGCAAAATATGGTTGCAGCAAACATATCCTTTTAAATATTTATAGGAATTGCTGGCGCGGTAAGTAAAAATGTCTACAGTTTTTTGTACAATTTGTATTTTTATTGTTTGTTTTTCTTACGAAAAAGTTCTGTTGGAAATAACCCGTACCCACAGCTAAGAATTGTTTTGCACTTACTTATAAAGGGAAAGTATTAGAAGCATTTCTGTTATTCACAGAGTAAGGAGTGTCTGGATGTAATGGTGGTAAATTTTAGGAGCAACAAAATTCAAGGAGTGCAAGATTTTTATTGCTTTCATGTCGCTAGAGAAAATAATATTCAAATATATATTTTTTTGCATTAAAATAAAGGTGAACATTTTTGCACTTTATGGCAAAAATCAAGGTCACAAAAATTGTTTGCTGTTTGCATTTAAGGTTGGTTGACCTCCAAAAATTGAAAAATGCAAACAAAGAATTTTTGGTTCTATTGAAAATACAATTATAAGTTGCTTGGTTGTGTAAATTAAATTATTTTAAGAGATTTAAGTTTAAATCATAAAAGTTTTTGAACTAGAACAGAAACAGAACTAAATTTGAACTGAACTGGACATGTACAAGAAGTGGATTAGAACTGAACTAGAACTAAATTAGAACTGAACTAGAACTAAACTTGAACTGAAGTAGGACTGAACTAGAACTGAACTAGAACTGGACTAGAACTGAACTAGAACTGAACTAGAACTGAACTAGAACTGAACTAGAACTGAACTAGAACTCAACTAGAACTGAACTAGAACTGAACTAGAACTGAACTAGAACTGAACTAGAACTGAACTAGAACTGAACTAGAACTGAACTAGAACTGAACTAGAACTGAACTTGAACTGAACTTGAACTATAACTGAACTAGAACTGAACTAGAACTGAGATAGAACTGAATGAATAATAACTGACCACAAACTAAACTAGAACTGATTTATATCTAAACAAGAACCAAACGAAAACTAAACTAGTTCTTAGCGAAAACATCTGTAATTTCGATATCTCGATTTCTCTTTTGATTAATTTTAAATTTTAACTAATTAAAATCCTTTTTAATATACTATTATCGGCATTTGCTAATTTTTTTATTTCTTTTATTTGCAGATCCTTATCATATTTATTGATCCGGCATAATGTGAATGTGTGTTTAAAATCTTTGAAAATCCTTTTTAAGTTTTATATAAATTAATTTAATTAAAAAAAAATATATACAAAAATGTGTTTATTTTTAAAGTATTATTATTTTAATTCCAATTAAATTATGTGTTCAAAAATTGTTAAAAAAAAATCTTAAAATTAAAGGAAAATAATTTAAATTAAAATTAAGTGTAAAATTAAAAAAGTAAAATATAATATTAAAAATATGTGTTTAATCAATTTAACAAAATTGTCATTATGATAAAAAAATTGTATATAAACATTTTATCAACAACTCTCAACTTCTCAAACGTCTTAAGGATTTTAAGTTTCTACAACTGTTCAGCTTTTAGTAACATGAATTGGCTTTAAAATGGTAAGTTTTTAACATTTTACCTTTGTATTTCTAATATAGTTTGTCTAATATTGAAATAACCGCAAAAAACAAACAAATTGCTAAAGAAAAAGTAGATGCTCAAATAGAATACAAATAAAATTGTGCAAAAATATAAAAAAGAGAATAGAAATAAACCTTAACCTACAACACATGAAACTTAATTAACGTCAAAAATATATTATAGACTCTATATAGTACAAGACTGAGAAAAAAGCATGAACAAAGAAACATGAGAATTGAAATGACGTAGACCTCAGACGTGCAAATTTCATTTATGCCATAGAGTGAGCACAAAATGCAATGTCTAATTATAATGGGATTATTGTTTATGGATCTTCACAAAGGGGATTCCCGTTGCAAATAAAATTGTCAAATACTTTGTCAATAACCGATTTATTGTACGATATATTCGCTGAGATCTTTATTTGCAGATAATGTTTGTTAATTCCTTTATTTATGGTTGATTTTTGTTATATTTGAAAAAATTTGAGCAAATTTCTAGGAAACTTCAAAATATGATTGATTTGGTTGACCTCTCCAAGTTATAATCTACTGCCGGCTCAAGCGTTTGAGGAGAGGGGCGGTGGTTTGAAAATTTATTTTTTTATTTTTATTTTTTGTTTTCTTCTTTTTATATTTAGTATGAACATTTTCCGGTTTTGGGGGGGATTTAATTTTTCCCCCACCCCCTATAGATCGGCGACTGATCTACTGTGTATGTGAGCTTTTTCTTAAATCCTAATATAATATCCCCTGAACTTTTTTTGGCAAACCCTATACTACGATGATACATTTTATTCATGTATCTATCAGTAAATAAATTTTACAATAATCAAAAAAATCAACAACAACAAAGACTAAACAAAAATAAACAATCATTATTTATCTTTTAGAAAATTTGAATGTGTCTGTCTACGTTCGCAACCATACATACATGTGATAATGAGTAAAATATTTTTGCACTGCAGTATCATTAATTTTGTTTTAATAAGAGAACTTATAACGTAATTAGTAGACCTTATACACCACCCACTCGCCACATTATGTACACAGTGTCACTTATACATTCACTCAACTGTAACTTTGTAATCAGTATTTGCTCATCATCTGTTGCAATTAGTTTTCTATGTCCTTTTCACTCAAAATTATTTTTTGTTGTTAAACATTTATTTAACAAAATATTTTGTTACTTGCTAGCTGTATTGTTAATATTTGTTTAAAAAAATTTCATATTTTTCATTCGAAGATATTATCTTGTGCGGTGTTGTTTTCTTGTGCACCCTACATGTTTACTAACTTCATGAAATCGTATATATCTTATTAGTTGGGAGAAATTAAAGTAATTCCTGAAAATCCTTTAAAAAATTCAAGTCTATAGTCTAGTCTACTGTTTGCTTATAGTCTAGTTTATAGTCTAATTTATAGTCTATAGTCTAGTCTATAGTCTAGTCTATAGTCTAGTCTAGTCTATAGTCTAGTCTATAGTCTAGTCTATAGTCTAGTCTATAGTCTAGTCTAGTCTATAGTCTGATCTACTGTGTATGTGAGCTTTTTCTTAAATCCTAATATAATATCCCCTGAACTTTTTTTGGCAAACCCTATACTACGATGATACATTTTATTCATGTATCTATCAGTAAATAAATTTTACAATAATCAAAAAAATCAACAACAACAAGACTAAACAAAAATAAACAATCATTATTTATCTTTTAGAAAATTTGAATGTGTCTGTCTACGTTCGCAACCATACATACATGTGATAATGAGTAAAATATTTTTGCACTGCAGTATCATTAATTTTGTTTTAATAAGAGAACTTATAACGTAATTAGTAGACCTTATACACCACCCACTCGCCACATTATGTACACAGTGTCACTTATACATTCACTCAACTGTAACTTTGTAATCAGTATTTGCTCATCATCTGTTGCAATTAGTTTTCTATGTCCTTTTCACTCAAAATTATTTTTTGTTGTTAAACATTTATTTAACAAAATATTTTGTTACTTGCTAGCTGTATTGTTAATATTTGTTTAAAAAAATTTCATATTTTTCATTCGAAGATATTATCTTGTGCGGTGTTGTTTTCTTGTGCACCCTACATGTTTACTAACTTCATGAAATCGTATATATCTTATTAGTTGGGAGAAATTAAAGTAATTCCTGAAAATCCTTTAAAAAATTCAAGTCTATAGTCTAGTCTACTGTTTGCTTATAGTCTAGTTTATAGTCTAATTTATAGTCTATAGTCTAGTCTATAGTCTAGTCTATAGTCTAGTCTAGTCTATAGTCTAGTCTATAGTCTAGTCTATAGTCTAGTCTATAGTCTAGTCTAGTCTATAGTCTAGTCTATAGTCTAGTCTATAGTCTAGTCTAGTCTATAGTCTAGTCTATAGTCTAGTCTATAGTCTAGTCTATAGTCTAGTCTATAGTCTAGTCTATAGTCTAGTCTATAGTCTAGTCTATAGTCTAGTCTATAGTCTAGTCAATAGTCTAGTCTATAGTCTAGTCTATAGTCTAGTCTATAGTCTAGTCTATAGTCTAGTCTATAGTCTAGTCTATAGTTTAGTCTATAGTCTAGTCTATAGTCTAGTCTATAGTCTAGTCTATAGTCTAGTCTATAGTCTAGTCTATAGTCTAGTCTATAGTCTAGTCTATAGTCTAGTCTATAGTCTAGTCTATAATCTAGTCTATAGTCTAGTCTATAGTCTAGTCTATAATCTAGTCTATATTCTAGTCTATAGTCTAGTCTATAGTCTAGTCTATAGTCTAGTCTATAGTCTAGTCTATAGTCTAGTCTATAGTCTAGTCTATAGTCTAGTCTATAGTCTAGTCTATAGTCTCCATTATTCTCCATTATTCATTTAAACTAGAAAATTTTTAGTAGCTGTCGCTAATCACTAATTAAAAAAAATCAAAATTATATCTTTGTACTAATCTTTTAGTTTAGATTATGTTGATAGAAGGATGTATACTACATCAAATCAGAAGAAATAAACCTAGGCCTCTTGTGCGCCCCTCTTCAACTTAGTAAAGGAACTATCCTTTCTATCAACGTTTTTGTCAACTATTGCTTTCATGGTTGTGTGTGTTCAAAAGTTTATACTCAGTTAGTTACGACACACTTAAATTCGGATGATAAATATTTGGAGCCCCTAATGCAAATTACCAGCATTTCGCTTGGCCTCAAGTGATCTTACCTTAACAACATTATCCAAATGTAATGGCAAGATGCTACAATTGCCAAATCTTTCTATTCATCTAATTTATGTTTTATTTTAATACCGACCATCGGAAAACATTGTAGAACATCGAAGTATTCGTCTCAGACACCCGAAATTAAATAAGTGTATATTTTGGGTCGTTCGTAGTTTCTAAAACGATCTAGACATTTCCGTTTTTTTCCGGTTGCTCATTAATATTCTGAAAGGGAAGTATCGCTTAACGATTTTAAAAAGGTCCCCCATACATTTATCCACCCTGAATACAGTCCATAATTGACCCTTCAGTGGGTTAGGTTAGGTAGGCAGGTCGTCCTCGCGATGTCATCACTGGTGACACACTTGGGTCCAGTATTTTGATCCCTTTGTGATACCTGAAACTAGAGAAAGCGGTCGGCGTATTAGTACACTTCAACCTAATCACTCTGGTTTCCACCGAACCAGTTTGTCGCACGAATATAGGAATCTATCTTCCGGATATTAACCTCCGATAGATCCGCTAGGTCATGCAGAAAGTAGCTGCCTAGCAGACCCATTCTGTGATCAGCTAGGGCAGGACAATGACAGAGGAAGTGAGTAATACTCTCTTCTTCCTCTTCATCCTGGCAGCTCCTGCAGAAGTCGTTACTGGGTAGGTTCAGTCTTCTTGCATGGAGTCCGAAAGGCCAGTGGCCAGTTACCACTGCCGTTAAGTTCCGTAGATTAACTCTCGGAATGTAGAAAAGGGCTTGGGATCTTTGTGGATCGTAAGATGGCCACATAATGCTTGCCTGTCTGCAGGTGGCTTCAGTCGACCATCTGCATTGCGCAAGCCCATATAGTTTTCACGTATCGAGCGTTTGCAGGTTGAAAGCGGTATACCGACAAAAGGGTCGGTATGCTCTCTTGCAAGCGAGGAGCCTAGCAAGCGAGGAGCTAGCGATGGTATTACCAGGAATTTGCTGATGTCCTGGAATCCAATACAGTCCTATTGTGGAATGTTTCGCCATCTCGTTAAGGGATGCCGGCATTCTAGGACTAAGTTTGACGTCGTGTAGACACCACTTAGAACCTTAAGGGCTGCCTGGCTGTCGGTATAAATTCGAATATTTGCACCGTATATTCGATAAAACCTGAGCCAGTTTGCAGCCCGTTTAATGGCTGATAGTTCAGCCTGAAGGACGCTACATTGGTCAGGAAGCTTGAATGATACTTCCGTTCCCGAATGTTCTATGTAAAAGCCACCGCCTACATCATGGTTTGATTTTGAGCCATCAGTGAAAACCTTATACGATCCGTCATGGAGGATTGTTTCCATCACATTTGGATCGTGTCGGATATTCACCGAAAAGCTTCTATCAAAAGACGGTTTGGCGATGCAATAGTCAGGAATCTCTCCTAGACAATCGAGAATGGTGGAGTGACCTGACTGAATCATATGCCACATACCAATTGTATTGAGTCTAATAGCCGCGTTGAGGGCAGCCTCTTGGGCCATTAGATCAATAGGTAACCATCCCATCATGACAAAGAGAGCCTTTGATGGGGTGGTGCGGAGGGCCCCTGTTATCAATAGAGCTGATGTACGAAGGATTCCCTCAAAACGTTTGCGGTGTGAGTCCTTTTGTTCAGACTTCCACCATAGAAGTGCACCGTACAATAGTATGGGCTTGACTACCATGTCAAAGAGCCATTTGGTGTTCTTGGGGTTTATGCCCCATGATTTGCCAATTGCTCTCTTACACGAGTATAAGGCCGCAGCCGCTTTTGATACTCTAGATTGAGTGTTCAAACTCCATGATAGTTTTGAATCTAGGATTACTCCCAGATATTTGGCACTATCCGATAACTTCAATTCTATCCCATTCAGTCGTGGGAGAGTGAAGGTGGGTATCTTGTACTTCTTAATGAAGAGGACAAGTTCCGTTTTCGATGGATTTACACCAAGGCCACTGACGTTGCTCCACGTACTGAGTGTCTTGAGTGCAATCTCCATCCTTTGCGATAAAGTATCCAGATATTTGCCAGATACTACTACAGACACATCGTCTGCACATGCTATTACCTTAAATCCCATAGATCTGAGATCCATAAGAAGTGGGTTCAACGCTAGGTTCCATAGAAGTGGAGATAGAACTCCACCTTGTGGGGTACCGCGATTTGCCACTTTTGTGACATTTGCTGCTCCCATTTCAGAGATAATGATTCGTTGAGTCAGTAATCTCTTGATGAAAGCTGTTATTGGTTGGTTTATACCCAGGCCAGTCAGGGCCGTTGTTATCGACCCAGGGTGAACATTGTTGAAAGCCCCCTCAATGGCCAATTGCTCTCTTACACGAGTATAAGGCCGCAGCCGCTTTTGATACTCTAGATTGAGTGTTCAAACTCCATGATAGTTTTGAATCTAGGATTACTCCCAGATATTTGGCACTATCCGATAACTTCAATTCTATCCCATTCAGTCGTGGGAGAGTGAAGGTGGGTATCTTGTACTTCTTAATGAAGAGGACAAGTTCCGTTTTCGATGGATTTACACCAAGGCCACTGACGTTGCTCCACGTACTGAGTGTCTTGAGTGCAATCTCCATCCTTTGCGATAAAGTATCCAGATATTTGCCAGATACTACTACAGACACATCGTCTGCACATGCTATTACCTTAAATCCCATAGATCTGAGATCCATAAGAAGTGGGTTCAACGCTAGGTTCCATAGAAGTGGAGATAGAACTCCACCTTGTGGGGTACCGCGATTTGCCACTTTTGTGACATTTGCTGCTCCCATTTCAGAGATAATGATTCGTTGAGTCAGTAATCTCTTGATGAAAGCTGTTATTGGTTGGTTTATACCCAGGCCAGTCAGGGCCGTTGTTATCGACCCAGGGTGAACATTGTTGAAAGCCCCCTCAATGTCCAAGAAGGCAACAAGTGTATATACCCCTTGCGCTATTGTCTTTTCAATGTGCCAAACTAGCGAGTGTAGTGCAGTCTCAACAGATTTTCCCTTCATTCATTGACCTTCAGTAAAATATTTCAAAAATATTTATTGGATAATTGAATCCTTTATATAGCTAAACCGCTCCAGACCGACTGTAGTCAACTTTTCAATATTCTATAGTTATTTAGTAAATATTTACATTGCTGTAGTTGTCTAATTACATTGTAAAGTAAAGCATTCAGCGTACGTATGTGTGTGTGTTGCAAAAATTATTTATAAATAATGTTTGTAAACAACACAAACATGCCAGATGCACTAACAACTCACTCATTTACTTGCTTGCACGTTTTGTTGTATTTATTAGGAACAAGGTTGCCATATTTAGAAGAAAAAAAAGAAGACCTTATTGCAAATAGTTTAGTAAACAAGCCTTCAATAATTCTAATTATATTTCAAAATGGCAACAAGGTTTTTGTTGTTGTTCTTTTTTTTTTTTTGACTTAAGAAAATTCTGAAATTTTTATTTATAATTTAAAATTTTTTAAGTCCAGTAGAATTATGAAAAAAAAACATTATTTGTTTACACTACAAAAAATATTATTTAGCTATTCCGTATTGCAAAATTTATTTATTGTTTATGTTGTCCTCCTACCTCTTGACAGCTCGTTTGTCTGTTCGTAATAGCTTTATGCTTGTCATTTGTTTTTGTTGATTTTTTCTACTTGTTCCAGAGTTTTGTTTACAATTTATTGTTGTTTTTTTTTCTTACAATAACAAATTATTTATTTATAGTACTTATACAACACTTACGGTTCTTTTTTGTTTCTTCTTGTTTTTTTTTTCCTTCTGGTCTTCTTATTGCATTTTTAAACTGTTTACACTAGCAATAGCTTTGATTAAGGTTAATGTGAACATATTGCATTATTGTAAATTGTTTAGTAATTAGAAAACTTTTGTGAAAATCCCTTAATTTAATATTATGAGTATAGCAAAAAATGCAACAATGTAGCAATTGAAATCAAGTGTTTATTGCTAACACCTAATAAATGCAATTTTACAAGTCTAATATTTTTCCTAAATAGCTTTGAACTTATAATGTTAACTTTTTGAAATTGCTCTTTAGCTTTTGACCAGTGTAAACACTTTGTTGCTGTTTTGTTTTGTTTTTTTGTTATTGCTTTACTATTGTTTTGCTAAATTATTTATTTTAGTATGTAGTTTTTTGCAGTTGATAGCAATTTGTTGTTTTATATGTCGTTTGTTTTTTTTTTATTTGCTTTTTAAATTAAGTTATTAAACAACAAATTTGTTCATGTATTTTGCAACTTTTTTTATTTGTTTATTATTTATATTTATTTATTTATTTTTTTTTGCCATAAAATCCATTAACTTTTTGAAAAAAGACGTTAAGATTAAGTCATACAATTTGTTAGATATAGATTCACTTATAAATTCATTTTATTGTCATTTGAAGTTAAATCAAAGTTTAATTTTTAATGTTTACAGAGTGTTTACTTGTTTTGCTATAGTAAACTTTATATTTATAAAAATTTGCTATTGCAAACTTCTTATTTACTATAGCAAACTTAAAACTCTAAATTTACTATGCCAAACTTGTTATCCGTAATAAATTGCTATAGCAAGATGGTTATCTGTAAAATTTACTATGGTAAATGTTTTATATATAACTGCTATAGCAAATGTGGTATTTTGTGACAATTTGCCATAGTAAATAAGTAATAACAATTTGATGTAGTAAATTACATTTTTGATAAAATCTGCTATAGCATCAAGTCATTAGTAACATTTACTATGGTAAACTTGTTATAGTAAACTTATTATTATTATTAACAATATACTACACTAAGGTAGTTATACGTAACAATTTGTGGAAAACTGCTATAGCATCAAGTCATTAGTAACATTTACTATAGTAAACTTGTTATATTAAACTTATTATCATCAATAATTTACTACATTTAGGTAGTTATATGTAACAATTTGTGCTAAATTTGTCATTTGTTATAATAGGCTGTTAATATCCTATAGTAAACTTATTATCCATAACATTTTGCTATAGTAAATGCGGTATTCGTAAGATTTTACCATAGCAATTTGAAAATATAAAAATTGCCATTGCAACTTTTTTTATTTCAAATAAAATATTAACATTTTACTATAAATCTACATTCCTGATTCATAAAACAAATTCATAGACAATTTCTCATTGTCCGCCTCAAAAATATGATTCACTGTGCAGTAATTTATTTTAAAGATTTTGAAAAATCTTTGTATTTAAAAATTTTCACTCATTGTCAAATTAAAAATGAAAAAAAAAAACTCTTTCTTTTTTCTATAAATTTCGTTTTTATCGTATTCGTTGTTGCGATTTTGCTATTTTGTGCGAATGGTTTAAATTTAATATTAGCATATTTTATAAATATCTACAAAAATCCTTTAAATACACAGATCTACACACAGATGTCTAATTGTCATCAAAATGTGTCTGAAAAGAAAAGCAAGAAAAAAACGAAAGCGCGTGGTTTCTTTATTTAACCAAGCTGGGTACACTAGCTTGTGGGAGGAGGTACTGTAGGTATGAGTTTTGATTTGTAACTTAGAGTTAAATTTTAGTTTTAAACAGTTAACTTACTAAAAAGCGGAAAAAGTTAAAGTTATACTTTCTGTTAGTTTCTACGTTCCGTTACGTTATAAATCAGCTGATTCGTTTTTGGCTTATGGAAACTTATGCAAGTCTTTATTAGTTTGACCGTTAGCTTGCCGTTGAGTTTTTATATGAAATAACATGAATCAGCTGATCTGTCACGTTACGTCACGTAAAAACTAACTCATAATTTAAAGTGCTGAAATATCAAGGCTTTGTTTATATAACACAATTTGGCAACCCTCTAGAGTGTTACCATTACATTAAAGATCAGTGGTGCCAATTTGTTTAAGATAAAGCAATAACATGAATTTGTTACATTTTTAATTAGTTTAAATTTTCTAAAACAAAATACCGCCTAACAAATTCATCTTAACCATCGAAATCTAACACTTTTTTTTTCTTATTTCTTCTAGTAAATTTTAGGCAACAAAAAGTTTTTTTTTTGGCTCATTTAATAGTTGTAATTGTGATAAAATTTTCTAAAAACGTAAAAATAAATATCAAGTGCAACAAATTTGAGAAAAACGCAATAAAATTACAACAATTGCGCAATACGCGTGTAAAAATTTACAAAAAGAAAAAAAATCCTATAAACGCGCCAAAATTCAATAAATAATTTTAAACAAATGATGTGTTTAGTATAAAAATATTCCTACTTTGGTATATGTATTTTAATAACAATGTTGTAAATTTACAACTTAATGATACAAAGAACTTTTAAATTATTAATCATAATTTCCTAAAAATCTTTTGGCACGTTTCAACTAATTTGAAAATAAAGAAATTGAATAATGTTTTCACTCTCTGACGACTAACCATCCGTGTGGTAAGTTTTCTTAGGTTTCCTTCGATTTTACAAAATGTTTTAAGTATTTTATTATAAATTGTATTTTAAAATGTTTAATAAATATTCTTTTAAAGTTCTATTGCTTTCAATGTTTTAGTATTGAGTACTGCAACTGCGTAAATAATTGAATTTATTATTTTATAATACATTTTCTAATATTTTTTCCATTTTTTTTGTTTTTGTTTAATTTTTACTACCACAGGTGGTACGTTAAATAAAGTTTTTCATTTATTATTTATACAATTTTATTTATCAAATATTGAACAATTTAAAATGTTAATTTAAACTAGTATAAACAATTAAATACAACGTATTTTGTTATTATTACGTGTTGTTGTATTTGTAGCCTATTGATTAAAAACTATTAATGAATAGTTTTTAATGCTATATATTTAAATTTTATAAAATTTTGTTAAGTTTTTTTCGCAAAATTTTAATAATATCTATTTCCTTAATTTGGTTTAATTAATAGATTTGCAAGGGTCTATAAGTAGTTGTAAATAGTTTTCAGTGTCAGAAATAATCTAAATTTGTTTAAGGCAAGTGATCTTCTCAATGGGATATCACTTTTATCTCTAACAATGTTATACATAAGAATTTGCTTTAGTAATCATGTTATACCTACAAATTTGCTCTAGTAAACAATTTATCGGTATTGCAAATGCGTTATCCACAAAAATATGACATAGTAAACTTGTTATCCGTAACAATTTGCTATATTAAACTTGTTATCCTTAAGCATTTGCTCAAGTAAACATGTTATCCATTATAATTCGCAAATGCTTTATCCATTACAATTTGCTACAGTAAACTTGTTATCCGTAATCATTTGCTTTAGTAAACATGTTATCCTTATTTCTTTCGGCATGTAAAATGCATTTTCCAAACAATTGGCTCTAGTAAACATATTATCCGTCTTTATTCGGTATTGCAAATGCGTTATCCGCAACAATTGTCTCTAGTAAACACGTATTCATTTTAATTCGCTATTGAAAATATGTTATCCATAACAATTTGCTATAGTAAACTTGTTATTCGTAACAATTTGCTATAGTAAACTTGTTATCCGTAATCATTTGCTTTAGTAAACATGTTATCCTTTTTTCTTCGGCATGTAAAATGCATTTCCAAACAATTTGCTCTAGTACACATGTTATCCGTCTTTATTCGGTTTTGCAATTGCGTTATCCGCAACACTTTTCTCTACTAAACACGTATTCATTTTAATTTGCTATTGAAAATGTGTTATTAATGACAGTTTTCTATAGTAAACTTGTTATCCGTATTAATTTGTTATTCACAACGATTTGCTATAGTTATCCATAACAATTTGCTGTAGTAAACATGTTATCCATTATAATTCGCTATTGGAAATGCTTTATCTAAACAATTTACTCTAGTAAACATGTTATCCGTCTTTATTCGGTATTGCAAATGCGTTATCCGCAACAATTGTCTATAGAAAACTTGTTATCTGTATCAATTTGCTGTAGTAAACTTGTTATCCGTAATCATTTGTTCTTATGAATCTTTATTTGTTATTGCCAATGCGTTTTCCGTAACAATTTAATATGTTATCGTGGCCTGCGGAAGGTAGTGATTAGTGTTCTAGTCTGATAGACCTGAGGCACTGGTTAAGGAGCGCACAACAGGTCCGATAGAGGCCTAGGTATATTTCTTCGGATTTAATGTATATATGTATGTACATCCTCCTTTCAAACTAACTAACTAACTAACTAACTAAATATCTTATCCGTCTTAATTCACTATTGCAAATGCTAAATTCATCTAGCAAACTTATTATACGTTAGTATATGTTATAGCAAATACTTTTTGCTATAGTATACTAGTGATCCATGCTCATTTCATATTTGCTTATAAAAATTTATGCTAGAAAATGTGTAATCTGTAAGAATTTGCTAAAGCAATTGCAAATTTTTCTAACAACAATTTTTTTACAACAATTAACTCTAGCAAAAATTATGTCTTGCAAACACCTATAATCATCTACAGCAATTTTTTTACATACATTACAATTTACTGTTGCACTAAAAAAAAAAATTGAGGCACAACCAAAAAAATATTGGTTCAAAATAAATTTCTCAGTAAAGTTCAATTAAATACAACTTGAGGTAGGTTGGTTGGTTGTCAGTCTAGAAATCAAAACAAAACCTAAATAAAAGTATCAATATAACAATATATGTATGTATGTATGAACATACAAATCAATACCCTCATATTCACATACAACATGTGTGTTATATAATACATATAGCATCATTATTATTATTGTATACATTAGACTACTGCCAAATATAATGGATGGATGGAAAGAAAAACTACCCCTAGTATTTATAACCTGTTTTGCTAAACAATTATGATGCTTGAAATACTATATGATTCAATCAAAATCCAAAAATCTGCAAAATATATTGCAGATAATGATTAATAGGGTGACATAGTATTTACACTGAGAAAATTACGGGTTAATATAATGCAGCAAAATGAAAGTTTATGTCGTGAGAACTTAACAAGTTGTATTTAGAGGTTGGAAATTGTTAAAAAAACACTTTTAAATATTTGTTTAACTATTTTTGTGAGCCACCTTTATAAAAATGTTGTCCTTATTTTAAACTGCCAGACAGACAAACATTGAGTTCTTTTTTTTTTGCTACTTTTATTTATTTTATGTCTTGATTTTTTGCATATGTATTGTATTTAAAAAATAAACAGAGTGGTGGTCATTTCAGGCCATTGACCTTTTTTTTGTATAAAACAAATTTAGAACCCTTTTTGTGGTTGTGTTTTTAAAAACCACTTACAGCAAAATCCAAAGGGTTTTTTGTAATAACTTGTTAAACAATCACTTTTAATTTTTTTTGTAGTTGTCAAAATGACAACAAACAAAAAAGCTTTTTCCTAGCAAAAAAGTGCTGGTAGTTTTTGTTGCTTTTCGGACGAAAAAAAGGACTACAAAAAGTGAGGTTGTTTTAAATCACTAAAGTATGGCAAGGGAATATGTAAAGCCCCTTACAGTAATTGCAAAAAGATGGCAACCCACTCTTTAATGCAGTTGCTCTGTTTGTTTTGAAAGATTTGCAACAACACCAAACATACATATAATTAAATGCAACTTTGTTGCCTAAATTAACGGTAAATATTTTTGGTGTGTTTGTTTTGTTCGAAGAGTTTTTTTTTGCTCTTTATTTTGCCAGACATGTGTAAAAAAAAAAAAATAAAATAAAACAAAACAAACAAAAACAATTATAATTTAATTGTCAATTTGAAAAAAATAGTCGACAAAAAAAAAAAAACGTCCAGGGATGTAGAACAAAATTATCATCACCATCAAAAAATATAATGGGGTCTATTGATTTTTTTAAGCAGTTTGTAACACTTTAAAATATTTTCGTCGCAACGTCACAAGAGTAAATTCTTTGGTAAATTCTAGGTTCTAAGTAGACATACCTTTTCTGTTATTCACACAATTATTCACATACTTTTTTATAAAATACATTTCTACAAATAATATTGTACAGAAATCCTATATAAAATACATACCGTTATTTACACATTTTTCTATTCTAATGAAATGCTTATAAATTCAGTCTACACAAAGTTCGAAGCTTGGTCTCGTAATTGTACTGGAGACAGTTTTGAAATTGTATGCTGTGCACTGTATTTTTAGTATAATTTGAAATGTTCTTTAGTATATTTATACCCTACACCACTATAGTGGGGAGGAA
This sequence comes from Lucilia cuprina, assembly GCF_022045245.1. NCBI lineage: Eukaryota > Metazoa > Arthropoda > Insecta > Diptera > Calliphoridae > Lucilia > Lucilia cuprina. The sequence goes on from NC_060951.1 coordinate 24,532,834, forward strand.
ATTATACATTTGTGCTGATGTTTGTAACATACAAAAATCGGTCAATTATTTCACCTAGCCCCCATACAACCGTACCTCCCGATTTGAATGCCCGATTTATGCCATAATTACGTCAAATATTCTATTATCTCTCTAAAAATTGGCACAAATAAGTTTTAAATAAGTATAAACGACACTGCAGATTTTCGTAAGGATCGGCCCTTATTTGACCCTAGCCCCATACAAACCCCCCTTCAAAAAATGTCTTAAACGTCTAAAATTGACTTGTAACCATTTGTATCGCAATGAAACTCAACAAAACTATCTGTTATATAAAAATATATCCTTTTCCCAAATTTCCTGATGATCGGCCCATATTTGACCTATATAAAGCCTCATTTAGAAATTTTAGTTTTTTTTATCAATAAATTGCTTAAATATTTTGGAATAATATTCAACATAAAAGTTTCTTAATAAAAAGTAAAAAATTTTAAAAATATACTCATGGTCGGCCATGCCCGACTATACTTTACTACTTGTTTCCTACAAATTCATGATATTTTATGTGTTTTTCTTTCAAAAGTAGTCGATGGTCTAATCTTAAGTCAGTTCTATAAACTGGTATAGTTACACTAAAGTCTAAAGTCACGCCCATAGTCTAGTCTATAGCCTATTCTATATAATAAACTTTAGTCTAGTCTAACGTCTAGTTAATATTCTGTACTATAGGCTAGTCCATAATCTAGTCTATTTTCTATTATAGTGTAAAGTCTAGCATAAAGTCAAGTCTATAATATACGCTATATAATCAACTTTGTAGACTTTAGACCTGGTCTGGTCTAAAGTCTAATGTAACGTCTAATTAAAATTTTAGATTGTAGTCTTGTCAATTTTCTAATATAGTATAAAGTCTAGTCTAAAGTTACGCCCATAGTCTAGTCTACTCTTTATAATTTACCTTATGGTGTAGCACCTAGTTTGGTCTGGAGACTAGTCTACCATCTATTCGATAGACTAGTATATAGTCTGGTGTATTTTCTGGTCTATAGTCTTGTCTGTACTCTAGTTTATAGTTTAGTCTATAACTTGTTCATTATTCTAGGCTTTAGTCTAGTTTAACTATAGTATAGTCTAGCTTTTACTGGATAAGTTTACATATAGGAAATAGGCCGCTTTTTTAAATTCAATTTAAATTTATGACACATATACAATATTGATAGTGGTTATATAAGATTCGGTATAGCTGGCTTTATATTCAGCTATACCGAATCCTACTTGCTATAGATAAGTATTTGTTCAGACTAAAATATTTTTAATTTTCCTTGCCAGCAAAAATAAAAACATTAAAATAAGATTTTCTTTGGTTTGTTAACTTTATTACAGACCTTAATTTAAATTAATAGGCTTGCGAAAATATTTCTTAATTATGCAAAATTTAATATTTACCTTTTTTTGTTTTCTATATTTTTGCGCAAAATTTTCCTTTTTTGCTTTGTTTACATTTTTTCTTTGTTTTGTTTATAATAAAATATTATATTACACTGGCATGCTTTTTCTACATGAGCCCAATGTTTATATTTTTTTTCGTTCTTATACCTCTTTCCTACAAACTATTGCCAACAACAACAAAAGCACCAAAACATTTTCGCAATTTTTGCAAAAAAAAAAAAAAAAAAAAATTCTAAAAAATTACCAAAAAAAATTGCATTAACAAGTATTATTTTAGTCTCTCATACATTTTTGTTTTGATTTATTTGTTGTTATAAATTTTGTATAAATTTTAAAATAAAAACCCGCGCGAATTTCACAATAATGTTTTGTATTGGGTTGTGTGTTATTATTATTATTTCTGTATTCTTCCTTTTGTTTTTTTATGTGCTCCCTCTCTTTCTAATCATTTTACAAATTTAAGTCATCGGTACAAAAACAAAATGTAAATAAATAAGTAGTAGCTATAAATTAACCAGTTTGCATTTTCAAAGCTTTTTTGGAAAAAGTTCTTAAATTCTAAATTCTTCCTTTTTAGAAATCTATGATGAAATTTAGACTAAAAGCCAAAAGATTTATTCAACAATATGCGGACCATGGGATCCTCTACAACGAAGAAAATATATTCCTTACATATGGACTTAATGCTAAACAAGTTACCATATCAATCTTTTCTAGTTTTTTCTACTTAATTGTTGGTTTTAACGTCTGAATGGTTAGGATAATATTTCTCTAAAGAACCTGGGTTCTTCCGGCTTATTCGCACATCTCTTAAGTTTTTTTTTAATAATGTTGGACACTAAGGATTGGTTCATAATCTAATCTTTAACCCATAGACTAGCCTATAAAGTAGATCATAGATTTGATTAAAGACTGAACTACAGACTAGATTATAGATTAGACGAGTATAGACTATAAAATAGTCTATAGACTAGACAATGGAATAGACTATAGAATAGACTATAGACTATACTATAGACTATAAAATAGTCTAGAGACTAGACTATAGACTAGACTATAGAATAGACTATAGACAAGACTATAGACTAAACTATAGATAAGACTATAGATTAAAATATGGAATAGACTGAAGACTAGACCATAGACTAAACTATAGAATATACTACATACTAGACTATAGATTAGACTATACTATACAATATAATATAGAATAGTCTATAGACTAGACTATAGAATAGACTACAGACTAGACTATAAACAAGACTAAAGACTAGACTATAGAATAACCTATAGTCTAGACTATAGACTAGACTATAAACTAAACTATAGACTAAACTATAGAAAGACTATAGGTAAGACCAGAGACTATACTATAGACTATATAGAATAGACTACAGACTAGACTATAGACTAGACTATAGACAAAACTATAGTCTAGACTAAACTATAGACTAAACTATAGAATAGACTATAGATTAGACCATAGACCAGACTATAGGATAGATTGTAGACAAGACTATAGACCAAACAATAGACTGGATTTTAGACTAGACTACAGACTAGACTGTAGACTAGACAGTAGATTATATAATAGACTACAAACTAGAGTATAGACTAGACTATAGATCAAAACATAAACTAGACGATAGACTATACTTTAGAATAGACCACAGACGAGACTATATAATATACTATAAACTAGACTAATGATCATAGACTTGACTATAGGCTTAACTATAGATCAGACTATGGACTAGACTATAGACTTTGCTAAAGACTAGATTACAGGCTAGGCTAAAAACTAGACTATAAGCTAGACTATAGACTAGACTATCAAAAACCGCTTCAATTCTAGTTTAAAATTATTTTGAATAATCGGATGAAACATTAGTTTTTTTAAAATACAATTCTGTTTTAAATAAAAATCACAAAAATTCAATTTGAAAACTTAATTTTTTTATAGAATGAATAAAAGTTTTTCGTAATAGGTACCTACCTATCTAGATTCTAAAAAAAAATATTTATTTAAGACTTTCAATTTAATAATAAATATCTAATTGATTACTATAGATACTTTACTACTATGTAGGTACGTATCATAAAGTACATTGCAGTATTGTAGTAATTCATGCAAAAAAAAACACAAAAACTATTTACTATTTCCATTTATCTCTATGTCTACACTCTACACCTAAAGCGCAATTCATCATGAGCAACAAAAACAACATCTAATCTCATTGGAATACAGCTACAACAAAACGTAAACAAATCATTAAACTTTATTTATATATTTTTGTTGTTGTTATTGCCTTTTTTACAATTTAATTAAATCACATGCAACTGCAAATGTTTACTATCAATGTGATTTTAATCATTGTTTTCATTTGTTGTTTTATTTATTTAATTCATGAAATTCTAAAAAAAAAATCTCCAAAAAGCTTTAAAGTCATTATATATTTCATACAATTTTGCAATAAAGAACACGAAATCAACGTCAACAAAAACAGAATCTTGTATTTCGTTTTATTATTTCATAAGAACTTGTAAATATTGTGCTTTTTCCTCCCTGTTTAGTTTTTTATAAATAATTTCAAAAAGTGTAGTAAAGTATTAGATGAAGGAGCTTTTTGTTCTCGTTTACTCAAATATAAATTAGAATTTCTCTCAGTGATTGTTTACTTTTTTATTGTTGTTGATTTTTGTGTGAGTGTGAAGTAAATGTGTTGATTTTACACTCGGTTGAGTGAGTAAAAGTGGTAAACTAAAGAGAGAATATGATAAAAAATGTTTATTTATAAGAGAAAAGAGTGATTTTTGAGTGCTTAAGCGCTGGGTTGTAAAATTTAGTAAGGTTGCAAAATTTAAAAATACTACTTTTTTTAAATAGTGAAAGACTTTATTATACTAGAATATAGACTAAATTATAGACTTAACTATAGATTAGACTAGACGATAGACTAAGCAAATTGGAAATAGATTAGACAATAATATGGACTAAAATATATTATAGACTAGAATATAGACTACACTATATCTTGAATATAGACTACCTATATGCTACACTGTGGACTAAACTATACACTAGACTATACTATATACTATTCTATACACTAGACAATATACTATTAAATGTACTAGACTATGGACGTAATTATAGACTTGACTATAGACTCGACAATAGAATAAACTAAAAACAAGACTATAATATAGACTAGACTATATTATGGACTAGAATATAGACTAAACTATACAATTGACTATAGACTAGACTGTAGAATTGTCTATAGGCTAGACTATAGACTGGACTATAAACTAGATTGTATACCAGACTATAGAATAGACTATACTACAAACTAGACTATATAGTAGATTATAGATTAGACTTTAGAGTATACTTTGGAATATACAATAGATTAGACTATAATGTAGACTATAGACTAGGCTATAGATTATACTATAGGCTGGACTATAGACTAGACTATAGATTAGACTAGACTATATCGTGAACTAGAGGTATATTGATAACTATGAGGACTATTTATTAAAAGTAATAAGTTAGAAAAAGTGTCGAAAATGGTGCAGCGAATTGCGTTATTTTTCAATATCCAATAATATTAAAAAAGCTAATTAACTACTGATTTTTTCATGTCTATTCGAAATAGCAGTTTTAGTTTAAATCTCAATTGATTTTGTTTTGCCAATTGCAATATTTTTTAATTTTTAGCTAATTACTTGTAATTGTAATTTGGAAAACAAATTAAATAACTTTTATAAGTAGTTGTAATTAGAAAACTTCAATTAGAATAAGAAAAAATTATTATTGATAATTACCAGGGCAAGGATTTCTATGCAAATGCATGTTTTCAGTCAGTAACTCAAAATAACTTTTAACTAGTTTTATTTTCGAATCAAAGAATTTGCTACAAATGGCATCGATTTGTTGTTGCATATTTTTGCATATTTCCAACATTTTCATATTATATTTTTTTTTATTTTTTTAAAACAAATTGTTTTGTTTTTTCTGCATTTAATATTTTTACTACATATTTGGTATTTTTATTTAGAATTTTTATATTTAAAATTTTTTTAAATATATCTCAACAAATTTCGATTATACAACAAAATAAATCGAAATTTTACATAGTTTTATATAATTTTTAAAACCTCAAAGTATAAAGCTACATATGTATATACATACGTTTGTTAAATCTTACAATTTTGTCCGTGACAACTTACAATTTTTGCCTTTCAAAATTGTCAAAAATGCTTTTTCTGACGTTTCAAAAAAATTTTTATTTCCCACTTTTGTTAGATATTTTCTGAACATTTTTTTTGGCAGAATTAACTGTAATTGTCAATTCAATAAGTTAAAGCCGTGATACACGGTTGTCAGATCTTACAACACTGTAAGCAAAATCTTCAGAAAATGTCCAACAATCGCCTGAACTTACAATTTTTGTTATGCAACGTTGTCAGAAAAAGCATTAGTGACAAATTTTGTAAGTTTATACTGTTATTAGACATTTTTTTGCACATTTTACTGCCAACGTTGTAAGATCTAACAAGCGTGTATAAATAGCATTATTAGCTCGAGTCAGCTAAAAAAAAATATTTCCTTACATAAATTTCTTTAAAAGTTTCCTCAATAATAATTGTTTAAAAAACAAATATATTTCATCTTTTTTGTTGTTCAGACATTAAACATGAGCATTCGCCGCTGTCTAGCTGACAACTAAACAAAAAAGAATAAAAATTTGTGTATTGTTCGAGTGAACTGTATAGTATTAAATGGCAAACCTTAATTTAAATTTTAAAATTACATTTTGTTTATTTTACTTAATGCTCAATCTCTCCGTCTTTTAAATTTCAACTCTAAATAACCGGCATTTTATGAGTTAATGTAAGAAACTACTATACATAAAGTGAAACAGACGAAAAAATAGTAAAGCATAAGAAAAAAAGAAAAAGAAAATTAAAACAAATGTAATAACATTTATTATGTTGTGGTTGGTGTTGTTGTAGTTGTGTTTGCTGCTGTTGGGATGTGATGAGCGATGTTTTGAGTAAATGAGTGATGTTTTGAGTTTGTGTGTTTGCTTCGAAAGGCAAGCACATACGCAGCGTGCTCTCTGGTTTTTCTTCATTCACACGTACATAACTTCCAGATTAAGAGAATGAGAATATGGAAGTTTTTTTCGATTGAGATACACATAGAGAATTCTCTAATGTAAAGTTTTTTTATACACCTAAGGATTTATTATTTGTTAAATTTTTTATATTTATTATTTCTTTAGTATTATTTATTTTAAAATTTATAAATAAATACATTTCCGAGAGAAATAATAGTTCGTGCTTTAATTTATTCCAATCCTTTTCATACAAAATCCTGAAATATTAATAATTTTTATAATACAGTACACTGTAAAGTAGTAAAGTCACTACACAAAAAAACACTCAAAAAATCTACAAACTTTTCTTTTAGTGCATGGAATGTAAAAACACAAAATGTAGTGGTATTAGTGTTGAAGGAAAATTTTACGCTCTGCCGAAATTCAAAGTTTCTTATTTTCTTTCACCGAATTCTCACATTTTGTTAGATTTTTATTTCGTTCACACAGTGTTGTCGATACGTTTGGTTGTAGACAATTTTTGGCGCGTACATTTTAGCACTTCACTTTGGGACATTCATGTGAACGGTCGTGTCTATAGTTCAATAATATAGTTTGAACTTAAAGAAGAAGAAAAAAAATATATATATAAATTTTTATACTTACTTATATATATAAAGAGACATTTGTCGATTTTACATTATTTAATAATACGCGCGCTCAGAGCTCAAATAGAATATTTAAGAGGAATTTAAAAAAAGTGCTTTTTTCTACTACAAGCAGAAAGAATTCTAGAGTTAAAAAAAAAAACGTATTTAAAATAAAAAAATTGAAAATAAAATAACGGTCGTAAATTTTTTTAAAAATCTATATTAAAAAATAAAAATAAAGTGTTAAACAAAAATATAAAATCATTTTGAACAAGTTGGTCATGCAGTTATTGACAACGGAACCAACAAAACATATTTTAACAACAAAACCAACAAATTTAAGCAATTTTTTGCAATTTTTATTATTTATAAACAACAACAGCAACAATAAATTGTTGTCTTTAAAAAATATTTATAAAAGAAATTTAAATTTACAATTAAGAATATTTTTATTTAAATAAAATTCTTCTGTGGAAGTAAGAAAGAAAAATATTGGAAATTTTGTTACAAAAAAAACCAAATTGAAATTTTGGTTTTTCGAAGCAATTTTATAAAAAGTTTGCTCTCAGTGTATATTGTAATTGTTTTGTGTGTGAATTTTTACCGTTAATTATTAACAACAACAACAAAATACTAAAATTACAAAAAAATAAAAATTCCTAAAAATTTAAATCTCTGAACAAAAAAAAAAAAAGAAGAGAACTTGGAATTGAATACCAGTAAACAACAAGAAAAAATAAAGCACTAAAAAAAGGATTGAAAAAAGCCTTTGCTTAATTTTGAAAAATAATTAAAAGAATAAATATTTCGATAAGTGGAAATTAGTGCTTTTTATTAATTACTTTAAACAACTGAAAAAGTAAAAAAGATTTGAAATCTTAAAAAAAAATCTATTGAATATAAGAAAAAATTTTGACATATAAAAATAAAAATTTTGACCTCAGCCACAACAATTTCACAACAACTTTAAAAAGGATTACCCTATATTAACGACAACTATTTGGATTTATATAAAAAATAATTAAGACTAAATAAGGTAAATATCTATTTTATATTTGTTTTAAATAAACTAGGGGAAAATATAAAAATAATAAAAATTATATTAAAGAATTAAAAAAAAAAAATATGGAAAAATTTGTTTTCAAATTGTATTGAAGAATTAAAAAAAAAAATTATGAAAAAAATTTGTTTTTAAAATTTTAATTCAAAAATTTTTTTTAATTCAAAAAATAAACATAAATAAATTTAAAAATTTATGAATTTTTATTCGACTTAATTTTTGAAATTAAAAATTTTTCAAAAAATTTCTATAAATTAAAAAATATAGGTATTTTAAAATAATTTTTTTTTCCTGAATTTTTTCTTTTTAAATTCCAATTCAATTGATGTAGAAAATTATATATAAATTTCAAAAAAGAACAAACCCAAAAATTCGGAAGAAAACAACTTAAGATAGATAAGTTTTATTGTGAATAATAAATTATAGGAAAGTTTGTTTCCTCTCCTATACATAAAGCCAACAAAAAGGGACTAAACTCCCGGGGAATTATTGTTTGTTTCCTTTAAACATTGTTGTCTGCTTAAACAGCCTTTTTAAAACTATTATCTAATAGTTTACTCTATCCTGACTCCACAGTATTTGTAGCAAATTTCAAGGTCTAAAAAAATTTTATTTTATTAAATTTTTTTCATTTTTTTAATAAAAATTAAAATTTTGCCTTAAAAAATAATATGCACTTTTTATCATCATTACACCCACTGTGCATTCTTCTTTACTAAACATTGCAACTGCATTCTAACGGTACTTGTTTCTTAAATAGCTTTAAAAGAAAACACCAAAAATATTTTATAACAACAACAATAATAACTCTGTTTAACTATAGAAAAAAAACGTAAACAAATCAATTTATTAATTTTCTCTTATTTAAAGAGTCAATCAACTCTTTATCTTTAATCGCAAATGATGATGCGTTTTTATTTTGATTTGTTGTTGTCGTCAAAAAAAATGACGTTTAGTTTTTGTGAATTCCTTTTTAGTAGCAAAATTTGTTTACATGTTAAAATAACAGCATTAAGGTAAAAGCCTAACTAAACTGTTACAATGATCTTTTGGAATTTAAGGAAAGTGTTTAAAAACTTAAATTCTAAAGTTGAAAACAATTTCTTGAGAGTTGCTCTTATTTTTCTACTTAAAACATTAAGGTTTTTAAATTTTATTTTAATTTTATAAAAACATGTTATTATAAAAGTAATAGGTACATATTAACAGCATTTCTCATCTCCCCCTTTTACTCTTTGAAAGCGTTTTGTTTACATTTGTTTTATTTTGATTTGTTGCTTTAACTTGCACTGTGTTTGTGTGTTTGTTTACACTGCTGCGTTGCACTCTTTGCAAAATTTGCTTGCGCAAATCACTCAAAACTCTCTTAAGCTTTTCAAATCAAAAAAAAAAAAAAAAAAACAAACATGGCGAAAAAAGAAATGCACAAGAAAACAAAAGAATACTAACAAAACAATTTACATTCCCTAAATATTTTTTTATAAATTAAATAAAGCAAAGAAGTTGATAGATAGATGTGGATGGATAAAAAATTTAAGAAAAGAAGAAATAATTAAAGGAAACTTGTTTAAGAAAACAAAAAAACTTTACCGGCATTATTTTGGGCTGAATTTTTATAAATAAAAACTTGTTTTTATTTTGTGCAAAGGGATTTGTTGTTTTTTTTTTCTTCTTTAACTTAATGTTGTTGGGAATTTTGGTACGAATGTTTTTTGTTTATTATTTTGCATATCAATTCTTGTTGTTGCTATTTAGGTTTAAACTTTAAAGATTTATTGAGTTGTGTTTGGCAGTGATTTAAAAGAGTTAATTTTTAACCTATTTCTTTTTTAAAACTAACTAACGAATTTGTGCAAAATGTAAGGATTTTCCATTTTTTTTATAAGAATGTAGGTAGATATTTAAAATTAAATAAATTTTTATATTTTTTTAATATTTTTCTTGTTGTTTTTTTGAAAAAAGTTAAATTTTTAATTTTTTGACACACTATTAATGTTGAAATTTTCTTTAAAAACTTAAATAATTATTTTATTTTTTTTTAAATTTTTTTTCTAACATTTACTCATATTCCAAAAGCATCGACATATTTTTACTAAAAAAAAATCTTTAAAAAATCATAAAAAATTTATGTAAAAATAGTTATAAGAAATTAAGTACATACTATTAAGGATTTACAAAATCTATTACGGAATTATAGAAATATCTTTTAAATATTTGATTCATAATTTCTTGATAACTTTCATTTTATTGTCAATTACAATTTCTAGGAATATTATTGTATACAAAATTTATCTTAATTGTTTATAAAAATGATTTTCTTTATTCTAATAAACAATTTAAAAATATAATATGACTAATTGTTGTAATAATCTTCCCTTTTCCTACTTAATGTAAATTAAGCTCAATAAAAAAAAACAAATAATAGGGTAAATGTACCAATAGTCGGCAGTTTAACTTTTTTCTCTTTTTCAAACTATCCCCCTAAAGAGTCGGTAAATGTTATTACGATGATTTTTAGTTATTTCAATTATGTGTTTAGTTAAGTTTTAGATCTATTTACCTTTTTTGAAAAACAAATAACTAGTTTTTAGTAATTTGTAAATTTTGTTAAAAACTCCACATTTTCCAATAGTCGGCACCAGTGTTCCTAAGTTCGACAAAAAATGTCCCTATAGTCGGCAGTAGATTTTTTGTTTGAAAAAAGCATATTTATTTATAGAAAAAAGTGATATATACACAATTTTCCAAAGAAAATATTTAATTAAATTTTTTCTATAGAAATAACTGTAATAATATCGTTTTTTCTGTAGAAAAATATGTTATGAACATAATTATAATTGTATTAAGTATACATAATAACATTTTTTTCTATAGAAAAAGAGTTATACATGCAATTTTCTGTACAATATTATATTTTTTGTTAGAGAAAAAAGTAATTTTTTATAGGGAAAAGTGTTATATGTACTGTTTTTTAAAGAAAATCTTTTATAAAAATATGCAATTTCCTATAGGAAAAAAATTTAACATAAGTTTCATAGAGGATATTATAATAAGAACACTTTTCTATAGAAAAATTGTCATACTAGGAATTTTCTATAGAAAAAAAATGTTATACTCATAATTTTTTTGTAAAAACACAGTTAAGAAGCAATTTTGTTAGAAAAAATTTCAATATGCAAAATTTTTAATAGAAAAAACTGTTATACACATATTTTTTGTATAGAAAATTATATTCTGTAGTAAAAAATTGTAATCTTCTGTAGAAAAAGCTATTATAGAAGTAATTTTCTATAGAAAAAAAGGGTATACACACAATTTTTCATAGAGAGAAAACTGATATACACATAATTTTTTGTATCAAAAATTGTTATACATAAAATTTTCTATAGAAAAAAATTGTATACACATAATTCTCTATAGAAACAAATGTTGTACAATCAATTTTCTATAGAGGAAATTGTAATATACATAAATTTTTATAGAGAAGTATTATACATAAATTTTTTTTATAAAAATAACTGTTATACATATAATTTTTGAAGAGAAAATTGTTATATAGAAATTTTTCATAGTAATATACCCAATTTTCTATAGAGAAATAATAAATTTTAGAGTGCCGACTATAGAATACGTATGATCGAACTTAATACCCAGTAGTCGACACCCCTATGCCGACAATAAGAATTCATAAAAAATTGTGTTCCTAATGGCGGCAGCGATTAAAATTACAAAAAAATATATTTTTAACTAACTTTTTCACTTTAAATTAAATATTTCAACTGTTTTCTTTCATTTAAATCAATTTTTGTCAAATAAATCATTTAATTTCATATAAATATTCACTTGTTTAAGGTGGCACTAAAACTAAATTTTTTTTAAGAAAACTGACAGTACTACAAATACTGCAAAGCTGTCACTAAAAAACGTCAAATATAGAGGAAATTAGTAATCCTACTTAAATTTACCCATTTCATAAAGCAAAAAGACCATATTTTCTATGAAATATAGATCAAACCTTAATAAATTTGTACAGCTTTTCTTATTTATTTACATTTTTATGTAAAAGATGCCGACTACTGGGTGATGCCGACATTAGGTGCATTTACCCTATTGTTTATTACAATTCAATATTTAACATTTCTCTTTAAATTAAAAATAAAGTTTTCTTTCAGAAGAGCAATTTTTTTTTACTTAATATGGCGCCAAAATAGCTTAACATAACAATAAATAGCAAAAAATATAATATAAATACCTAAAAATAACAGTAATTTACAACAAAATACCACTAAACGCCCACAAAACACACAAATATTAAGAAAAAAAAAACAGCAACAGAAAAATGGCAAACTATCATTTGTATTTTAAATACATACACCCACACATATTACAACAATAAGTAAGAACAAGAACCAGAAAAAAAAACATTTACAAACAAAAGTAATACCCTCCTTCTCTTGTCACTAAAATTTACTCGCACTTATAGTGTTTATTATTGTTATTATTATTTTCTACTGTTTTCATTTCTCAGTTGTTTCTCTATTGTTTTGTTTTTGTTTAGAATGCAATTTTTCAGCAAATGATGTTGTCCTATTAATAAAGTATGTATGTAGATATGAATGTGTGTTTTTATGAGTAAGAATTGATGAAGTGTTAATTGTAACTGAAAAAAAACAAACAAACCAGAAAAATTACTCAATAAGTATTATGTTGTTATTGGTAATGCTTGGACAAATGGAGTTTATAATAAAGAAAAATTTATAACAATAAAACACAAAATAATTCATAATTTAATACAACAAACTAAATATTCTTCTTTTTATTTTATTCTCTTTACAGTTTATTGATTAAACTATAACAAACAACCCCTACCCTCCCTGCACATTAGAAGATCTGGCATCTTCTCTTGTTAAGGATTATTCAAAACCCAAAATAATTTGTGATAAATCGGACCTTATAGAACAAATCGACAAAATGGCAAAACTTTGCAGTCCTTATGGGACCTCACCCAATAGCTCTTTTCTCAGTGAGTTATCAGTCAATGGTTTCTCTGATGATTTCCATCGCATACAACCCGATTCTTTTGATTTGATATTCGATGATTTACCCTCCATTTATGGCGATATACAAAAAATGGAATCAGACAATGGTTTTTCATCGTATGGCAGTGACATGGATTTAGATATGGATGTCAAGACCGAAGTACGTAATACAGATTTAATGTGGTGGACAGCACCACCCACTACTATTCTATCAACATCCGCCTCCTCCATGTCCAGCGACATTAGTTCGGGGGTATCATTGGCCGCCGTAATGGGTGGCTCTGCCCACAACAGCAACAGCCCACAAACGCCTAGTTTACAAATTAAGGTAGAAAAAGAAGAGCTGTATGCACCCACCGTGGTTACAGCCAAAAAAGTAAATCCTATGAAATTTAAACAGGATACAGTACAGATTAAACAAGAACCTACAGATGATGTTGAGCAACAGTTGGCTCATCACCAAATACCAAATAGCAAGACAACGCCTACAGCTGCAACCCAAACAACGTCAACCCAACAACCACATCCTGTTATGCTAGTAAGTACGGCAAATATTAATAATATACCACCTGGCACCTCGTTATTACGCAAATCCCAGCAACAACAGCAACAAAAGAAATCACAGCAACAGACACGCGGCACTCTACACATAACAAAACGTGGTGATCAACTATTGCCCTCAGCTAATGCCATTAACACCAGCAACCACATAATATCTACAGACTCTACTAGCCTATTCAACACCTCCGCCAGCTCTACCAACTCCCTACTCTATCAACGTCCCGATACACCACACAGTTTAGATGATGATTGCTCTACAACCGAATTCAAACATAATGTCGACCTAAGAGCCTGTGTCATGGGCAGCAATAACATTTCTCTCACCGAAGAACATGAGTTTGTGAAAAATGTTTCGCAAGATGCACTGGATACGAGTAAAAAACTTATCGATACACGTCGATACATGGGCAGCAATAACATTTTTCTCACCGAAAAACAGGAGTTTGTGAAAAATGTTTCACAAGAACTACAGGATACGAGTAAAAAACAAATCGATACACGTCTCGCTATCAACTACTCCTTTGTCGATGTCTTAGATGTTATCAATAATACCGGCGAATATCTAAAAACTCCCACGACGACGACGAGTAGTAGTTCGAGCGGTTTCAGTAGTTATCATTCGGCTCATAACAATGGTTCAATGCGTTCCTCCGAATCTGTTTCCGATGAAGAATCAACAATGGGTTCAAGTTCATCATCGCTATTGGATGAAATCAGTTATGGTGCTGGTGGTGTCTCGCCGGTATCAAGTCAATCGTCAAATAGTAGTACGCAACATTATATGCAACATCGAGATCACAGTTATACACGCTGCAAAGATGGCATGGATGATTTGAGCACAAATTTGGAAACACCCTCGGATTCTGGTGAGTTGGTCAAGTCAATTTTTTTTGTTTGTTTATTATTATTGTTAGATTTTTTTTATTTAAAAGAGGAGTTTTTTTATGGGGAAATTTATTTAAAATTTATTTTATTAAAAAAAATATATTTCTAAACATATTGTTTAGACTTTGTAATCTTATCGTAATTATTATTAGTTTTGTTTTTATTAAATACTTGATAATTACTATATTTTGCTTTCGACGTCATTCATACCGTTGAAACAACATTCTCTTTACGTGTGATTTTTTTATTACAAAATATTGTGAAATTGTTGGAATATACATACATATGTATGGGTTGTAGTGTATATACAATTTTCTTGTGCTGCAGCTAACCCCCCTTAATGTAGGCTACTACAATTTTATACATTTGAAATTAAAGGAAAAAGAGTTGGGGATGAAAGAGTATTTAGCTGAACAGAACTTAGCTGTCCAAAAAGAGAGTTATAAAATGCGCAGGTTGAAATTTGAAGTTTAACTGAATGCATTGTAATTTTTACTACGCCTTAAAGTATGCTTTTGTTTTAGTTTTTTTTAGCTTTAATTTTGTTAAATGGTTTAAATATTTTAAGGTTACACCCAAATAGTTAAAAATTACGAATTTTTTTAAAAGTTTATAGTATTTTTTTATATATATTTTTAAAAACTCGTAATACCTAGTATATTTATAGGCTTTTTAAATATTAAAACCCAATGAGTATTAAAAAGCAGATAACATTAAATATGTGTTTTTTTATTACATTATAATGTAGTAATTGAGTTATTATTAAGTTTTTATTTAATTTTTCTTTCTGTCTGCTTTATTTTCATTAACATCTAAGGCTATTTGCCTATTCAATTTACTACCCTACCCCAAGCCATGCCGGCTTAATGTTTTTACTCTATAATAATTTTAGTTGTTTTTTTTTTTTTTTGGTTATTTACCTCTTGCTGTTTTATCTCTTTTAGCAAGTACATATTTCGGTATTCTTGCAAAATGAGCGAATCTGCGCAGTTCATATTAATTAAGGCGTAGATTTAATGCCGGGCAGTATAAACTTTTGTTATACCTAAATAAAAAATTAAACTCTCTTTTGTTTAAAAACTAACGGTAATCTGTAGTTTTGTTGTTATTTTTAAATATATAGTAGATATTTGCAGCTAGAAATTTGAGACATTTAAGAGTTGATTTCATATTTTGGCGCGAAATATTATTTTGTTTGTATTTAAACTAGTTTAAATAAAAAATATAAAAAATATATAGTAAGAGGTCATTTGCTCATTAATTGTATTTATATATATATATCGTTTTGCACTCATTTGTCTCTTTTAGTGTTTCTCTTTAAATGCAATTTATTTTGTTTTTTTATCTACTAATTGTATAGTAATTTTTTTAGTTTTTTGTTATTGTCACTGACACGTTTGCATTTTTATTATTTCTATTATTTTGTTTTTTATTTTCATTTCTTAAAATAAATAAGCATCGTGTTTAATTGTGTAAGTTTTTATTGCTAAATGTTTATATTTATTTTGCACCGGTTGTAGTTCCTGTTTTGTGTGTGTGTTTTTTTTTTGTTGCTAAGTGTTCTAAATTTTCTAGATTTCAAAGATTTAACATGTTTCTTCTGTTTAAAATTTAGTGACTTTTTTAATTTTTTTATAATTTATATGACAACTTTGGAGAAATGTTTTAAATTTTTTAAAAATATAACAGAACTTTGTACTTTTTTCATTTATTAAAAAATTTCCTTGTTTTATTAACAAAATTAAACTTAACAGCCATAAATTTTGTATTTAAATTAAAATTTTGTTTATTTTATGACTCAAAATCTTTTTTTAAACACAAAATTTTAAGAATTTTGTGGGTTTTTTGTTTATATTTTTTTCAATAATTTCAACTAAATTTCAATTTCCTAGAATTTAAAACTTTTTACAAATTTTAAAATAATTTAAAAATATTATTTATACATTTTGCTTAACGTTTTTAAAATAGGCTTTAAATTTAAACAAAAGTCTTTAATTAGTTTAAAGAAACTTCTTAAATTTGTATATAATAAGCAAAAAAAACCGGCCGGCAAAAAAAGAATTTTTTTACAATTGCAATGAAATATCTAAAAAAGAAATTTTTTTAATGCTGCAATGCAACCAACAATAATGTAAATGAAAGGCGGAAGTATAGATTTGATTCAAGAGACCATCTCTCTAAATAAAATGAAACCAATACAAACAGAAAGACAGGCAGAACGACAGACAGACAGACCAAAAGGCTGATTGTACTATACAGCAGCCTCCACAAAAGCAATATTTAACGGAAATTTGAGCGGAAATATCACAGTGTATAATGAAAAGACAACAACTTATTGCAAATACAAAAAAGAGACAACGTCGCTGTGTATGGGTGTGTCGTCTGTATGAAAAAGTTAGTTTAAACGACTAAAAGTAGGCACCACTTTTTGTTTATCTAACAAAATACCTTTAGTACTTTTAAAAAAAATTTATGAGTTTATATTATTAAAATTTAGATACAAATTAATAGGAACTTTAATTAAATTAAAATTTTCTTTATTTAAGGAAAAAAAACTGGATTTTACTCTCTCTCTCTGTCCCTCTCTAGGTAAACTAAAAACCATATAAAAGCTTTCTATTAATATCGTAAAAACCCCCCTTAAACAATAGAAAAAAAGCTTTATTTACATTGAATTTTACACACAGGGTTAAAGTACCAATATTTCTCAATGCAAACACGGTATAAAGAGTATAGAGACAACCTAACATAAGTTACTCTAATAGTACTACTACAATTACAACAACAACAATAAAAAGCTTAACAACAGCAACAATCATACAAGCAATATTTTGTGTAGCCGACGTACGACCTTGAGTATTTTTGAGTATAATAAAAAAATGTTTATAGCTACACGTGTGTGCAAATCAGAGATGGGGGAATGGATTAACAAAAAATAAAGTTTGTCACAACCAGAAACTTATATAAAAGTACTGAAAAGACTCTTTTTTTCTTCTCAACTAACTAGATCAATAAAATCTATTGCAAAAACCAATATTTTAAAACTATTTTCCTTGTTGAAACTTAGTATTTATATATTAAGCTTGTGTTACCAACTCTGATTTAAATAAATTGACTGAAATATGAGTTAGAAAATAACAAGACAACGTTATAAAAAGAGACTAAACGAAATACAAAAACAGCAACAATAATAATTTCCATGATGTAAATCATGGGGCCGGTCGGCGACGCCAACAACAAGCTATATTATATATTTTACTATGTACTACTAATGCCGCTCCTAGTGCACTTGTACTAGTCTCAAGAGAGCTTTAAAACATGTTTTTTTGCTCTACAGCTATTAGTGACAAGGGGTTTTAAGAGCTGCAAAGGGATATATGTATATTTTCTCATAACGGTTTTTTAAAGGGGGGTAATTTTTAGCAACAGACACATTAATTCATTTTTGGCGCCATTTCAGGAAGAGAGTAATAGACCGAGAAAAAAAGAGAGAGAGAGAAAAAACACTAAATTAAAAGAGTAAAGTTTTTCTACGTTTGTACAGGAAAAAAACCCTTAAAGTAGACTGCAGAAAACATTAAACTTTAATAAGGATAATATTTTTATTAGGATTTGAAATTATAGTTTAAGAAAAATAAGTTCAATAACCTTTAAAAAACTAATGAATATTATTTTTAATTTAAAAATTAACTAAATTACTAACAATTAAATTTTAAAGATTTTTAAAGTAAAGCAACAGTTTTTTTTTAAACAGACAACGCCTTTTAATTTCAAATCCCTAATATACAAAACTTGGTGTATGTGATAAATGTATTTGTCAGCCTTAAGCTATGCTATGCTATCATTTCTTTTTTTTCTTTTGGCAAATGCCTTTGTTTAGCTGTACTTGAGATTTCGTTCTTGTTGTTGTTATTGTTGCAACAAAAAACACTTACACATACAGTTTGCTTTAAGCTTTTTCAAGTACAAACAAACTCCTAAAATGCTGCTCTTTTCTTTACAATTTGTTGTTATTCTTGTTTAGCAAAGCTGTTAAAGGATCCTTTTGTAACTAAAAATTATAAATATATATGTATGTATGTGTGTGTGTGTTTTTATTTAACTAAGTGCTTAATGCCTGTTAGTTTATACAAGTCTTTTACAGTCCAATTCCCCTTTTGGCTTCTTTGCGAAAAAAATGTATCATTTATCATTATTATTTTTCTATACAAAAAGAAATACAACATAATTACTGCGTCACAATATGTTTTATGACAGTTACACTTTATAGATAGATAGATTTTTTTAAACACACACACATTCACAAAATTTTTATTACTCTTTATGGCTCATAAAAAATGTAAATTTTGCAAAATAATATGAAAAATAGTATATTTTTAATGGCTGGCACAATGGTAGACATAATATATAAAGCATACTTTTAGGAGTTTTAATTCCTTTTATAACTATTGCCTAATTTTTGGGGAGATCTTTTTTTTCAAATGGTATTTTAAATAGTTAAGGGATTTTCTTTTATAACAAAACTTTTTAATTATATTTTAATATTATTAAGCTGTTTGTTATAATTATAATTTAATTTTTTATTAAAATCATACAACATTTTTGAAACCAGTTTGTTGTAGGTTTTGTTATATTACTCATCTTTTTTTCTTCTAAATTATTAATTATACAAATTGTTTTTTACTTAATTAAACTATAAAGCTATTTCATTTATGAAATCATCATCATCATCGCTTGGTTATACCATCATTCATTTTGGAATTTCTATAAGATTTTTTCACAGTTTAGAATTAATAGTTTTTGTTTTTTTTTCGTTTAAAAAAGATCATGATGTAATTTTTTAAATATTGCAAATTCTAAACATTTCTTTCTTCATTCACTCTCTCTTCCTCTGTCTAAGACTCTTTAGAAGAAAACGTTTTTAAAAGTACTTTTTGTTTTATAGAATTTCGTACCCCATTAACATTATTTGATTAAAAAATAACAAAAATTTTATTTTCCCACACTTAAAAAGCCAACAACCAGCATCTTGATCTTCATCATCATCAACATTTTCTTCCCCTTTTACGTTTCATTTCATATCTTTTTGCAAAAAATATAATAAGAAATTCTCCCACAGCTTCCCTCTAAATAAAGTTTTGACTTTATATAATCATATTTGTTTTTTTTTCGCTTTACACAAACATAATGTGTCATATATTTTTTTTACAAACATGATCATTTTTTTTGCTTTCATTCATTCCTGATAATGATCATTGTCGTCTGCCTGATGATGTTGATCTTGGTTTAAAGGTTAAACCATATATATATATATATATATTTTTCATCAGTCGTCTTGTTGCAACTTTACACATGAGTAGTTTGTCAAAGTTTTTGCGAGATAGTAAGTACTATCTGGCTGCTACTTGTACTCCCCATTTATCTTGTCAGTTTTAGACTCTGGTAGCTAGAAGAAATTTTTGAATGAAATTTTTTTCTTATTCTTTTCTTTTTTTCTCGATTTTGCTTGCTTCTTCTACAAAAATATTGTGTGTCATGCTTGACTTAACAGTATTGCAAGTGTTGCATTGTATAATATTGTTTAAAATGTCTAGAATTGTTTTTCATTTTGTTCCTAACCACATAATGCTGCTTGAAACCACAATATGTTTGAGGATTTATTTCTAGCAAAGAAAACATGATTTAATTCTTCTTTTTCTATAGACTTTTTTTAGTTTGTGTTTTAGTTTATTTCTGTTTTAAGACATTTTCTTTATGAATTTTTTATTGCTTTAATTTTAAAATCAAAATTCTTTTTATCAAACAAATTAGTTTGTTAGCTTTCACTTTTTGTTTGAGTGTGTGTGTGGATTTTTGTCTGTATAAGTTTAATTATGAGATTTTCCTAAACTTCCTTCCATATTTATTTTCCTGTCATTACAATTTCAATTAAGAAGAAATCCCTGTTGTTGTTTTTTTTTTGTTGGTCTTTGCCTCTCCTCTCTGTGTTATTTTAGTCGTGTGAATTAAAATTGTTTGAAATTCACAACATGTGTAAACAATATTATTTCCTTTTGTGGTTTTATTTATTTTTTATCAATTTCACTTTTTAAAATATAGTTTTCTTTATGCTAAAATTTTCAACATGTGTTTTTATTTAAAAACATGTTTTAATTATAAAAGTTTTTTAAGGCGTCAAATTGTTTAAATTGTTCTGTTGTTTTTAAATTATTTTCACATATAAAACATAGCATTGAAGGTGATTTGTTAAGCATTACTTTAAAATATTGTTATATTTGTTGTAAATTATTAAAAAAAACTTTATAATTATTTAGCATTAGTTTAAAAAATTGATAATTACTAACAATAAATGTTGATTTTTTTATAAAGTAATGTTTTATTCTATTCTATTCACTATTTTTTACTATGTCTTATTAAATCTTTCAAAAAATTATTAAATTTGTAATCTTTCTTAAATTTCCCATAAAATAATTTAATTTCCTTTAGAGTAGAATTAGAAAAAAATACTAAAAACCAAACTAATATGATTTATTTTATCAATTGTGTCATCATCATCATCAGCGTCGTCATCATATCCATTATGTACTCAGATGACTGGTAACATATGTCGGCTCATTGTAACACTAATGTACAAACACTAACTACAGAGAGAAATAAAAATAGATATTTTATTATATTATAAAGTTTATTACATTAGCCAACATGTTCGGCTGATGTTGTTGCTGCTAATGTGTAGGTGTTGTTTCCTACACTTACGCAGTATAGAGATAGTAGGAGGCCTACATTATTTTTTTTTTTTTGCATTATGACTTGAGATCTAACACATTAATAGGAAAAACCACTAACCAATGTACATACAAATACGCAATACAAACATACAATGAATATTTCCTACACTATCGCACTTCCTCTACATACTTATACTTGCAGAATGTATAATAAACAATACCACTTCACCTTCTTGAGAAGGGTATATATAATATTGTGACCCTATAAAGTACATATATGTATTCTAGATCCTTATAGATAAAGAAGTCGATTAAGTTATAACCGTCTATATATATGTCTGTCCGTCTGGTTATGTGTCTGTTGAATCCAATTTTCTTAAGACTGCAGCTATCTAGGTGGGTCCAAATCTTTACTAAACCAGTCAAGAAGTTTGCTATTTAAAAACAATAAAATCCATTTATAAATAACGGAGATATAAGCAAAAATCTAAGGCAACTTTTGAAAATTTCATTAAAAAATACACTCTTACACTGTAAAGAGTGTGCGTCATAATTGTGGCATGTGCAAACATAAACCGCAACAACTTGTTGAATGAATTTTTTGTATATATGTATGTATACAATTTATAGATTTTTGTTTTCTAAATAAAAACAACCTGTCCTTATTGTTGGTTTTATTCGTGCTGAATAGTTAAAACATTTTTTTATTAATTCTTTGGAGTTTACCTGTTCTTATACCAGTTTTTTTTATTTTAATTAATTCCTTTCGTTTTGTGTTCTCAGTGTGACATTAAATTTTTGTCATTATCTTTTTTGTTTTCTCACACAATGACACTGTGTCTCTATCTCTTTAGCTATATTCACTGATTTTTATTTTCTTTTTTGGTATATCTTTAGAGTTTAGTATTTCAACTTTCTTCATTTTAAACACAATCTGTCTGATGTTGCCGCATAAACAATAAAATAGAGTTTATTGTATTATCTAAATACAGCATGACGCATACATATATATATCCTTTCTTTGTGTCTTGTCAAAGTCTCATAAATAAAGTATTTTATGGCAATTCTGTTAATATTTAGATATGTTATTATGATTATTGTTATAATTAGATAGAAATCTTGTCTTTATAATGAAATTTTTTAAAGTTTTCTCTAGAACTATAATTTTAAATCTTTTTGAAGTTTTATTTTATGAAAAATTGTTTAAAACATTTTGTCATAGTATAGACAATTTTTCTTTTGCAATAATTAGGTAATGCTAAGTTATGTTAAAGGCATTAAATATTAATTTAAGTATTTAACTGCTTTAAAGTAATAAATCATTAAAGCATTAAAGCATTACTAGATAATTGTCTTGCCCACACAAATACCCTTAAAAGCCCTGACCTTATTCCTTTTTTTTTTTGTATGAACAAAAATAAACTTTTTGTTTCTCAAATTTATCAGATTTTTAACAACATTATTGAAAAATCAATTTAAATTAAAATTTAATTTATTGTCATTGCTCTAGACATTCATTCTTTACAACAGAGACAATACGTTTTATTTAACCGGTTTTTAAAATCATGTCGCTAAAAAAAGCAAATAAAAACCGATAAAAGTGCATAAATTTCATACTTTCCCACCATAAACTTAAGCAGCATCTTCTTTAAAGGCTGGTTGAAGAGGTACGATAAAGAACAGAATACCAGCAAAAAAACCCTATACCAAGTTACAATCAACCAACCAACCAACTAACTAACCATTCAAGCAGACAGCCAGCCAGTCAGCCAACCTACAAACAATATTGTTTACAATTGTTGCTGTTGTGGTTGCCTGTTGCTGGCAATATCTGTATTATAACCTTGCGCAAGAGTTGTTGTTGCTGCTGCTGTCTAAAGGTGTTGCGCATGCTTATACATTTTTTTCTTCTCTTGATTTTGCAGCTTAAACCTTCTTTAGTATGTCCACGATTTTTACATACTTTTAATGTTATTGCTGTTTGTGCTATTGATCTTGGCTTAAATTTTTCTGTTTGTTGAGTTGGTAACAAAACTTTACTTCACTTGAGTCTGTCTGTCTGTCCGTCCACCAACAAACACTACTCTTAACATATTTGTTTAAACGCCTCAGCAGCAGCATCAGAAGCTTAGCAAGTCAGCCAGCCAACCAGCTTTTATGTTGTTAGTCTTATAGAAAAAGTCATTGCCTTTGTATTGCCAACTACTCTGATCTCTTAGTTTTTTTATGTTTAATGTCTTTTCATTTAGCTGGAGAAAAAAAAACTAGTTTTTTACATATTTTACAATAAATCTTAACGTTATTGTTGCTAGTGGCATTTTTACAAAGTCACCAACAACATCATCATCATCATCATCACCATCATAGCCATAGTTGTCGTCATCATTATCATTAAAATTCTTATTCCTCCGCTCTTCTTGCCTCATTTCAATGCATTGTTATATTCAGTTTTTAAAGCAACAAAAATTTTAGCCTTCTATGGTTTATTGGTTGTTGGTATTCTGAGTCTGAAAAAAAAAAGAAATTCTTTTACGTAGTTTTGCGTGTATCGAATATTTATGTTGTTGTTAAATTCATTATTGAATTCTTAGGAATTATGCAAATTTTTTTTATACATTCATATGTACATACATGACTTTAAAACGGAGGATTTTATCTATAGAAAAAAAAACTGTTAGTTTTTGTAATTCTTTGGAAAATATTTATTATTATTATTTTAAAATATTGTCAAGTTAATTTAATTTTTGGCACAAAAAAATGTTTTTTACAATATTTTTTAACAAAATTTTAAAATATTTTATGATTTACAGTAATGCATTACTTGACAATTACTTAGCATTACTTAATAATTATATTTTCAATATTTTTAACTAGGTTTGTTTAATTTTTTACAAAATTATTTATGAATAGTATCTGTAATTACTTAGCATTACTTTTTAAATGTTAAGCATTACATTTTTCATTTTTAGTTTTCTAGCTGGTAATTACTAGGTAATGCTTAAGTAAAATTCAACACTAAATATCTATATTAAAGTAATGCTTAGTTACTAAAGTAAAATTACAGATTTCTTTAGTATTTTTTTTTCATAGTAAGGTTTTATAACTAGATCGTCGCTATTGCTTACACAATAGCTTTATAAACAATGATCTGTTTATTTTACAACTTTTAAACGAATGTTTTTTTTTTATTAATAGTTTATAAATAGTTTATAATATCTTACTTTCTAAAGCTTTTTCTTTCACATTATTAATACGAAAACAAAAACAAAAGAATTTTATTTTAAATTATGAATGAATAAAAACCACAAGTTCCGTTTGCCAAAGCTTTTTTTTTTATTTTAATAATAAGCTAAGTAGTAAAACTGTGATGTGAATGAATTTGATTTTAAAGGTCAGTTTGATTTAATGAATAGATTTCAACACAGCTTTCTTAAATTTAAAGCTGTTGCTAAGTTAAATTTTATGTTATTTATTTTTTTGTTTTATTAAATATTTGCGATAAAGTTAAGGCAGAAAATTTTTTTTTAATTTAATTCTTAAGAAAAAGAATAATTTAAGATTTGTATAATTTCGATTATTAAAACAAGTTTTTTTGCAAAGAGAGAGATAAGATTTAGTACTAAATATCTAGCAGCAAGTGTTTGCTAATTATTTTTATTAATTGTATAGGTTTTTTTTTTATAAATTTCAAAAATGACCTCCAAAACTATGTGCTGAATTTTTTTTATTGTTTAAAAAAATTTGTTTCTAAATGTTGCATGTAATAATTTTCAAATCACTATGAAAATGCTGGGTTTTTTTCTTTGTCTTACAACAGCAGTCATTCCATTCACTTTATAGTTTCACGTGTTTGTGCTGCATTTTTTTGTATGTGCAACAATTTGAGGGGCCTCTGTTGGTTGTTGAAAAGGAATGTAGGTTGGTGGTGTAAGAAGATAATAAAAATTGTTGCTTTAGCTTTAATAAAAAAAAAAAACATACAACTAAACTAAAACTGGAATTCGATAGGAGGACATGAGACAGTCGTACTCTAACAATAATAATACTTACAACTGGCAGTTTTACAAACGACATATAGCAACAATCTCTAATGCATAATATGCATGTTTGGCTTGACTCAGTTGCGGTATTATGTTTATATTGCCACAAACAAATAATAGAGTTTTAAGCTAAAGAAAAAACAATAACAACAACAAATAATGCCATAAAATTCAAATAGACATTATGACGAGACAAGACAAGACAACAAGTCGTCTACTAAACAATTGTATGATGTGAACAGGCATAATAAAGAAAAACCCACAAAACCAGCCACTATATACTGTTTTGAACATAAATACCTCCGTTTCTTGTATACAGGAAAAGAGGACAGACGTCTGGCTTAAAACAGCAACAACAACAACAACGGCGACAAAGATGACAACGACATATGAATTAAAAGAATTTCAAAAATTCTTTAGACTTAGCTTAAAACGAAGCTAGTGTGAACGCTGTTTATTTTAATGGCAAACTGAGAAAAACGTGTGCAAAAAAATTATAACACGCGCTTATCTAGAAATAAAAAAAATATTTGCAAAAAAATAAAGCTTTTCTCTCTAAGCAAGCTTGTCACTTGTTGAGTTTAGCAGTTGCTGCCTTGTGCATTCCTTTATCTCTAGAGCCTCTTACTCCCCAACTTCTAAATACTTTATAAATGCGGCAAACTAGTTTCAATATAGAGGAGAAGGAAGCTGCTACCTCCTACTCTACTCCTCTAATTCTCTACATAACTTAATGCTGCAACAGCAACTAAACAATGCATCAATGCAGTCAGTCATCTTACAGATGTATGTATGGATATGTGTAGCTTATGTATTTTATGATTGACTGACGAGAGTTTCTTCTTTTTTTCTTTCTATATAGCTGTTATGGTGTGCATTATTTTATTCAAAGCAAAATAGAAAGATAGCAAAATATTTGAAAAATGTCAGAAGAGAAAGGATTTTTGTATAGAAAAAAAAAGAAAGAAAGAAAACTAGACATAGTAATTGCTGGTTTTATTTTCATTTCATGGGAGACATTTATTTTTCTATTTCTGTAACTAAATTTTTTTTTGTTATTTTATTTTACTTTTGCAAAATAGAGTAAAATGGCTCATGCAACTTGTAATTGTATAAAAGGAATTTTTTAGTTGTAAAAATTAATTAGGAAAAATAGTTTAGATTATATTTTTTAATTATTTATTAAGAAAATTACATAAACATTTTAAGGCATTACCTAAAATAACACAGCATTATATAAAATTAACCATAAAGTATTAAAATTAGTTGCATGACATTTAACTTAATTTTATTAGCAATGTAATAAGTTAAGCATTAAATTATTCTTTTTTTTTCATTTGTCAGGAAATTTGAGCTTTTTCTCGCTCTCTTTCTCTCTCTCTCTAGTTAATCAAGTGAAATTGTATATTTTTCTTTTTTTTTCAAAATTCCATTTCAATTAATTTTAATTAAATTTTTTTATTTCATTCATTAAAATTACGAATACTTATACACTTTATATTCATGTAATAACATTTTGCATATTTATTTGTTTAAAATCGTAAGTGTGCTGTGTGTTAGTGGGTGTGATGATGATGGCATGTACTTCCGCAACAAATTCTATTAGTAAACACTTCCTGTTTGACAATTACTTCTACTAACTGTTAAGCAGGAGGAGCTCTTACCCACTACGCAGTTTTTAATTATAATACAAAATACCCTGCAAATCGTGTGGACAGTCCCTATCTATCTAACACTACCACTCAGGGTTACTGTCCACACAACATGTGATTGTCCTATGAGGAAGTCAATTGTCATCTCATAGATTACGAAGAGACAGAGAAATTGGTTAAGTTAGTTTTTTATGTTTCCACTCTTTCGCTTACAAAGTAGACACTAAAGTGACAATTATCTTCTAACTTGTTTATAAAGATGTCTGCGGTATTTTCGGATACTTTGACTCTTTAATGAACTATTGGGTATGTTTGTATATACTTATGACTATGTATTGTAAATATTTGCTATAGCATGAGAGTGTGTGTGTGTGTACCTAAAGTAAAGTTCAGAAAACTCTGGCCGACGTTGCAGATAACATTACTTAGCCCTAGAAAAGGCATTTTTAGTAGTCTTAGGTGGCATTGGTGTGGTATGTTTAATGTTTAGAATTTTTCATTGTCTAGAGAAGCACTTAAGGGATTCCCAACAAACATTTACTGCTAAAGTGATAATATGGGGATAGTTTTTTTTGTTTTATAGGCCTATAAAAGTACACACACACACGCCAACCCACCCGCAGCTTTTTGTTAACTAGACAAACTATTTACTGCTTATATTAGCCATTATTTGTTTAGCTACTAATTATTTAAGTGTGTTTAATGTTCAAGTATGTAATGTAATATTGAAGTAATTTATATATATATATTTTTTTTTTTTTGAAATTGAAATTTCTAACTAAAGTTGATGAAAAGTAACAGCATTATAAGGGCATTACTTTAAACTAT
Organism: Lucilia cuprina; assembly: GCF_022045245.1. NCBI lineage: Eukaryota > Metazoa > Arthropoda > Insecta > Diptera > Calliphoridae > Lucilia > Lucilia cuprina. The sequence continues at coordinate 24,560,813 of NC_060951.1, forward strand.
GAAAAAACTTAAGAATACTGCAAAAATTAGCTAAGCATTACTTTTAATTATTTAAGTAATTAAGTTAAAATATGAATTAAAACAAATAAATTTAATAAAAAAAGCTTTAAAAGTCTAAGCATTGTTAAGGCATTACTTGTAATTATGTTATTGCAAAAATAAAAAAAAAACTTAAACAATTACAAAAGCATTGAAGCAAGTAAAAATTAAAAAAAAATGCCTCTTAAGCTCTTTTTCACTCAATCATTAAGTTATTTAAATTAGCAACTTGTTTAACAAAAGCATATTGTTATCTTAAAAAAAATGCGTTCAGATTAAAATAGAAAAAAAGAAAACCAATATTTTTGTTCGTTGTCAAGTCAAATAATATGACGAACAGACAGGTTTTTTTTTCTTCTACATAAAAATTTTGGTAAATTCCAATTTAAAACAAAACGAAGGGCGAAATCATATATGGGGGGGGGGGGAGGTTGACAAAAAGTATACAAACTATCAATAGGCACGTGCTTACAAAACAAATATACATACATACAACATAATATTTAAATATATTTTTCAAAAAAAAAAAAGAAAAAAACTATATCGGTAACATGTGATTTAAAACGAACACACACATATAATTTAAAATAAATATTTAAACAATTGTAAATTAAACAAATGCTATTTAACTTTTAAAACAATTTAAAAGTTTTACTTTAGAATTAATTGAAATATTAGGCCTTAGTGTAAATTTAAGCAAATCTAATAAAAAACACATTAGAACGATACACAAAGCTACAAGTTTTCAGATATTGGTACACATTACCACTCTTGCCTATTTATTAGTTAGATTATTGTATTTGTATTTGGTTTTCAACAAACAGCAAAAAAAAAGATCGGTAACAGCATGTAATTAAATTAATTATAATTTTTGTTGTTTGTATACCAGCAAAAACAAAAAAAAAAATATTTTTATATATATGGTCAAATAATTCCCAAATGTATCTATCTTTTACTCGATACCATGAATGATTGTGTTGTTTGTATATCATTTCAGAAAACTTTATTATTATTTCAACATGTTTTTATTTACTTTTTGCCACTACCACCATCATCATACATCACAATTTTAGTGCAATTTGCACATGTTATTATATATAATTATAAAACAAAAATAAAAAACCTAATAATAATTCTTGCAAATACCATTAAACTAAACACACACACATATACAACCAGATTCGCTTTGATATCTGTATTATTAAAAGATAATTGTTTACTTATTGTGAAAAAGTAACTTAAAATAGAGACAAAGAAATATTACTAATAAAACCTAAAAATTTATTGGCATTAGTTCCAAATTAGAGAAATGTGTGGTAATAGTTTATTAGCATTACTTAAGCTTAAACAGAAGCAATATTATATAATTTTTTTTTAGTTTTCTTTCAATATTTTGCTAATTAACTAGCATTACTTGAAATTATGTGCTTTTTATTACACCAATAATGTTAAAAATATAAAATATGCTAAAATTTGTAAAAGCATTACTTAAAAATCTTTAGCATTACATACGCATTATTGGTAATTACTTTAAAAAATTCTAAAAACAATAAGGAAAAACACCAAATTTGTTAATTAAATGGCAGAATTTTGTTCAGCATTACCTTAAAAGAATAATGCATTACTTAAAATGGCTAGCATTACCAAGTAATTGCTTGCATTAGTTTCAAAATAGTTAAATTATTATATATTTACTTTAAATTTAACAAAATTTTTAAAGTTTTCTTTTTAATATTTGGATAATTAATAAGCATTGACTTAACATTACTGGCAATTATTGGTGTTTTATTACGGCACAAATGTTTATATCAGTTTTAAAACTATAACATGGTAAAATTTTTAAGAACATTACTAAAGCATTACTTGCAATTACTTGATACAATTTTAAAGAATGTTAAGGAAACTCCAAATTGTTTTTTATTATCAAAATTATTAAAGCATTAATTTTAAATAATAAAGCATTACTTAGGAATTACTGCAAAAATATATAAAATTATTTAATTACAACAAAATTACTTATAGATTACCAAAATTTAATAATTTAAAAAAATGTATCTTTTTTGCAATTACAACTTAATTAATTGTTTTCTTTTCAAGGTAATGCTTTAAATAATTATTGCTAAATTTTGGTAATTTTTTTAAGCATTTACTAATAAAAATTTATAATTTATTTTTTTTAATGATTAAAACAAAAGCATTAGTTCATAATTGCTCAAAAATTAATTATTTTATAAAAAATTTTAAATTGTTATTTTATAACAATTCTATAAACAATTTAAATTAAAATTTCTGGGTTATAAAAGTTTTCCATTTAGTTTTTTTTGTTTTAAACAGTTGCCAACATTTAATAATACTATATAGGACCAGCCGTTGCGACGTTTGCTTTTGGCAGCAACTAAAAAAAATACGCCCCAAATTATCGCAAATCTTAGATAAGAACATATGTGTTTTGCATATGTGTTTATTTTTTTTCTTTCGTGCGTATTCGCATGTGTATATGTATGTATGTAGGTAAAATCAAATATTTAAAGGTTGATGGTGCTATGTGTTACTAAAGCTTAGGTGGCGGACACTTAGACATTTGGAGGAGCTCGGGGGTCTGTTTAAAAGTGTAAAAGAAAATGTTATAGTGCGTAAGATAGGCTGGCAAAATTTACAGAAATCAATTTTTGAAAAAAAAAATCTTGGGAAATTAATTAACACTCTGGGAGTTAAAAAGAAAAATATATTACGCTGGTGATGACGTCAAAAGGAGAGAGGGTGCTAGTGGAGCATTACTTTTGTGCGTTAGTATATTAGATTAAAACTATCAAATAAACGTTTGCCTTTATATATCAACAAAATTTATGCGTAGCTAAAGATTGTGTGTTTGTATATTGTTGCTGTGGTCTAATATTCAAATCTTAGGCTAGCAACACATACAAAATTTATATTTTTATTCCAATTTTGAAAAATTTAAAACAACAAAAAACTACACACAAAACACACATACCAAAACAAATTTATTTTTTAAGTTAATTTAAAACGTAACGGCATATTTGTGAAATGTTAATTAAAATTTAAATAAAAAATCGACAAAAAAAATAAAATCCAAAAGAAATATTCAAATCAACTGTAACTCTCGTAACATATACATACAAAGAAGCTCCCTTTAAAACATTAGGTTCCCTTAACCCTATAAGGTTTAAAAAATTGAGTAAGGCCAGTCACATCGTTCGATCGGCCTATTGTGTTAGTTATTGCTATGGTTTGTTGTTGTTGTCGTTGTTTAGCTTTCAAAGCATAGGCATTGTTTGTGTTATAGTATTTCTAGCTATTACTTTTTGTTGTTGTTTTTTTGCCATTTTTTTTCTTCATAGGCCTAACAATGCCACAAACAACAACATACAATTTCGACTAGAGCACTAATACATTTTAAATAATTTTTTTTCCACTTTTCGTTTTCTTGAAATGTATTTAGTGTTTTGTTGTTGCTAGGCGGAAGATTTCTGTTTTAAGTGTGTCGAGCGCTTTTGACGCCGCATTGCTGTTGTTAACGTCAAGTGTATATAGCCTCTTTTTGCCACCCCACCACCACTACCACCAACAAAACTAGCTATCTTTCTTTATATACCTATAGACGTTATACATTTTTTTTTATAATATTACTCTAATTTTTTTCTTTTATTAGCTTTTGAACCTTGAAAAAATAAAGCAAAAAAAAAGTATTGTATAGTTAAGCAGTAGGAGTAAATATCCTTTTTCTTGTCCTGGAATATTTGTTTTAAAATAAAAATATAATTTTATTATAATTAAAGCTTTCAAGTGCCTAAAACTTTTAAAAATTATATAAAATTCTTATATTTTAATAAGGTTCTCTTAAAAATGCTTATAAAGCTTGAAAATACTAAAAGCTTTTTTTCATTAAACCATAAAAACAAAAAGCTTTACATTTATAACTTAATAATAAAGAAGAGTACAACTTGTATAAAGCTTTTTTAAATTTATTGTAATTGTAGCATTAAAACAATAGTTCCAGTTCCTAAAGCTTCTAAAAGCTTTATAAAATTCTTTACTTCATGAAATTTCTCTTGAAAAGACTTTAAAAGACTAAAAATTTTTTCCTTAAAGCATAAAAAAACATTAAAATTGGATTTCTAAAGCTTTTCTAGCTTAAAAGTTTAAAAATACTAAAAGCTGTACATTTGTAATATTTAAATAACTTAAAATTTGTAAAGCTGTTATTTAGGTTTCCAAAACTATGCTTTTTTACAACGTATTATTACGTTAAAGCTTTTTCTTTTATTTAAATGCTTTAAACAAGTTTAAAGTTTTTAAAATTTCTACATTTGGATTAAATTTTTACTATAATTATGCCAAATAAGGTTTTCCCTCTTTTTTTAAGTTGATAATTTAAAAGCTTTAAGCTTATTTTCTAAATAATGTATACATTAAACAATTTGCTTTCCCATCCCCCCTTCCCTTTTTTAATGTTTCCTACAAAATTTTTCTTTTTCAACTTAAGTTGTAAACCATTTATATTTGCTGTTAGTGTTGTTGTCTTTTAGGATTTATGGCCTTTAAATGATTTTATTATACCAGCCCTAAAAAAGAAATCGTCTAAAGGGCGCCAAAAATATTACAGTTATTTTGCTAGTTTTAACATTTTTTTGCTTTTAAACCAAACAACATGACTGACATTAGATTTACAACCCATATATACATACATATATACACCAGCCAAACCAAAGGTCACTGACTTAGGAAAGTTATAGATATATTTTTATGTTTATATATATAGTACAACAAGAATAATTTAATAATTTAAACATGTTTTGTTTTTGCTACTCCTCACAATTGTGTTAAGGAAGCAATTGGAGGCAAGAAAAAAAAAAGAACAAGTACATTTCTTTTTCTTCTCTATAGATAATCGGCTTTAAAAGTCATTGCATTTTTTTGCCATATTTCTACTTCAATGATCTATAATCGTTAAGAATATGTGTGTGTGTGTGTGTTACATATTTTTACATGTGTGCTCCAAAAAAATAGCAAAGCTCTACCCTGCTGCCGCCTGCTAAACGGCCTGCTTGCCTGATGTTATATAATAATTATGATGTGTAGTACTTAAAGCTCTCTATGAATGAATAATTGCTTAAAGTGTATATGAACTTTATAATATAGCAAAAGACTAAATGTAAGAATTTTTTTGTTTTGTTTTCTGTTTACCAGTGTACACGAACGTTTGGGTATAAAAGTAGGATTAAATTCTAAAGTGTGGGTGGTGGTGTTTTTGCTTTGTTATGGGAGGTTTCCTCATGTTCTTTTAGCATAAGATGACGACATGTATTTTTATGTTGTTATTTCTTCTTCTTCAATTCTTATGAGTCAAAAAAAAGTAGAATGATGACATAATATGCTGCTGCTCTTATTTAATATTTGTTTTTATTAAGTATTGACTTGAAGTGAAGTTATAGTTACAAGTTGATTGTCTGTTAAAACTGCTTGTTAACTAGAAAAGTTTTTAAAGAAAAGTTATTGACTTGGCGAAAGGATTTATTTTCATTTCCCCTTAATAAAAATCTCCTCTTTTGTATTAAGCTTTATTTATAAAAAAAACAAATACTAATTTCTCTTTCTTCCCTCCATCTCTCTTTGCAGAAGAAGAAATCGATGTGGTTTCAATCAATGACAAAAAATTACCCACAAATCCCTCGGATAAGGATCGTCGTGTTCTCCAAACTAAGGTTGCTGATAAATTTAGTGCTGCTCGCATTGTTAAGAATCCTAATGGCTTACGCACCATACCACCACGTCGCGGTTCCTATGAATTCCCCTATACCCCAGCTAGCAGTAGTCCGGTTAAATCTGTTAATAATTCACGTTTTCCCTCACCTTCTGCTACACCCTATCAAAATCAATATACCACTAAATACGTGCAACAGCAACAACAAATGATGGCCGTAGTAGTAAGCGATTCATCAACCGGTGTACCCATCAATACCTTAAGTTCCAATGATAAATCACGTAAACGTTTATTGGCCAATGCTGCTAATAATTCGAATCTTTTGAATAGCAGTGAATTGAGTGCCTCGGTCACTTCGGTTGTCAGCATGCCACCCACTAAGAAACATCGTGGTAAGAAAACCAAACATTTGGTTACCGCTGTCCAATTGCCCAATGGCATTTTGAAACGTCACTATAGTGTGGATGAGACTGCCGATACAATTGAGAAGCGTAATTTACACAATGATATGGAACGTCAAAGACGTATTGGTTTGAAAAATCTATTTGAGGCTTTGAAAAAGCAAATACCCAGCATTAAGGATAAGGAACGTGCACCCAAGGTGAATATTTTGCGTGAAGCCGCTAAGTTATGTGAAGCTTTGACTCGTGAAGATCAACAGTTGATGGAGCAAAAGGCTAAACTTAAAGAAGAACTTAGAAGAAAACGTGAAATTTTAGCCAAGTTGAGAGCTGCTCAACAGTTGGATTGATAAGGACAAGTGTCAGGTTTGGTATAAATTTATCAAAACTTTTTCAATCTTAGTAGAAGAAGAAAAAAACATACATACATACAAACATAGAAAGCTTTGTGTAAAAGCGTCCGGTACGCTTGAAAAGTTTTTCTTTAAAAAAAAGATTCTTTTATAGAGCTTTTAACAAAGCTATTTAGAGCTTTTTTCTGTAAAAAAAAGTTTTGTTTTTTTTTATTATGAAAATTTTTTACTTTTTTTTTGAATTTGAAATTGAGTTTTTTTTCAAAATTTATTTATAGCTTGTAAGTGAACTAGTGTGTTTTTTTTTTAATTTTGCTTATATTAAATATTGAAGAAATAATAACTTTTTATTGACATATATATATAAATATATTTTTAAAAAACTTTTGTAATATTTTTTTTCTTACATTTCTAATGGCTTAACTTTTAATTTTTAATAACAATTTTTTTGTGATAATTTAACTAAAAAAAAAAGAAAAAGAAGATAAACAACCATCACCCAAAAATCATAAGATTTTGTGTGGTGGAGAGAAAACGAAACGGAAATTTGAAATAAAACAAATCAGCAAAAATTTAAAAAAATTTTGTCAGCAACTAACTGAAACAGTTTAATAAAATAAAAACCTAAAAAGCTTTTAGGATTTATATAGAAGGAGTAAACCCCTTTTAGAGAAAAGCTAGACGCCACAGAGCTTAGAAAAGCTAGAAGTGTGAGTAGTAGTAGATCGTTCGCCTGATCGGGCGGCATGAAAACAAAGTGAAGTGTTACAACAGTGTCAACAACGAAAGTCAAATAAAGTGAAGTCAAAAATATTTAGCCTCCAACTTAGAGAGTTAAGTGAGTGAGTGTTAAAAGAGAACTAAAAATTTTTTTATTGAGCCTGAGAGTAGAAAGTAAGCAAGCGCGTGCTTATTGAATTAATTTGTTTGGATTTGAATTGAAATTTATTTGTTTTATTTTTTTTAATAGTTTTTTCTTTCTTTACTTCTTAAACGGCTTTAATATAATATATACATATATATATACAATTTTTTTAATTCTTCCTAAAGTTTTAAACATAATTTTTTGTTTAATTAATGGAATTTTATTTTCCATTTTTTTTTTTTGGACCACAAGTGATTTAGTTTTTTTTTTGATTTTTTTATTTAAACTTTAAATTTTATTCTAAAGAAAATTTTGCTTAGCATTATTTTGTTTATATTTTAATTAAAATTTTTATTAAATGAAAATAACTACATATAAATAAATTAATATAAATTTTTAATCATTATAATTATAATAAACTGTTAATTGAATTGATTTTTTTTTTAATTCATAATATATTATCTTCTTCTTTTCAATTATATAACTAACTATATATATGAATAATTATTATTAATAATAATAAAAGATTAAAACAAAAACAACAATAATTTTCTTATGGTTATCAATATATATTCTAAAATATATAATTAAACTTGTATAATTGAAATAAAATGCAAATTTAAAAAAAAAAAACTTAAACTTAAATAGATATTTATTGACAAATATTTTAGGATTGATGTCTTTACAAAAAACAAAAAGAAAAAGCTAAACGAAAACAAAACTTGACAGAATTAAACTTAAAACTTGTTTAAAGCTAGTTTAACTAAACCAGCTTAAGACAAGTTTAACTAGATGACATAAAGTTAAACAAAAGTTTAGGTTTCCTTAGGAAATTTAGGAGATAAATCTAAGGATTTCATAAGTAAAGTTTTCGTGTTTTTTTTTTCCTTTAGAATTAAAAATTTTACATTTTATTACTTGATTTAGAATTTTGTTAAAACATTTTTAAATTAAGCAAACAAAAACGAGGTTGGGCGTTCTTATACCCAGCTGATTAACTGTCGATGTTTTTTGCTAATAAGTTTTATTTTTTTAAATATTTTGTTTCTTTTCATATTAAACTATATACATACATATATATACATAAAACTTTAATAATATTTTTTTTTTTAACTATAAACAGATAATATTTACATTTATTATTATAATTATTATTAATATTAAATAATTATATATTTAAAGAAAAAAATATATATACTAAACTATTGAAAGGATTTCAAAAAAATACACTAGATTTTAAATGAATATAAAAAGGATTAAACTATAAAAACAACAACCTTCTAAAGCCCAGAGTTAATAAACTACAAGTGAATTAAGTTATTTAGGATTTAATAGGCGTTTTAATAAAACTTTTTATTTCCTTTTTTTTTATTTTTTTGCTTTTTTTTAATATAAAACATATGTATATAATATTTAGCATTTATTTTTTTTTTCTAAACAACTTCTAACAAACTTGACAACTTAAAATAAAAAAAAAAAACAAAAAAAAGAAAAAGAAATATTGAAAACATTTAATAAAAAAAATAGAAAATATTGAATTATTATTATTGATTTTTTTGAAAATTTTTTTTTTCAATACTTGTACATAGAAATCTCGGTTTATATTTCCTAATAGAAATTCTAAAGAAAAAAATAATGTTAAAACAAATTTAAACTAACAAAAACCACAAAATAATATTTATAAAATAAATAAAAAAGAAAATATTTTTGTTACAAATTGCAACCAAAAAATACAACAACCTTTATATATAAACAAAGTTATATATAAAAAAAATAAAAAAAAACAATCCTCGCACTTTTTTTATATAATTTTTTTTACAATATACAAAACAAATCCTCTCAATATAACAATATTCCAAAATATATAGAAAAAAATTCATTATAAAACTTAAAAATTACAAAAAAACAACCACAAAAAAAAACTGCAAAAACAAATATATCCAAAAATAGTAAATGAATTGAAAAACAAACCACAACCTTTAAACTTACCTCTAAATAAAAAAAAAAAAAATAAAAAATTAAAAACAAATTTATTTTTTATTAAAAAAATGGAATATTTTCTTTATAATTTAACTACTTTTTACCTATTACTACCATTACTTTGTTAATTATTATTTTAAACTAAATAACATAATTAAATAAAAAAAAACTTTTACTGTTAAACTTATTTTTTTTATTAAATATATTTTTATTATTAATTAATTTACTTAAAACTTAAACGTTTAAATATTATTATAAAAAACTAAAAAAAACAATGTTTATCTTCTATAAATTTTTATCTATATATTTTTATTATTTAAAACAAATTAATACAAACACAACAACAGCCCCCCTTCCCCCCATACAAAACAACAAAAAGGTTTATTTTTTTTACAAAAAAAAAGAAAAATATTTTTGTTTTTTTTCAAAGACTGTTAAATTACTACAAAACAAAATACATTTATTTACAATAGTTTAATTTTTTTTTATAATTTTATCACCCCAAAAGAAAATAGTGACATATACAAATTTATGAAAATAGCATTGATTTTTTTTTTATTTAAACATATATTTTTTTAATTAAAATATATAATTATACATTATATAAACTTTTATATCCTTTAAAATATATATATTATACATTATAAAAAACAAATAATATTATACATTTATATACAAAAAAAAAATACTTATTTTACTTTAATCATACAAAAATAATAATAATAAAAAACATGAAAAGAAAATTAATAAAAACTATAAAACCATTTGTTGTTAAATATTACAAATACAAACATTGCATAATAATAGTAATCTTAATAATTATAATACAAAAACAATTTACTGTAATAAAAAATGGCTAAAAATAATAAAAATATATACATAAATATATTTAAAGAATGATAATATGAAAAGAAAAATAAAAAAATGAATTTTTGAAATTACAAAAATAAAATGGACTTTTATTTACCCAAAAAAAAGGGTCAACACAAGGGGGAGGGAATATAAAAATGTGGGAAAAAACGATTTGTCTCATGTTTAATGCAACGGTCACCCAAATAGAGCAAATTTTCAATAGAAAACTGTGCTCTTAATGGATCAAATTTCTATAGTAAACTGTGGTCGTAATGGAGAAAATTTTGTATAGAAAATAGTGCTTTTAATGGAACAAATTTTCTATAGAAAACTTTGTTTGTATGAAGCAAATATTCTTAAGAAAACTGTGCTCTTCCATAGAATATTAGGCTCTTAATGGAGCAAATTTCCTATAGAAAACTGTGCTCTTAATGAAGCAAATTTTCTATAAACAACTGAACTTTGAATCGAACAAATTTTCTATAGAAAATTGTGCTCTTAATGGAGCAAATTTTCTAAATAAAACTGTGCTCTTAATGAAGCAAATTTTCAAAAGAAAACTGTGCTCTTAATGGAGCAAATTTTTGAAAGAAAACTGTGCTCTTAATGGAGCAAATTTTCGAAAGAAAACTGTGCTCCTAATAGAGAAAATTCTTTACAGGGAACTGCGTTTTTAATGGATCAAATTTTCGAAAGAAAACTGTGCTCTTAATGGAGCAAATTTTCAAAAGAAAACTGTGCTCTTAATGGACCAAATTGTGCTCTAATAGAGCAAATATTCTATAGAAAACTGTGCTCTTAATGGAGCAAATTTTCTATAGAAAACTGTGCTCTTAATGGAGCAAATTTTCTATAGAAAACTGTGCTCTTAATGGAGCAAATTTTCTATAGAAAACTGTGCTCTTAATGGAGCAAATTTTCTATAGAAAACTGTGCTCTTAATGGAGCAAATTTTCTATAGAAAACTGTGCTCTTAATGGAGCAAATTTTCTATAGAAAACTGTGCTCTTAATGGAGCAAATTTTCTATAGAAAACTGTGCTCTTAATGGAGCAAATTTTCTATAGAAAACTGTGCTCTTAATGGAGCAAATTTTCTATAGAAAACTGTGCTCTTAATGGAGCAAATTTTCTATAGAAAACTGTGCTCTTAATGGAGCAAATTTTCTATAGAAAACTATGCTCTTAATGGAGCAAATTTTCTATAGAAAACTGTGCTCTTAATGGAAGAAATTTTCTATAGAAAACTGTGCTCTTAATGGAAGAAATTTTCTATAGAAAACTGTGCTCTTAATGGACCAAATTTTCTATAGAAAACTGTGCTCTTAATGGAGCAAATTTTCTATAGAAAACTGTGCTCTTAATGGAGCAAATTTTCTATAGAAAACTGTGCTCTTAATGGAGCAAATTTTCTATAGAAAACTGTGCTCTTAATGGAGCAAATTTTCTATAGAAAACTGTGCTCTTAATGGAGCAAATTTTCTATAGAAAACTGTGCTCTTAATGGAGCAAATTTTCTATAGAAAACTGTGCTCTTAATGGAGCAAATTTTCTATAGAAAACTGTGCTCTTAATGGAGCAAATTTTCTATAGAAAACTGTGCTCTTAATGGAGCAAATTTTCTATATAGAAAACTGTGCTCTTAATGGAGCAAATTTTCTATAGAAAACTGTGCTCTTAATGGAGCAAATTTTCTATAGAAAACTGTGCTCTTAATGGAGCAAAATTTTCTATAGAAAACTGTGCTCTTAATGGAGCAAATTTTCTATAGAAAACTGTGCTCTTAATGGAGCAAATTTTCTATAGAAAACTGTGCTCTTAATGGAGCAAATTTTCTATAGAAAACTGTGCTCTTAATGGAGCAAATTTTCTATAGAATGGAGCAAATTTTCTATAGAAAACTGTGCTCTTAATGGAGCAAATTTTCTATAGAAAACTGTGCTCTTAATGGAGCAAATTTTCTATAGAAAAATGTGCTCTTAATGGACCAAATTTTCTATAGAAAACTGTGCTCTTAATGGAGCAAATTTTCTATAGAAAACTGTGCTCTTAATGGAGCAAATTTTCTATAGAAAACTGTGCTCTTAATGGAGCAAATTTTCTATAGAAAACTGTGCTCTTAATGGAGCAAATTTTCTATAGAAAACTGTGCTCTTAATGGAAGAAATTTTCTATAGAAAACTGTGCTCTTAATGGAAGAAATTTTCTATAGAAAACTGTGCTCTTAATGGACCAAATTTTCTATAGAAAACTGTGCTCTTAATGGAGCAAATTTTCTATAGAAAACTGTGCTCTTAATGGAGCAAATTTTCTATAGAAAACTGTGCTCTTAATGGAGCAAATTTTCTATAGAAAACTGTGCTCTTAATGTACCAAATTTTCTATAGAAAACTGTGCTCTTAATGGAAGAAATTTTCTATAGAAAACTGTGCTCTTAATGGACCAAATTTTCTATAGAAAACTGTGCTCTTAATGGACCAAATTTTCTATAGAAAACTGTGCTCTTAATGGACAAAATTTTCTATAGAAAACTATGCTCTTAATGGAGCAAATTTTCTATAGAAAACTGTGCTCTTAATGGAAGAAATTTTCTATAGAAAACTGTGCTCTTAATAGAGCAAATTTTCTATAGAATGGAGCAAATTTTCTATAGAAAACTGTGCTCTTAATGGAGAAATTTTTCTACAGAAAACTGTGCTCTTAATGGAGCAAATTTTCTATAGAAAACTGTGCTCTTAATGGAGCAAATTTTCTATAGAAAACTGTGCTCTTAATGGAGCAAATTTTCTATAGAAAACTGTGCTCTTAATGGAGCAAATTTTCTATAGAAAACTGTGCTCATAATAGAGCAAATTTTCTATAGAAAACTGTGCTCATAATGGAGCAAATTTTCTATAGAAAACTGTGCTTTTAATGGGCAAATTTTCTATAGAAAACTGTGCTCTTAATGGAGCAAATTTTCTATAGAAAACTGTGGTCTTAATGGGGCAAATTTTCTATAGAAAACTGTGCTCTTAATAGAGAAAATTTTCTATAGAAAACTGTTCTCTTAATGGAGCAAATTTTCTATAGAAAACTGTGCTCTTAATGGAGCAAATTTTCTATAGAAAACTGTGCTCTTAATGGAGCAAATTTTCTATAGAAAACTGTGCTCTTAATGGAGCAAATTTTCTATAGAAAAGTGTGCTCTTAATGGAGCAAATTTTCTATGGAAAACTGTGCTCTTAATGGAGCAAATTTTCTGTCTGAAAACTGTGCTCTTTATGGAGCAAATTTTCTATAGAAAACTGGGGGACATTTTCTATAGAATACTGCGTTCTTAATGAAAAAAATTTTCTATAAAAACTATGCTCTTAAAGAAGCAAATTAAGTCATTTGTGCTCGGTTTGAACCAAGTTTTCTATAGAAAACTGTACTTATAATAGTTAATTGTGCTCAGTGAACGAAACAAACAAATTTGATCCTGACTTTAAAGCTGTGTATATTGATTCCACATATTTTCTTTTCTCTACATATTGAAATTTGGGTTTAAGTACTTCCAATCACAGTAGAAATCTGGGTCACATCTACATATATTTTCAGTTTTACTGTTACAAATTAATTATGAAAATAAATAGAATTTGGAATACAATCAAATAATATTCAGCTAAATAAATAAGTTTTTAAAGTTTTTTTTGTTGTTTCGATTGCCCAACGAAGCATTTAATAAGATAATTATACATTTGAGTAATTTGCAAATAAAAGTTAATTATTTTAACTCTACACAATTGAAAACGCAAAAAAATTGTTATAACATTGAAATTTTATGTTTGAAAAACGAAAATAACTCACAACGCATGAAATATTGAAAATAAAACATATTTGATAAAGTTGTTTAAACAAAAATAGAAAATAACGAAAAAATTTTTTATTATAAATTTTAATACATTAATAGAGCGCAGCAAGAATGACAAAAATTTGTAAATTTGATCCAAGTGGATGAATCAATTTAAATAAAAACAAAATATAGCAACTCATATACATACGAAGGAATTTCCTGCAAAAAACAAAAAAAAAGTAAATAATTTAAGAATAAGAGGATGATACATTTTTGGAAATTAGATGAGTCAGTTTTGTTTGGAAATGATCAATGATTGACAGCAGAGTTTACTGTTCTTTAGAAGTCTATCAGTTCTAATATCTTTATGTTGTTTTTTTAAAAATTAAATTAAACTTCATTGATTGAAATCTGATGACAATTAAAAAATCACTGGCAATTTTATAATTTCGGACAGTCAGTTTTGTTCGTACTTACATTAAACTATAGAGACCAGTGATCAGTCACCACTACAGTCAAGTTGCGTATTTCCATTTATCTGTTGTTGACCTGAAATCCAATTGTGAAATGCTTCTTTATCCCATTTATGGATACCCAGCTCTCTAGGACTAAATTTGTTGTTGTGTTAACATTAACTTGACCCAGTTTGCAGCGCCTTTTGTAGCCCGATAGTTAAGCCTGAAGAATGACTCAAAGGTTTCTGTTGAGCAATTCATAAATACATTATACGATACATCACGAAAGATTGACTGCATCACATTTCGAATCGACATTGAGAAGCTTCTGTCAGTAGATGGATCCAGATTTCTTCCACTATGTTAAATATAGTACGGTAACCTGACTGCATCATTTGCTAGACTTTCTAATTGCTGCGTTAGAAAACTGTACTTTATGCGGAGCGAATATTTTATAGAAAACTATGCTCTTAATGAAGCAAATTTTCTATAAACAAACTCTAACTTGAACAAATTTTCTTTAAAAAATGTGCTCTTAATGGAGCAAATTTTTTATAGAAAACTGTGATCTTAATGAAGCAAATTTTCAATAGAGAACTGTGCTTTTAATAGAGACAATTTTTTATAGAAAACTGCTCTTAATGTAGCAAATTTTCTATAAAAAACTGTGCTCTTAATGGAACAAATTTTCTATAGAAAACTGTGTTCTAAATAGAGTTAGTTTTCTAACTCTAATGGAGCAAAATATGGGATAATTTTAATTATTTAATAATTTTAAAATAATATCTGTAAACTTGAAAAATGTAAAACTTTTGACTATTAAGTATTCCTTTGGATGCATAAAGGGACATTAAAGGGTCTACTATTAATACTTTTGACCAATAAGTGTTCCATGGATCTGGCTAGGAATGATATCCAACATTGTTTTCCGCCCATTGTACAAAAATTACATAAAAGGCCATTTTTATTCCTTCAAAAAGGTCCAAAAAGGACTTAAATCCTTTTCTAAGTAAATTTTTGTAATTTTAACAAAAATTACATAAAAGGACCACTGTTAACACATTTGGCTATTAAGTATTCCTTTAGATCTGGCTAGGAATGATATCCAATATTGTTTTTCCGACTACTCCCAAAAGTCCAAAAAGGACTTAAATCCTTTTTGAAGCAAATTTTTGAAAATTGAACAAAAATGGAATAAAAGGCCTACTGTTAACACATTAGACCATTAATTTTTCCTCCGGATCTGGCTGGGAATGATATCCAATTTTGTTTTTCCACCCATTACCAATTTTTAAGGGCTTTTTAAATCCTTTTGTACTATGTTTTTTGAAAAATTAACAAAATGACATAAAAGTTCCACTGTTTAATCTTTTGCTCATTAAGTATTCTTTGGGATTTGGCAAGGACCGAAATACTGGTCCTTTAACATAACTATGTTAAGAAAACATATGTTAAATTAACATTAACATGATAATTTTAGATTTAAAGCCAGTTCTATAAACTTATAGAACAAAACTCTGTTAACAGAAAAGGTTAGTGTCTAGAGTTCAAATTTAACTCCACGCCTATGCAAAAAATAAATTATTTAAAATATGTTCCACGATTTATTTATAGAAAAAACTTTAATTGTTAAAAAACTATTGAATTTATAATTGTCTTTATGTTTATTTTTTTAATTGCAAATCAGAGAGGGGAGCATAAAAACAAAAACAATAAATAAATAAAGATCAATTTATAACAATAAAGTGGACAACCACTAAAAGGGTCATTGACACAAACATAACAAATAAAACTACATATACACAAATAAATACACATACATCCGTTGATACATATGAACATATTATTGTGTTTATATTCAATTAAAATGTTTCTCTTAAAAATAGATAAAAAAAGTAAAACATTCATTGCATTTAGATTTATAACCAAAAAAAAAAAAACTAATTTCAAATTGCTTGTAAGAAGCCAAAGAAAAAAAATATAAAAAATAAATACAAATAACAACTTTATACATCCATAAACAAAAATGCTTTTAGGTCTGATAAAATTGCAAACAAAAATTAAATTTATACAAAAACAAAAAAAATATATTATTTTTATTTGAAATGCATGACACACCACTTTTAAGCCGGCAGGTATTTCTTTTATTTTAAATATATTTTGGTGCTTTTTGTATTTGTTTTTGTGCAGGTTATTGTATTGTATTTTAAACATAATAAATTTTAAACAAAAATTATAAAAAATTAAAAAAAAATGAGAAGAAATGCAGTTGGTTAAGCTCGGCTAAACGTTGTACTACACAATACACAGGGTTGTTAATGTTTAAGGGGGCTAAATGGGTTACTGGCAGATATAAATCTTATTAACATATATCATTCCTTATATTGGACATCAACCCCTTTCTGGAACACGTCTCTGTTTAATCTTAACTATATTAAAAAAAAGATAACTTCTGGCACGCGATTTCAAGTTCGCAGCAAAAAAAATATACAAAAATAGAAACACTATTTTTAAATGCAATTAATTAAAGTGGAAAAAATAACAAAAAATACATATAACAAAACCAAAAGAAAAAAAAACTACTGAACTAACTACTTCCGAAAAAATGAAATTAAATGAAAATTGTTGGTTAACAATAATAAAATCTAAAATATTTCTACGTTTACAAACATGAACAATTTATTCAATGATGTAGCAATTCGTTAAAAGTGCAAAAAAAATTATACACTTTTTTAATTTTTTTAATAATGCTATAATTTTATTTCAACACTTCAAATTGATTATCTTGATTAAAAAAAAATAACATGAAAAAAAAACGAAAATCTACATAAAATGTATTTTAATTCATTTAGCACAAATCAAAAATGGACGTTTGATCATGATGACAAAGAACACCCTACATTACGCAAATCTTAAGTATAATTTTAAGTTAACATGAATCTTTTGTTTTTTTTTTTTAATTTCTGAAGTTTTTCGATCAGATCGATAATAATAAATTTTCAAAAAAAAAAAAAAAAAACAATACGAAAATCATTTAATATTATCATATTACTTTCGTTCACTTTGTTCAGGCTAACTACATGATAAGTGCAAAGACTGAAAATTCATCTAGGAAATGCGAACTTATGGATCAACTATCAGAAAGTCACTGGCAGTATGCTGAATGTTTAATATTAAATGATCTTGATCTCTTGATCTGTTGCAGTTTACAAGATTTAGTTAATATCACAACTTGTGCAGAAGATGTCAGAATAGGTAGAAGTAATTATTTTATTTACATGGGATCACAAGTTGTATTCACAACTTTAAATCTCATGAGATCACAAGTAAAATATAAGAGATGTTCCACCTATTAAAATATACACATATATGATATAAGGGGCACTAAGTGCAGAAGGGCTCTTAAATTTAGGTGAACAAAGACGATTTTACCACCCACGAAAAACAGAATATGTCAAGAATGTTGAAATCCATAGCCAATGTCCTGGGTTCCATTAAGTACTGAAAAGTACTTTATTATAACAACCTTCAGTTAGAATTAAATTAGAGTAAATATGAAGCCAACTGGTTGACATACATACATATATACCGACATACAGAAGCACGGTAGCAGGTGATGAAATTAAATTTAAAAGCGCATTGGATTGTAAGAAAGCTTTAACGGAATACTGTCAAACCAGGCCCACCTATCAATCTATCTATCTATCTATCTATCTATCTATCTATCTATCTATCTATCTATCTATCTATCTATCTATCTATCTATCTATCTATCTATCTATCTATCTATCTATCTATCTATCTATCTATCTATCTATCTATCTATCTATCTATCTATCTATCTATCTATCTATCTATCTATCTATCTATCTATCTATCTATCTATCTATCTATCTATCTATCTATCTATCTATCTATCTATCTATCTATCTATCTATCTATCTATCTATCTATCTATCTATCTATCTATCTATCTATCTATCTATCTATCTATCTATCTATCTATCTATCTATCTATCTATCTATCTATCTATCTATCTATCTATCTATCTATCTATCTATCTATCTATCTTAAGCAAAAAAACTTGTCTTGAAAGTTTTAACCACATACTGAAGGGTTTCACATTGTTCGGATCTGCCCGGCAACATTTTTTTTACTTGTTTTAAATCAATTATTGCCATAGTTTTTATTGTATTTTTGTTTCTGTTTTGTCCTCAAACACACAATTATTCTTTTTTTTGAATTGTTTGTAAATAATTCATGCTTTACCCTTCTCCCTCTTTATCAAATATAGAATTTAAATAAAAAACTATTCTTCTATTTTATAGTTTAATAGTTTGTTGTTATTTTTTTGAATATATAAAATTTGTTATAAATATCCAACCCAGCAAACACAAAATAAGAGTTTTTAAAATATGAATTTTTTCTCAGCAACTTTTCATATAAGTACATCAATTGTTATAATTGATTGAAGTTAAAAATAATTTAATGTAAATGTTTACTGGATGTGTATGATGCACATTTTAACCACTTTTGATACATTTTTTTTTTATACAAATACCATGTCATATTTTTAACAACAACAAATATCAGCACAAGATACAAACACTATGACAAAACCGGCAACCAATTTCATTTGAAAGTTCATTTTATTAATGGGTGAAGGTCATGTTGTTGACGTTTTCATTTTCTCTTTGAATACTTACTCGCAAATATATACGTACATATGTATATTAAGGTGGCCCCAAAATAGAAGGTGCTGATATTCCCATCGAAAATGAAAATTTAGTTTATTCTATGATGCCATTCTTTAAAATTTTTGTCCTGACGTTAATATTTGGTGAGCTGAGTCACAGGATAAAAAGTCCTTTTTATGGTACAATAGGGGCCACCCTATTGTACATACACTCATTTATTTTTATTTTACAATATAAAAGTTCATTTAGTATATTTGTTTATTTTTTTTTTAAATTTTGTTTTGCTTTTATTATTTACAATTATTATTGTTGTTGCTGTATTTTTTTAATATAGATTGTTAATTGCAATTGTCATGCAAAGTGCATTTTGACTTTTATAAATAGATTTAAATGTTTTCTAAACATTATATTTTTAATTCATTATGTGTTGTTTTGTTGTGTAAATAAAGAAATTAAAAGATTTCGAATAAGAATTAACATGTTTCTATTAATTATTATTTTATTGTAAATTTTCTATAAATTTGTTTTTTTTTCCCATTAGTCAGTCAATTTTTATGAAAGGTTTCGATAAATAGTGCTTAAAAATTTAAACACTTTCATATAAGCAGTGGACTTTAACAGTATCGAATGATTTCTCTTCCTTGGTAGTCCTAGTTTAAGACCGTCCAAGGGAGAAGGAATACTTTACACCAAGTTTTTAAGGCTGCTAACGCAATGGTAGGATGCCAGCCTCATCAACATCTGCCCATGCTGAAATCGCAGCTTACGGTCTCTATTGGTTTTCTTTGAAGCGATTGCGTGTAACACTATCTAATATATAGTTGTACAGATCTTCTACTTTACTCTGCTGATCTATTGGAATTTTGCCGGCATTGAAAACTGCATAGCAGAGATCGCCCCGTTATATTCTTCTGACAACTTTTTCGGCTCTTCTCCTGTTCCTTCATCTAGCTTTTCTATGCTTTCTTGATCTTGGCAGATCTTGGCAGCTCTTATTCTTTGTCTAGCTTCTCCTTTCTCGTTTTTTGGGACTTATTTTAAAAAACCTTTCGGATTGGCGTTGTCACCCTTACTCGAAGGATTCTGACTTGAGGTTTCTTCGAGTGATAAATGACTTAGCTTTGACTTGTAACACTATCTTATATATAGTTGTCTCATTTTCTTCGTATAGCTTCTCCTTTCTCGTTTTTCGAGGCTTATTTTAAAATACTTTTCGGATAGACGTTTTCTCGCAGGATTTTGACTTAAAGTTTTTTTCTTGACTAGGCATTAGAAGACCGGGAGCTCCCTTTCTTCTTAGATTTATTCTTAGTTGTCAGAACCTCGGGAGGCGTCATCAATTTTGCCTTAGATATTGTGATAGAATACGATTTTTTCTTTGGAGTGTCCTTTGTGCTCCAGAAAGTCTTTTCGTTGTAATAAGTAGTTTAACTATTCTTCATGCTTTTGAAGTTGAAGAACTCATCTATATATAAAAGCTGAGGTAGTTTAGAGTTATCTCCGTGTACATTCTTCACTTTTACCCATATACTTTTACCAATGGTACTGATGCATTGTCGGCTACGGAGGCCTAGGTGTCCATATCCGTACTAGTCTGTTGCTCAAGATTGCATATGTCTCGCTAGTAGATCAACATATGGCGCTGGTGCTTTTTTATTTTCCAGATTTTTAGTTAAAGACGGGAGAGGATAGATAGTCCATTATTACACCCTATTCGCCACCCAGCGATCGTTAGGAAATACCAAACATTTATGATCAGTACAGACCATTTTGAATTCCGTCTTTTTTATAATGACTGTAGTAAAATTTAAAACTATTTTAAAATGTTTAATTTAAACAAAGTTCTAAACTACATTAAATAAAATAATAAATAAAAATTATTTTAACAATAAAAAAATTAAATAAAAATACTTTTACTCATACATAAATAACAACTTTAAAACCATAAATCCACCATAAAAATTGTAACTCATAAGAATTCCTAAATTTATGCAAAAAAAAAACAAGTAAAGAAAATGAGAAAATATTTAATCATAACTTACAACAACCACAAAAGAAAAAAAACATTTTAAGTTAAAATTTATGTTTAAACACAAGAAAAATAGAAACCGGAAGCCGAGCATTCTTAAGAAAAGGAAATAAAACCATTTATATAGTTTACAGTTTTACAAAGAAAATAAATAAAATTGAAATGAAGTGAATAAGAAATAAAATATTATTTCAACATTTTTATGGGAAAATTTTAAATAAAAAAAATTTTCACATATAAAATATAACATATTTGATAGCGGACTGACGGACAGTTACCCAATAGTTTAAAAAATCATACTAAGTGTTTACAAACTACTAAGTTAATCCGAATATTTAATATTTTTTTACTTTTTTTTCAATACATGGAAATACAAACTTAGGGCCTTTAAGTAGTCGAAAAAGTTTGGGTATGTGCCCTACTATTTGGTATTGAAAATAGACAATATCGATCAAGGTTTTTATTCCGCCAATTTAAGCAGTCATAACTGTATATAAATCACCAGTACACCGAGAAAATTACACTAAATTTTCATAAGAAATCTATGAAAATCGGTTTATAATTGTAATTGAAACGAAATCAGAAAGATGCATTGCCTAAATGATTTAAAGTTTAATCGAACAACGATGTGTTGTAAAAATTACAACGGTGGTTGTAAAAATGATAACTAGGTGTTATTTCAATTTTATGTACATCGGTTGTCTTAATGTTGTAAGCTTACTTTTGAAAACGTATTGTTTCAATTTTCGTACATTTTTCTCTACGTGTAGTTAAAGGGACTTTAAAACTATAGATTAGACATTAAACAAGAACATTCAGTCAATAGACTTTATATAAACTACAGGATTGACTAGTCTCTCTAAGTCTCTACTTTAGATTAGTGTATTGTCTGGTCCATATACTAGGCCAAAGTCTAATTCATTGAAAAGAAAAGATATAGTATAAAAATAATTCTAAAAAGTACTCCATTTGTTAAATGTTGTCTGGTGATAACCTTTTCCAGGATTCTTTAGAATATCCTCTTTTGAAGTTAAGTAAACATTTTACCAAAGTCGGTGGTTTATTGAACTTTTTGTTAAAAGTACAATTTTTAAAATATTATTTTAATAAAAAAGTACAATTGTACCAATTTTCCCAACCCTGACACACAATTTGCCAGACGTCTAGATAAGTTCAAGGAGTCCGAATTATAAAATGTTCTTTTACAAAGTATAAATACAATAAGCAAGTATTTACAATATTTATACAAAATATCTATTTACTTTAAATTTCATTTCTCAGAATTGATGGAATACTATTGTACTATGGAACAGAGAGATATATATTATGCATAAGTATGTGTTTTAAACCCAAACATGCAGCAGTTGTTTCAATTTAAGTCAATTCAATCAAATATGTAATAGTGTGTGTGTGTATTTAATAAGTATATTTACTTGGCATGCGTAATATGACGATGACTTTTGTAAAACAATTGTTTAAATATGTTCATTATAGAGTTGAAACACCCGTGATCATTTAACACAGATAAACCCTAGGCAGTAAGGCAGATAACTAGTAAGACATTCTGATTCTTATAGAACGTATACCTAATAACACACGAGTCAAAATATTGTACGTTTATTCATTGACAGACTCTATCCATGTGATAGTCGTTGCATTAAGCTCATGTAAGTTCAACGGGCTATTATTAATGTGTGTGTGTTTTTTGGTATTTAACACGCGTTTATTACCTGCATTTTTTAAAATGTATAAATTTGAGATATATCTATACACAAGTTCAGTTTATATTTATGTATGTATATATGTTCATATATTCAGACTAAATGTGCTAGTACTTGTGCTAAATTCTTGTTTATAAAATAAATAATAATTTCAGTCGAAGTTAGGCAGTCGTTTGAAGAAATTAATATTTTTCTGTACCTAAAAGTTTTGGACGACGGGGGATCGTAATATATGTTAGTATATTTCGTTGGGTAAAAATCTGGGACTTGTAAAAAAGTTCAAGTGTGTATTGAACTAGATATTTTACTAAGAACTTTGTCCTTTTCGCTATTTATATGTCCTTGTTAGTTATATTCGAAAAAGTTGTAAGGGAGAGTGTTGTTTTAGGAGCAGTCCCCAATAATCTAACAAAATTAATCCAAATATTTCCCTGAATCTTTTTAATACATAACGATAAAGTTTAGAGGGATTCTTCTATCAAATTGACCTCGAAAAAATATGTCACGACTTAAAAGAAAGTATTTACATATGTATAATATTATTTGTAAGACATTATTTGACTCCTTCCAATTAATATAGGCGGTATAGCGGAACATTATTTTGGAACTATAAATATAGTTCGTGGGAGGATAGAGGAAGTAGTATTGTTGGATAATTGATGTAAATCTGCAGGAAATTCGTTGAACAGTGCGTCTGAAGAAAGCATTTTTTCTGTAGTATGGGCATGTCCTTAATTAAGGACGTGTTTTGCGAAAAAATTTAAGTTTATCAGGAATAAATTCCATAATTTCAGAGAAACACATTTAATTGAAATGTCGATATAACTGAATACTCTACCCATTCTTCTGTACGCGATCGATTAGCTCCAAAATAGACTTGGATGATCAGGTACAGTTATTTTTGATTCCTTGAGATTTAAGCCACCCATGAAACAGAAAACAACATTGGCCTAATCTCTAAAGAGGCATAAATAGACAAAAATAGGGTTGGAAGTTTGACATAGGATGTCGTTTATGAAAATAAGAAATAGCGTAGTTGAAAGGCCCCCTGCATCATTCTTAGAGTCGTTTTACTAGATCTATAAGATGAGATCTAGACTAGAAGCAGGGTATTCAACTGAGTTAAAAAAACAAGTAAGAAGTTTTAGTCCGGCGATGCCGACCATAAAATACCCTACACCTGTATACAAATAAAATATGATTTAGTTCTCATAATAAAGCATTTAAGTTTAATTGTACCTTGCTTCAGATATACTAAAGCCATTTATTGTTTAATAAAACTGTGGATATTTAAGTAAAATTTTGATATGGGCTTTTAAGAGGGACTTGAGTCGAATGAGGCCCAATAATTATAAAGTTCATCAGGATCATCAAGACTAGTATATAACATGGTTTTGCAGCTTTTTGTCGAGATATGAACTTAAAAGCCCTATTTGGCGGGTTCAGTTCTATGGGGCCTAGGTGAAATAAAAAACCGATGTTAACTATTTTTAATAGGCTTCGTCTACAGTTCCATAAAATATTATGCGCCAAATTTCATTGAATTATCTCCAAAATTGCGACCTGTAGTTTGATTACAAGGTTTACAAGCTCTATTCGGGGGTTTAGTTGTATGGGGGTTAGGTAAAATAATGGACTGATGCTAATCATTTTCAATAAGCTTACGCCTACGGTATAATAGAAGATCATGTGCCAAATTTCATTGAATTATCTACAAAATTATGACCTGTAGTTTGATTACAATGTTTACAAGCCCTATTCGAAAGTACATTTGTATGGGGGCTAAGTGTAATAATGGACCGATCTTAGCCATTTTCAATAGGGTTCGTCCCTGGGGCAATATATCATGTACAAATTTCATTGAATTATCTTCAAAATTGCGACATGTAATCTGATTACAAGTTTTATATGGACGGACGGACATAGCTAAATCGACTCAGAAAATGATTCTGAGCTGATTGGTATACTTTAAGGTGGGTCTAGAACCATTATATTATTGTTGTTACAAACATCAGCACAAACCCAATATGCTAAAGTGGTGTAGGGTATAAAAAAACTCATCACCGCCATTTTTCAAAGACAAACTAGTCCCTAATCCAGTGGCTGAACTTTATGTCTAACAATGTCCTCCACAAAATTTCCTTATGAACTAGTACATGTTGGAAAAATTGCTACTAATATTGATTTTACGTCAGATCTCATTCTTAATACAAATTAAATAGTAAAACAAATGTTGCAAAAATACAATTGCAAAATGAAACCAAGCGATGCATACTTTAAATACCAGACCAGCCACGGTTAGCAATTGAATTAAAATTAAAGAAGATTGTTAGATACTTTAGTTCAGTGCAGTTCAATTATCAATATAATTACAGGCTTTACCAGCAAACAAAAAGTATTTACAATATTTCAGTCCGGCGTATGTATGGACGGACAAACACTGACTCGTTGATACGTGTAAATTTGTATTTCAGTGGTCAAGATTAAAGTGATAAAAAAAACTACTACAGATGGTTGTAAATATGTACGTAACCTTTTGGTGTTGACTGGATATATACGCAGTTTTCTTATTTTGTTGCAGATGGACAAGTGCACCAGCACTATTACTTGCTTGCTCTTAAATGATAAACATTGGGGGGGAAAACATAAAAAGGTGCGTTAGTAAATTATAAACTACATAATTTCATTGAGTTGTTGTTGTTTTTTTTTCAAATTTGTTAAGTATAATTTAGGGTTAAACGCAATGCACGCACTGCTTTCAATTATATGTTGCTGTTGTTGTTGTGAAATATTCCTCCTGCTGTTAATGTTGCTGCAATTATTGTTATTATTGTTGGTGTTTTTTTTCTTTATATAAACGCACAATTATGAAGGTATAAATGCATGAATTACACACAAGAGTAAACATTGTAGTGCACAGTGTGCTTTGAAATAATTAAATTACATGTTGATATTGACATTGAGGCAAATACTTACTTACCATGCTCTTTATAAATAGGAAGTTATATAAGTACTTACAACGAAAATATTTATAGAAATATTTCAAATTTAATTTCCAATATGATTTCTTTTCACCCACTGTTCTTTCTTTGTTAACTGCAAGCAATTACATTTGAAAACATGCTAGACAATTGTTAATGGAAAATTGATCGGAAGTAAAGATGTATAAAATTACACATGTACGACAAATGCAATAATCCATGTATATTTATATGTATGTGTGTATGTAGTTTACAAAAAAGGGGATTTTTACACCACCATACAAAAATAAAACACTAAAGAGTTTATTACACAAAACATTAGTAATTTATAATTATATAAACAATTTATATTCAATGAACATCGCTGACAACACGAGAAAAAAGAAAAACAATAAATTTTTGAAAAATAAAAAACTCACATTTGTTTGATTCACATATTGAAAATTGAAACAAGTTAATAATTAATATAGAGAAAGAAAAACGTTTGCAATGTTGTTGATTTCACTAATGGCAGTTTATAAATGTTTAACAACTTTCAAATTGTTTAGTTAGAAAAAGAAATTTAGCTCGCGTCAATGGGTTTCCTGCTGTGGCCAACAAGAGTTGGTAAGTGTTGTTGAATTCAATTATCGAAGAGATATGAATGTACTTTTTTTCTTGAACCAGCACTCGAGATTCATTCCCAACTTATGCTATGCATTATGTCAGATTTAGAAAAAAAATTATATAGAAATGAAGACTGATGAAGTAGTATTGCCTAGGACACTGTGTCCCGTAATTTTTGATAACAGCATCTTGTCAGCTTGAAGAACACTACAATAATTGGGTAATCTAAAAGATCAGATCTGATCCAAAATTTTTTGATAAGGAAACCAACATCCACCAATAATTCTGTTTACTTAGGATTAAGAGCAGATTCCACTAAATTGGGTATAGTATTAAGGAATCTACTTTATATGTATTTGAATTAGGTGTTAATGATTTTCCTTTCCCTGAAGATCTACATTATCTACAACGATATGTTTAGTCATAGGGAGAATGTCCATAATAAGTAGGCTATTCCTGGCAGAGATAACTACTCCAGAAGGGTCTACATTAAGCACGAAACTAAGAACTACCCTTCTCTTGTCTGGTAGTGGCTATCTGACGCTCTCCTTGACCATTCTTCCTTTACTGAGAGTGATGGTCTTGGATAGCATGTCTGGTGGCTAAATATTTAGCTATACACATTATTGTTAAGTCCTTCCAAAAACACCAGCGTCAGTTTCCCATATTGGGTGACTGGCAGAAATTAAAAATGCAATTAGAATTTGTTCCCTGGATTTCTCAGCAGGTTCCTCTATAGTTGACTCAGCCCAACTCCTTTTCGAGTCTTTGTCACTAATATTGACCTCTTTAAGAAACTGGATTTTTATAAAGGCAGTTAGGCGTTTAAGTTGGGTTAATCCAAACCTTTAATGGCAGAATTCTATCATCAATAAACAACAGTATATTGTAAACATTTCAATAAAAAATTACATTGCAACTTCTTCCATTTGGCAAATCAATTTGCATTAGTTAAATAGGCCAACGATTACGCACATATTTATCAAAGGATTTTAAATATTCATTAATCTAACTAACTAAGTAATAGAGCAATTACATTTCTATTTCTAAAAACTAAGTAATACGATAAGGGAGAATATAAAAATGGGTAAGAGATAATAGAAAATGACAAATAATGGGCAATTTAAGTCAAGACTTTCCTAATTGCCGGCAATCATTTGACATTAGAACAGAAAACACAAATTGAAATAAACAAGCGAACGAATGAATGAGCGAATGTACGAATACGAGTTGCATTTTAAAGAAAATAATGAATTTCATACGAAAGCCCCCTTAAGGGTGTTTCCCTACTGCCAAAACAGAATAAACAACAAAACCACTCCTCTTATAAAGTGGCTTTAACCCTGTGTATTGTGGTGGTTTTACAACTAAAGACCAACATCCTATGTAAGTGTGTTAAATACATGTGGAAATGAAAATAAATAAAAGGGAGTTTTTCTTTGTTTTTTTTTCAGAGTTTCAGTTTCATGTTACGGTGACATTTGAGTTTAAATACTCTATCTTATATTCGGTTGATTCAACAGGTGCTTACCATACAATAACGACGAGTGGAAGCAGAAGTGTAACAAGACACAAGAAAACCAAGTGTAAAAATAAAAAGAAACATTAAGTATTTAACCCTTGGTTTATGGAATAGAAAATGTTTGAAATTTCAACTTGATCACATTGAACTAATAATGCTTCCTTCGTCATATGTTAATAATATCGCAATTTAGGTTTTGGAATGTTTCGAACGAGCACTACTTTTTAGACCGTCGTACGGTCGTGACCAAAGCCGATAAAGGAGTAAGTATAAAGCTAATTGGACAATGTTTGGAACGGTACTAAAGAACCGTTTAGGACAGATCAATTTTCAATGCCGAAATAATGATTATATAGATGCTAAATTAGAAACGTTTACAAGTGTCCGGTGATATCGATCATGATCAATTGCTTTCTTCGATGAGGGAGATCTGTACAGAATACAGCCTTGTGCTGGGCTCAAGATTTTGTGACAGATTTTTCTGAAAAGACAAAAATCTCTATTTTCACAAAAAAAAAAAAAAAAAATAGCAAAATTTATTTTGAACCCTGTGTCTTAGGCAAAAAGATATTGGTGGCAGAGTTATGTGTAATCCTTGACCGGAAATTAAAATAGAGACACCTCATAGATTTTTAAAAATGGACGTCGGTGCCGGGTGCTGCATAGGAAATCCATATTTATGAAATAGGGCATTAGTCCTACTGTGACACATTTGATGTATAAAAGTTTAATAACAGCGTACACTTTAACTCTTTCACGTGTACGGGACACCGGTGTCCTAAGATTTTTTAATTTTTCTCGATTTTGAACGTAATTTTGAGTACACAGCTGCAGTAAATGTTTACTTCCAAAGAAAAATGAGTTATTTTTTAGAATTTGATGTCACTACATACTAAAAATGATAATATCCTTTGATATCCTTCGAAAACAAATTTTCCATTTTTTATCAAAAATTATCAATATACCTCAAAATTAAGTGTGTGTTAAAGTCATATCCATAAAAAATACAGCAGTTGAGTTTTGTGCGTGAAAGGGTTAATAATCTGCACAAATAGTTTAAAATCAAATTGCTATTGGGATTTAAGCAAACTAGATATTCCACCTATTAAAACTTATATAACGTCTCATCACTTTAGGCAACAGCGGAGATACCTAGGGTTGCTAAACTCAACCATGGGACGTGCACGATCGCATACCAGACAAAGACATAGTAAACTTTGAAACACTAATCCCATCATATTGCATATCCTGGTCAAGAGGAACATTACAATACCTTCAGGAATCCGATGGTACTCGGATGTCACTAAATTGTGGGCCAAAATGGGCCTTGAGTTCTATTTTGAAGACACAGAAATAGAAATATACCGCCATTTACTTGATAAAAACACTATCAATTGGATTAGAATACATATGGCGCCAATAGGGGTTAACATATTTACCGACAGCCAGAACACAATTATCGTTTGATAATGTTAAGTCTAAAGCTGTATTGAATTATATGAATGCTTTAACCGAATACTTTCAGCATCATTTTGATAGTGTGCAACGAAAGAGGGAATTTACTTAACTTAAAAGGGAACTGAGTCCGAGATAGTTAACTAGACAAACGCAAAACCATTAGACACAACAAAAGTGTGAATAAAAAAATATGAGCAAAAGATTCTATAAGGCCTCTTGGAATGATGAAACGGTGTGTAGAACCTCAAAGATCTTGAGAGTTATAACGTTCACAATTATACACAATTGGAAGTGTGGATCCACGCCAGTATGTAGACCATGTGATGTGCAGTAAAACTCTTACGAAATTTGATTCAAAGTTCTCAGAAGTAATATTACATTTCACACGAATACTGATTAAAGAATTCTTCGGAGTTACATTCGGAGAACTGAGTTTCTAAACATCGGAAGATAATGCATTCATTAAAAAACTAACTTAATGTTTTCGTTTTTACTAACAAACATTTTCCGCGAAAATAAGTACACAACAGGCCTAATAGTGGCCTATGTGTATTTCTTAGGATTTGATGTAGTATACATCTTCATATCAAGCTAACCTAACTAACTACGTTCAGTTTTGGAAACCAAGATATACAGGCCTGTCATCCAAAATGTTCGTCTTAGTGTAAAATCTGATCTTGTTTTATTTTATTGTTTACATTTAGTCAGAACATAGATCAGAATAGGTCTTACTACATACTTCTGGAAAAACAATACAAAAGTTTTAAGATGTTATTTCTTTCTTTAATAAAAGCAATATCACTCACTAACGGTTAAACAAAATGCAAGGTGTTTTAAGCATTTTTTCCCTTCTCAAATAAATGAAAAAAAAATATTAACAAAATATGCAACACACGACAGACTTATTTTCGTTTAAAAGAAGGGGTTAACATTCCATGCAAAAGGTTTTGTAATTGTACTATACTGCAAGTACTACGACAACAATGGTTGCGATTCTTACCTACTACATTCACTGCTTCAACTTTTCCCGTACGATACGTATTGCATTTCTTAAGTTGACATGAGGGGTAAGTGAAAGTGATCATTAGCTGCTTTAGCACTTGGTTTAATTTAAATTATTTACATGGGGTTTTTTACTTTATAGTATTAAAAAGAAGCGTAAAGGGCGTACTAAAATGTCGTTTGTCTTAAAGTAAGATAATTTCAGTTTAAACTTAAGTACTTTGGCAGTACTATATATTGCAGCTAATTTAAAATGAAACAGTTTATCTTTATCTCTGAATGATTTATGGCAAAACATTTAGAATGTTTTTCATAAATTTGCATACATTTATTACAATATTAATCATTAGGTACTAAACGTAACTTTACATTTTTATTATTATAAAAAAGAAGCTAGTGTATTTCATACAAATATATATGCATACAGATAATTTATTCTAATTCATTAAATTAATTTTTTTAGTATTAAACTCAGCGTGAAAAAGATGAGTTTTGTTGATGAACTTGCGTGATGAAATTAAATATTTATTTGCAAAAAAAAAAAAAAAAAAAATAACTGGGGTGCGCATAATCAGAAATGAATATTCAGAAAAAATGCAAACTCACCAGACTTAGAAATTGTATCTGAATTAAATTATTTTGTTATCCTATGGATAAAACAAGGGTAATAATGATCAGTCAAGAATGACTAACTGTATGGCTAGCTTCTTAATGTAAATAGTAACAAAAACTAGAAAAGTGTTACATGGACTTTAGACTAAACATAGAGATCAAAACATTTATAATACATTTTTACACCCTTCACCACTTTAGTAGTAACAAATAAAAATACAAATCTTAAAGTATCGGCTTGGAATCGTTTGCTGAGTCGATTAAGCTATGTCCGTCTGGCTGGCCGTCCATGTAAATCTTGTACGCAAGGTACAGGTCGCAAAGATAATTGGATGAAATTTAGCACATACTCTTTTTTTGGCCCAAGGACGAAGCCTATTGAAAATGGATAAAATCGGTTCATTATTTCGCCTAGCCCCCATACAACCATGCCCACCGAACAGGGCCTTTGGGCTCATAATTAAGTTAAATGTTAATTTATGCCAAAAAAAGACGGCAAAACTTAGTTTTATAGAAATTTTAATGACATTGGCGATTTTTGCAATGTTCAGGCCTCATTTGACCCTAGCCCCCATACAAACTCCCTTCAAAAATGGGAGAAAGGTCAAAATTCACTTATTAACAACTAATTCACGGATACCGAACCAACTAAGAAGTCATCGAAATTAGGGATGTAAACTACTCTTTTAACATAAAGGAACTACAATTAAGTATAAGGTATCACAATGGGCCACAAGACCTTTGCGAGCAACCCACGTATCCTAACCTAAAATCACAAAAATTGCAATGGACTAGACATGATTATAGACTTTGAAACTCGTCAACAAAACAATCTATCATTATAGTTACGAGTTTCTATCATTCGCTTTGCGGATGATATAGCGTTAGTTTGTGTGGCAAAACAGTTAGAGGAAGCTGAAATTATTTGCAACGCTAGTGTACAAATTGTGCGATCATGGCTCTTTTCAGTGGGATTAACCTTGGCGGATCATAAATCTGAAGCCTTCCTAATAAGTAGTCGGAGAACAATAGAAACGTTGAAGCTCAACATTGGATCATGTTGCATAGATACCAAGCCTTATCTTAAATATCTCGTTTAAAAACCACATTCAGTATATAAGCTCAAAATCTCACGAGCCTGGCGCTATCTAGAATAATGCCGAATACAAGAGGACCAAAGTATCTACAAAGAAAAATGCTCTCCGAGGCAGTGAAAAGTACTATCCTATATGCATCCTCAATATGGGCAGATTCACTGAGATTTCATCTTATGCAAAACTTATTACATCAGTATATAGGCTCGTAGCCTTACGTGTATGTTCAGCATTTCGCACTGTGTCTGATGACGCAGCTTTTGTTATTGCTGGGTTAATACCAATAGACCTTCAAGCTTGCCAACAGAGGCAAGCTCAAATGTCGAGAGATATAAGTATGGACAACTGGCAGATACGCTGATCAAAATCAAACAAGGAAGGTGGACGTACCAGTTAATCCCATGCATTAAGGACTGGATCGGTAGACGCCACGGTGATTTACATTTTTATATTACTCAAATGTTAAGTGGACACAGGTGTTTCAAATCATACCTGTATCGTTTCAAACGTGACCTGGATCCATTCTGTCCTCACTGTGTTAATATAGAGGAAGATGCACAGCATGTTTTCTTTATATGTCCAAGATTTCGAAATGAAAGAGCAGCTCTAGAAGACCAAGTAGAATGTAGGGTCAGGCCAGATAACATAATAAGAATTATACTGACATCCTTAGAAAATTGGAATAGTGTATGTCATTACGTTAAATTGGTTCTAGTAGAACTTCGTAGAGAAGAGGAGATTCGAAGAAGAATCCAATTAACCTGGTGTAGGTTTCTACCATTCCCCACCCTGTGAAGAAATGCCTTACGGTAGTCCCAAGGGGATTTTTGGATTGGAGATAGAGGTTTTTTAGCGTGTTAAAGTATCGCACTCCTGGCAACAATCAAAGGTTAGGTGTGCCAGAGTCTTTTGATGATTTTTACCTCGAAAAAAAGTGTATATAACTGAATTTTAACCATCAATTAATTGAATAATATAAAACTTATTTTGGGCTCTGATCCAAATTGATAGATAACGAAGTGGTCTTAGTAAGCTTGATACTTCGCTACACTTTATGTGCAATCCTGAAAGTTTCAAGTTTTTGTTTCAATCTAATTATTTTTTGGCGATATTTTTGTCCTGTTTATAAATATGTGTGATCTGCCCAATATATTTCTGGATAAAAAAATGTTCTCCATATAATGTAGTTAATTTATATTCACCATTCATAGATATTAATTAGCTTTAGAGTATAATGGAAATATGAAATAAAAATTATTCATATTCCACTAATATTTTACTAATCTCAAATGACAATATTATTATAAAATAAACTAATTTTGAATACCAACTTGGGACAGCTCAAACAAATTCAATACAAAAGAAAATCAATTAGGAAATGTATGTATGTATATCTGTACTCGTAAAGTAACTCCCACTTAAGCGTCTAAATAATTTTACGCATTCAGTTAGTTAGTCATCACTAATATAAATGACAACAAATTTGGCAAATGTTGTTACTAATGATGTTGCTGAAGTTCAAGACAGCTTTCTAATTTTGGTTATAGAATTTTACATAAATTATTTCCGATTTACATATTTAGTACGATTACTAATGAATGGAAAAAGAAAGAACTAACGAACGAACACGGGTCTCACACATAAATATTTTTTTATTTATGTACGAAGATATATATAAAAGCTGACAGGTAATTATCTTCACCAAATTAAAAATTCCCCCTTTTTAATCAAATTACGGGCCTTTACTACTATTTGTATTACAAACTTCGTTTAGCCATAAGCAAATTTAATTCTTACAAGTCTTAGATTTTTGGCCAAAGGTAAACCAACCAAATAATCATTAAATAATGTAAAATATATGGTGTTTATTATTATTAAATTATTATGGTAAGAAACAACAAATGAAAGAAGTAGAAAAAAACACCTACAACAACAAAATGTAAGAATAAGTTAAAGCAAAATATTTACAAATGATTTTAATGACTAGAGGAAATTTGATTATGCTGTGGATGGTATCTTGTAATCTTGTATCAAAAGAATATTTACACAGTCAGCTGCTTTTGTAGTCAGAAAAGTACCGCAGCGTTTAAAGGAATAAATGGGACCAACAATGTAGAATAGTTGTTGATAAAGAAGACAACTAACTAACTAACTGCCATGGAGGGTAATGATTACAGAAAGTAATTTATTACATGGTCAATTTCAATTACTTGTAATGTGTAATTGGGTAATAACCAATTACAAATACTTTTAATTGTAATTGAAATTGTTTCGATTGCAATTACTGGTAATGTGTAAGTGACCAATAACCAATTTCAATTACTTGTAATTAAAGTTTTGCCAATTATAATTATTTGTGATTGTAATTAAAGTTTCCAATTGAAATTACTTGTAATTGTCATTAAGATATTACTAATTACAAATTACATGTTATTATAAGGAACTAAATTCACAATTACAAGTAATTGTAATTGGCAAAACTTCAGTGACCATTATAAGTAATTGTAATTGTCAAAAATTCAATTACAAGTAATTGTAATTGGTAAAGCTTCAATTTCAACTACTTCAAATGTAATTGCAATTGAAAATGTAGTCATTACCCCCCAATCCTGCCAACTAAATCACTTAATAGCTAGGTAGCTAGCTAAATAACTAACTATCTAACTAATTAACTAACTAACTAATTAACTAACTAAATAGCTAACTAACTAAGGTGCTATTGAAAGTGGAACTAAAGGGTTTTTAAATGTAGCCGTTTATAAAATACAACATTAAAATCAGTTGGTCTCATTATTCTCAGTCCCTGTAAAACATCTGTAAGTCACTTTCAGCACAAATAAAAAGTTTTAATAAAAAGAAAAAAATCTGTAAACAAAATGTTATCAAAATAACGCCACCACATTTATGCCACTACCAACACCACAGTAACGAGAATGCCCCAAAGTAAACACACCACAGTCTTCTACAACATCATTATTATTATACATCACAACTAAATACTACTAACACCTTCATTTGGACGTTCATCACACCAACAACAACAACATTATCATCATCATTATTCAAATCAAATCAACAAACATGAACGACCACATCAACGGAAGCACCTTTTAAAGTGTGCAAAAATTTGTAAACGGCAAACACACAGCCACATAAATTCCTTCCACACATACAATCATTCATAGAAACATATGTAGATGTATAGACCCATTAGGTTATTTTAGTACTATGGTTTTAGGTTTTGGTATTTTATTATTTTTATTATGGAGTTTAAGTTTCATTCATATTTAGACATTTTATAGATATTTTTTGCTAAAAATATTGTAGTTGTTGTTGAATGATTGAAATTGAAAACTCCCACATCCAAATAGTAGAAAAAAAATTGTATATAAAAAATGAAAACAATTTTGTTGTCAGTTGAACGACGCATGGAAGTAGTTAGTTTGTTTTTGGTTTTTAATAAATATTAAGCACGTGATGACTATTACACTCACTCATTTTTTTAGGCAGGGGTGGTCAAACGAAATTAAGAAATGTGTTTAAATGTTTATCTTTAGATCGAAACAATTATATTAGTAGTATGTGAATAGATCTCCATGTTGGTTTTAGAATCCGGAAGTTGCAATTTTATCAGATTTCAGTTAATTTGAGTGAATTCTCTTTATATATTTCTTTAATTAACTAATGCATTAACTACTATTATAATGGTATGATTTGACTCCGGTAGATGTTGGTTTATTCTAGTCTTTCATATGATTTTCATGTTCAACTTGGCTTCTTTGATGCTGTGACTTCCGAATATTTATGACCAGACGTTTAAGAAAGATGCCTAGTTTTGATATATCAGTAACACTATGTACTTTCCTGTTTTATGGTCTGATTATCATTAATACAACCAACGATCATTTCTGATGTTCCATGGCTTATCAGGTCTGTAAAAAACTAAACCATATGGCAAATAACCACACCTACTGATCTACGATGTTGAGTTCAATTAAGTGTAAATTCATATCATTAATTTAGGAGCAAAACAAATTGATTTCTATTGATCTTGAACTAATCAGATCCTTCCAAAGATAATATTCCAGTATTACTATTTTAACGTAGCGATCTGTCAAAAGCACAGAAATATTACGAACTTTGTGAACTTACCACTTCACTGCAAATGATTACACTCTCAAAGCGATAACATCCCAGCATTTCGATAAAGAGTCAATGCATACGAAAAAGACAGTAATTTCCACCAATAGTTAACCACCTGGATGACTCCAATTCGTATGTTTTTGGTCTTTCGTCACAAATAAACTCTTTGTAATCGAGAATGAAGACGGTCATCACTTTAGTGTCCCCTTTGTAAGCGAGAGCGGAGGCAATCGTCTCTTTACTGTCTCCAAGTAATCTAGAGATTAGACTCTTAAAAGTTGTTTTCGTTTTATTGAACTTCCGAAAGTAGTTTACCCATATTTTGGATAAATGATTTTTACTTTGGTTGACTCAAATTTATTTCATTCGGATCAATCGTCACATTGATGTCCCATAGTGTTCTAGAGAGTAAACACTTGAAATTTTTAACCTTTATTTCCATTAATATCTTACCACCTGTTGGCTCCAATTCACAAGTTTTGGGCCATTCATCAAGAATAAACGTAAACCGTCACTATCCTAGAACATGTCCACGTCCTAGTTTTATAGTAAGAAAAGTAGCTCCAGTTAAATAGCTAATAATGTGACTGACTCCCAAGAACCCATTTGGAGATTACCATCCCTTGACTATTTTTGACAATCTTTTGACTGTATCTTTGTAAGAGGTAGAGTGACGATTGACTTCCTCATAGGACAAGCTCATGTTAAAATGGTTGGTCACCTGGGTGGTCCGGTGGCTAGGGGCCACCACCAGTGGTAGGTTAAGTGGTCAGTTCGGGACTTTCCCGTAGAACTACTGGGATATACAATGTTTATATGTGTCACGTGACGATATCTTTTTGGAAAGTTCTGAGGTCCACATTAATAGCACTTAGTTGTATTACTATTACCGGTAGTTATACAGCTTTTGGTAAGTAGAAACTGCATAAATTATTGAAAAACGAACTTCTAATTGTTACTTTTTGTAACCACCACCACCATCAGTGATGATAAAGGGTATATATAAGTTTATTTAAAATATTTATATTCGACCCAACAATGTATGTAAATATATATATATTCTGGGTCCTTGTTCAACATTGAATAATAAATCATATTTTCGGTAGCACAGATCACATAGAAAGTTTGAGCAGGGTTTTGTTTAACTAACACTGAGTTGACAATATTTGGTATTTTTTAGATCGAATATCTAGTAATCAAAATTTCTGGATAAATTCTTTTAGATTTTTCCAACTAGAATGATAATTCTATTAAAGAACTTAAAAATGTCTAGAAACAACACAAGTATATAAATCATAATTTGGAAGGATATGAGGTTAAGGGTTAGATAAAGAGACTTTTAAATAACATTTAAATTCTAGAACCTTTTATATAAAGTTCTCGAAAAACGACTGAAAATGCGTGCCATATACTATCCATACCAGTTGCTAAAAAAAAATCTTAATAGGATGCGTGGTTGTACCATTAGGTTAAAAGAATGAATGAAAACGACTTTTGGTGTTGGCTCAAAAAGAATGAATGTTTTCGTTGTTGAAATAGTAATTTTTATAGTAATACTATTTATGTATTTGTTTTTGTAATAGTAAATGAAAAAAAAGACTCTACTATAAAGTGTTTAAAGTTAGATTGCTGATATGTTTTTTTGCACATCGTTTTAAAAATTGGTCTAGCCAACAACAACAAAAACCAATAATAATAATAATAAAAATAGTAAAAATTAAAATAAATTCCCACAAATGTCTGCTGCGAGTGAGAGTAAAACCAAAACAAAAGCCCACACATACTGGAGGCTAACAACAAGAATGGCAACAGAAATTTTTAATTATAATCAAATGCGTTTGATGTCATCATCGACATGATTTTAAGCAAACAACAACAATAATGATATTAATGATTAAATTACGCCATTTGTTAGAATGTTGATAATGATGATATGAGGTTGTATGATAATTATCAACTGTTAAATATTTAAAACAAACATTTTGTGCGTTTATTAGGTTATTCAACTGTCCAAATGTCAGTTAAACAACTGCAATGACTGCCAGTCAGTCAGTAAGCAAGTCATAGAGTCATCAAACGTCATAAACCACAAAAACAACACCAGAAGATCGGATCACATCAATGAATTTAATCAGTCAACCAACCAAACAAAAAGGTAAATAGACACACACACGTGCAATACTTCAGTTATTCATATAATCTGAGCGGAAAAATATAAATATAAAGGCCCTTTCATAGGCACCTTATTTTAGAGGCTTATGGACATGGAGAGTCAATAGTATGCAGGGCTTTGCCTACTCTATTCTATAATAAGATTGATAGAATGGCTATCATGGAATGGAAATCTATTCATTATATTTTCTGCTAAAGCTTTGAAGCTTTGTACATTTTTCCTTATGAATTACAAGGACAATTTTTTCAAATTACTAGTAAGCGATTGGCGTTAGTAATTAAATTCAATGAAATGTTGAAATAATTAATAATGATATCGTTTAAGAACATTTTTTATGTTAACCTCTTAAAAGGCCTACGAAGTGAAATCCTAACATTTTTTTAACCATTGGAACGTTTCAACGTTTAGCTCATGCATGAATGAAGTGTTTCTTCATAATCGTTGTCATCGTTGTCGTAAACATGAGGTGTGTATGTGTGTGATTATGTGGGGGTGGTAATTGAGCATTTGCCTGTCGTTCCGTCCATATGTTCGTAACCTTCTTATTTAAGCTTTTAGTCCTGCAAGGACTGATTCCAATCAAATTAATACAGCATTTTGTTAAATTATTCACAACAATTTTTATGTGTTATAAGGGGAATGTGCCATTATGATCTTTTTAAATTAAATGTTATGATCACACTGATATTTTTTCATCACACTTTCGGAAACCAAATTTTTCTGCTTGATATATGTTGCAAAGTAATTTCCAAAGGTGGAACTATCCCAGCTATTTTTTTTCAATTTTTTTACATTCGAGTCATGATTCTCCTACATGATTAAAAGGATCATTTATGCACTGAAAAAAATTTCGTAACTTCTATTTTCGTAATATTTACAAAAATTTCGTGTATAATACGAAATATTTTTTAATAAAACCCTTTTCTATTTTTACGAAAGTAAGAAAACCTTTCGTAATATATATTTCTTAAATTTTAGCGAAATTAATCATAATGATATTAATTATATATTATGATTAAATAAAACTACAACTTTTTTATAAAATTTAAGAAAAAGTATAATATTATTCTTGAATTATTTTCATAAAAAAAAAATTGAAAATTCGTGTGGAGAATAATTTTAAACTAAAATTAGAAAATTTATTTTAAAATGAAAAAAAAAAAATGTTTGAATAAATTAATATTTCCAAAATTTTACCATATTTATTCAAAATTCCCTTTTTTCAATTTATGTAAATTAATTTCTTCAAGAATATTTTACATTATACTAAAATATTTCTTACAATTTCGTATATATTACAAAGAATTTCGTGGTGCGAAACAACGAACGATTCGTATAATGTACGACATTCTTCGTATATATTAAGCATGGATTTTTTTCAGTGTGGGCTTATTTTCTGGTTATAAATGATATTTTTGTTACAAAAAAATTGGAACATATACACGACTCTTCTAAGAGGGTCTCATTAAAGTACTTCTGTGTTATCAGTATTGTAAAGTATATTAATAGGTAAGTGGTTACAAAAGCAAGTCATTATCATGCTTTTGTTGATTATACATACAATAATACAGAAAACTGTTTTTGATCTTTTGATCATAATAAATTTATAAACAATCGTATCTTTAACAACTAGATGATATATTTATGATGGCTGTACATTTAGTTATTGCTTTTCGAATAATTCAAAAAATTTTTTGTATTCTTTAAGATCCTTTTCTAATCACGAGTCATTTTTAAGTCGTTTCATTACAAACAAAAACAAATAAGAATAAATTACTGCTGGAAATATGATCACAATATAAGTTTGAAACTCATCATATTTTTAACATCAGAATGGTCAATTTAGTTTATTGATTAATCATCCAAGGCGTAAAATATAGGTCTATAATAATTTACCTACAATATATAGAGCCGGTTTTACCAGAGACAGTTATTCAGTTGGTTCTTGATAGACACTTTTGCTGATTTAATGGGTAATGTACAATTGCAAAAGAAGCTAGTGACATGGATAAGTAGAATCGGTTAAACACTTCAATGTGACACCTTTAAGTTTAAGATTCAGTTATATGAGGACTCAAAAATGTGTCACTAGTGGTTCTAACCAATTTTTTATAAAGTTACTATTAATGAGTCCTAATTTTTTTATGTATCATAATGTTTTAAGCAAACTAAATAAGCAACCAATTAAAAGCTTAAATAGAAGAAACGAACCAACTTCCCCAATCCTAATGTATCTAACATTAGGAAATCAAATTTTCTAAAGAAGGTGGAAACATCATGGTCATATATTTTTCAATATATCTGAATTTGATTAAGAAAAAATTCTTTGAGTTTTGGTGCTTTTCAGGACAAGATCAACGGCAATTTATTGTGACAGTTTAACCCAACTCACCCCTTACAGCAACAAGCATCATTATTATGCAAAAATGGCTATAACAAAAACAAACACTCATACACAAAAGGTACCTTTATAACTGGCAAAAAATATCTGTAATAACAACAAAAACGTATTTTTTAAAATAATTAACACCGCATATTTAAAGCAGCAAATTTTACTTTTTGAAGTGTTGAATGAATGAAACACAAAAAAGTCTTAAGTGTGGGGGGGGGAGTGTGAGAGATTGTCAAAATCTTGTTCACTTAACAATATAACGTCTGTGACACATGAGTGGTAACTAAAAGTTTGACGTAATATTTTTGTTTAAAAATATTAAAAATAATAATAACAATATTTTTTCTTTTAAAACCTAATTTACATGATTTGTTTTGACAGTTATTACGCTGTTGAAAAAAAATCAGTTTATAGCTTTTATGGTAATGAGTTTTGGAAAGAAAACTGGTTTTAATAAAGAAAATATACTCCATGTTCTAAGAAATTATCTAATACTGAAAATTTATTAACGATTTTAATTTAAATGTACTTTTAGTTAATAAAAACTAAATTTTAAGAATAATTTCTCTCAATGAAAAATTACACTTTAGTTTTATTGGCAACATAAAGATTATTTCAAATTGAATTTTCCAGCTGTCAAAAACCATGTCTTCAGAAAATAGTTTTTTTCTCGCATTGAAATCATTTGTGTTAAAAAAGATTTAATGTTTTTTTCTTAAGAGATTTTAAGGAAATTTTTTAAATATTTTTAAAAAGATTAATAAAAAACGCAATAAAATACTAAAACAAAATAATGTCAAGTGGCTTTAGATTAATAAACATAAAAAGTACCATCTCTTCCCCTTCTATATGATTTTTTCGCTTTTTCAATGATAGAGGCAGGTCGGCATGTTTTTTAATTTTAATTTTTAATAACTCTTTTTACAGAGAAAACGCATAAAAAACACAAAAACTAATAATTTCCTTCCGTTTGTTGTTTTAAATTAACGACATAAATGAATTAAGGAAAGAAAGATGAAAAAAAAACGAAAAAGAGTGAATGACTGAATGAATGAAAGTGTGGCCTGGGTCTGGAATGGAATACGTTTGAATATTAGACAATTATGACAAACCAAATTAGAAATAGAAAAAGAATTTAAAATATTAAATTAAATACACAACAGACACAACATACACAACATTACAC
The DNA here is from genome assembly GCF_022045245.1 of Lucilia cuprina. Classification (NCBI taxonomy): domain Eukaryota; kingdom Metazoa; phylum Arthropoda; class Insecta; order Diptera; family Calliphoridae; genus Lucilia; species Lucilia cuprina. The sequence continues at coordinate 24,602,912 of NC_060951.1, forward strand.
ACACAAATGGTATGTAATAAAAGAATTATGATGAATCGTATAGAATATTTTTTTTTTTGGCCACTTAGACACGTGTTGAAATTATAGAATATTAAACAAAAATAGTTTTAATGATTTTGAGTAAAATGAACAAAACGAAAAAAAAACTAAATTCTTAGATGGTACTACGCCGCATAAACATTAATTAATGACAGCAAAAATGTTAATTAAATAAACATGACTAAATCAACATTCATAATTCTGCGTTACGAATTTGAACGAGAAATGTCTAATGGCGAAAAAAGCTTAAAGTTTTAGTGATGACACTTAGCATTACAAACAGGTAATTTTTTTTGCGGAATTAAAAAAAAAAACGTACTTTCAGTTAGTGAAGTAGTTAGAAAATTTAATAATACATTCCTAGAAGCTAAATTGTAATCAATTTTGTTCTAATGTTACCATGCTTTGATCAAATCATGGAACCATTGTTGTTAGTAAGTATTGGTATTATTTGGTGTTTAGAGACATAGATTCTCACACTCAATTTTCCGAGTGGATTTTCATCGTTCTCAAGATATTTGTATCATATTTTAAAGAATACGTTCAAATTACAAAGATAGTTTTTAAGAGTTTCACTCTCCACTCCACATTCTTAGGTTAGGTTAGATTGATAGGGGAGGTGTATTACATCAAATCCGAAGCAATACAAAGAAACCACTATCAAGACTGTTGTGCGCTCCTTTCCATGAAATAAGAAGCAAATGTTCAATGTTCAGAAACCCAGTATCCTGGACGTTATTTCTAAGAATTATCCAATCAGTGTTAGTAAGGAATGTTATTTCCGGACTAACATCACTCTGGAGATACTTGGATGTAATTTTGGTTAATGCCTGTAGGGACAAAGAAAGTGCTTTAGAATTTCACAGTCCTCTCCACGTGCCCACTTAGAATACGTAACATTATACTAACCACAGCCTTGCTTATTTTTTATTTCTCGCCTTGCTATCATCAGGGTCACCCCATAGAATCTATGTGGTTCTACCCTTCGTTTCACCATATTTTAAATTCGGCTTTCGTTGCGTCAAATGGTTTTACTTTCGTCAAGTTAACTACCTCGAAATATTACATTCTCCTTTTCGTTTCTGACTACTCTCATATGATGTAAACCTTATTACCTGATATTGCTTGGACATATTCTTCTGGCTGTTGATTAATATGTTTATTCTAATCCAATTTACACATTCCATTCCATTTCCGCCTGTAAGCTTGTATTATAATTAGTTAATAACGTTAGTTGTTCTCGAAGTCCTGGCTGTTCACACAGAATACGTACCATAAAACTCGTATTTGCTCATTCTGAAAAGTTTTGTCATCCTTCTCTAATTACGATCACTCAATTAAACTTTGTCCTCCAAATTATGGAGGACACATTTTAAGGGTATCAAAAACAAGTCCGTGTGTTTTAAACTAAACTTAAGTCGTCAAACTTTTCAGTTTAAATATTCAAAAAGTATTGACAGCGTCTCAACAGCTGGGTCGTTCGTGAGAATCGTTTTTTCCCAAACCATTTTCCTTACACCATTTCATAATTTTAGAAACTACTACTAAATTGCTCCAGAACCTAGTGCAATTTATACTACACATTCATCTTTGAAATTTTATGGTAGAAACTGTGACGATCAGCTAATTCGATCAGTCTTGTAAATTTATCACACAAATGCTTTAGGAACGGCGCTATGGGGCCTCAAAGTAGGGTACCTTCGACATGTCAAATTGTGTAAAATTCTAATATGTCGCTTCCGTTCCATCCGAATTTGAACTATTTTATATCAACATTTTAACTTTCGTAGCAGTTTTCGAAGCATAGATGTGTTGCCAATTTATTCCAACGTATTTTCCCAATACTTTTGGGCAGAAAAGTTTTGTTTTTTACAAATATCATTTCGCAAAAATCTTTTTAAGAAATTATAATTAAAAACGTCGAAACATACTATGTAAATATCGTAATGTTGATTGATATAATTTTTTTAATATATTAAACCTTGACCCTATATGCATCTACATACAATTTTTTAAATATTAATTACCACAATCAATTAACTATTTATACCCTGTACTACTGTAGTGCAGAGAAATAATCGATGCGGAGAAATAATCGATCTATACCTTAGGGCATCATATAGTCGAACATACCCGACTTTAAACTATTACTAGCTTTTACAATGCATACTGATTCAGAATAAATTGTTTAGCTATTTAAATTAAAATACGCATAAATCAAAACCAATATATTTTTTTTAAATATGGATGTGTTTGACAACTTCCGTTGAAGTTTAAAAACCATGCGCAGCTGTGTGGTTTATTATCAAAATCATGACTAACGTAATCAGACAAGTGTCTAATTTGACAGTTGTTTTGACATTTTCAAAGAGATGCATTAAACTTAATATTAATTTAATAATTTTAAAAAATGCATATATTTGTAGTAAAGAAACATAAAAAACAATGTAAAAAATAATCACAAAATTTAAACTGTAGTTAAATGTTTATAATGAATGTATTTATGTTGTAGATTATTTATTTAGTAGAAAAGGTGCATGATATTTATTTTATTTTTCTTTCGGTTTTAACTTTCTTGATGATTTATGTGGAATTTCTTGATAGAGATCTTTAAATTGAGGTTTTTGTTATTTTTCGTTGGTGTTTGTTATTATTTTCTTCTTGTTAAAACTACTATTTTTTGATGGACACTATTTTGTGTTGTTTTCATTTGTTTTGTTCTTGTAATAAAGTGTTATTACGTGACTATAAGCTAATAAAGTTCTTATTAAAAATAACACACACGCACAAAATATTATTTATATAGAAAAAAAAATTAACCATCAACTACTCAAATACATATTATTACCACTTCATCATGATCTCTTTAACAAAATTAGTACTAAACTAAAGTTGTTCGTAAGAAGGCCAGTTGGAACAAATCATGGAAAAAATTAAACATTACAATGTAATGTACAATGAACCGATGGAACATACTGATATCGTCGTAGATTTTGTTACCTTCTCCAAAATCAGTGTAAATAGATGAAATATATGCATGTAACGTCGCGTTCACGGTCGACTTACATGTCCCCAAACCTTAAGTAATAACACAATATATTTACCCTTTCTGGGGGTTAACTTAATTAATCTCTTTATTGAATTTTATTCTTCAAAATACAATTTGAGAGATAAATAATACGAGTAAAACTTGGTTAGTATTAAGAATTGGCGTAATCGGTCTACATTTTCTATATTCCTCATTCATATTCCTGGAACGTGCAATAAAGCTTGCTTCAACAAGTTTCTATAGTGCTTTACGTGAATAACTGACCTGTTAGCCCTCTTTCACGCTAGCTTCTTCTGAGTAAGCTTTTTTGACGACAGTTGGCAATTTTTATACATGGTTCTGGCGGCTCATCTACAAACACTGTGCTCAAGTAATCTCTGATCGTTCCTACCCGCTGATGCAAAAACATCACATCTTTCACGCTAGTATTTTTCACCTACTGGGTAAGCTTATTTCACGACAGTTGGCAATTTTTATACATGGTTCTGGTGGCTCATCTACAAGCTCTGTGCTCAAATAATCTCTGATCGTTCCTACCCGGTGATGCAAAAACACCACCTCCGTTTTCAGCCACACAGATGGGATGGCTTCGGCAACAACCCGTGTCAAATATATCTAGTACCACATTCACCCCTCACTTCGGCAAGACGCATTGAACTTATCTCGAATTATAGACTTTACTGTGCATCAGTCTTTTAATCGACATTCTCTTCCCCCGAAATTGGTTTTAAGCCACAGCCTCCATGTACACCGCCAAAGCACCTCTCCAGTAACTAGAACATGACAAAGACCGAAACCAAAGCAACGCGAGATACCGGTTCCCAGATTATGTGGTTCGATCAAATCATTACAAGGAAAGGCTGATGATAATAGGATCATAACCAGTTTATATTGCAATCACACCAAAATGGGGTTTTTCATCAAGGTAAAATGTCCTCGGGTGCTAGAGACATGGAGACCGACCAACGCAATCCAGATTCGTAGATTTACTCTCATAATAGGATCGACAGTCTACTTTGTCGACTATCTGTATTGTAAAAGCTTGAGTAGTTTATCACGAATCGAGCGCTACAATCCTATTGTCCAATGTTTCGACATCTTATTTAGGAAGGGATTCTAGGAAAATGTTTGATGTTGTATAAACAACCCATAGTGTTGATAAACCATAGGTATATATACGAATTCGAATACGGCAAATAATTAATCTTAAAGAACGCTACATTAAACTGGATGTTTTCAAGGAAATGTCCATTTAAGTATATGCTATGTGGAAGCCTCTACTTACACAATTTTGTATTTTGGAGTCATCGGTAAAGACCTAGTATGATGCATCAAGAATGATTGACACTAAAAAGATTCTATCAAAAGATGGTTTGGCGATGTAATTTATTCCAAATGGGGGTTTCTTTTAAATACATATAAGAATGATGATGATAATTTGCGATTGTTTTATATAACTACCATTTCATTTTCATTCCGAATACATACTTAACCACTTTATCCAATCACATCATCATCGCACTCACAATCGTCACTGTTGTAGTTCGTTGATTTTTTTAGTTGTTCTAACTTATAGCCGGTCTTAATGTTGATAGTTGTTGCTTTTAGCCTGGTTTTATTTTGTCAACGTCATTTAACATAATTGTTGTAAAGTTTTTCTTTCATTAAACAAAAAACTAAAAAACTACAAAAATCATAACAACAAAATATAAACATTGTTATATAAAACATTTTTTTTTTATTTTTTGTTAAATATTCTGTTTGTTTTTATTATTATTTTCTTGTTTGTTTTTATTTAAGTTCTGTGTTGTTGTTTTTCTTTGGTTGTTTAGTTTCTCGATCTGACTATCTGTCTTTTATTGTAGTTTGTTGTTTTAAACATTTTTTTTAACAATAATTCTAAGAATTTTTCATTTTATTTTGTTTATTTTGTTGTTATTGTTGTACGAACCGTGATAATTATATGTTACTTTTTTTGTTAATAAAAATTAAAAAAAAATATAAAATATAAACTAAACATGGTAAATTTATAGTAATGTATGTGTATATGTACATTCATACATACATATAAACATAAATACCTACACATAATTCATAATCATATCATTATTTCTTGATCAATATCATGTTCATAACAATAGTGTTTGTTGGGTAATACGTATAATTGTTTGTATGTAATTTGTTATATTATCTCTAAATGTTAACAATTTCTTAAGTAATTGGCCAGCATCGCATAGATACATATTTATAAATATTTATGGTCTCTAACTCCCAAAGAAAGTTGTTGCAGTTAAATTTATATTCCCTTGAACAAATATTGTTAATTAAATTTAATGTAATTTACGTACTTTTTTATCTTCTGGTAAAAGTGGAAAATATTTTAATATTTTTCTGATATTAAAACCATTAAATCACATTTTCCTCAACAGCTATTAAAAATCCATAGAAATTATATTATAATGGCGATCGTTATCAAATTTTGAATCACAGTTCAAGTTCTGTATGTAAAATATATTACTTCAGAAGGAATACGTCAACTACATTTAACCATAATAGTTTAATATTATGGTTTAAATACAGACAATTGCATTAATGGTTGACTGCTTGGTTAGAATTCACTTTTCGTCACAAATTTATTCCTTATAAATGAGAGTGAAGACAATCTTCTAAAGTGTCCTCTTTGTACGCAAGACTGAGACAGTCTAAATTTTACAGTCCCAAAGTCCCCATGTAAGGTCCTAAAAAGCAAACATAAGTTAAAAATTGCATTAACAGTACTTCTAACAAATCTGTTGTTTGTGACTCATTCTTCAGAGAGTTCTGATAAGGTTTCTTAGTGCTCTTGTAGATCGGGAGTGTCATATAAAAGTGATTGTACCGATTCATTTACATCCTCGTCTAAACAAATCGTGCTATAACTATTACTTTGACAGCCCATACGATCTGACATGAATGTCGAATTGTTTTAATGGAGTACCTGGCATGATGCCTTACCCCACGGTGGTCTTTTTCACCCACTGGGTAGACTTGAACAAAGGTCTACCATCGCCCCTGAATCCTTCAATGAGGAACTCAGGTGACAATTTTTGTACATGGATTGGGCCGGTTCATATACAGGCACTTTGCTGAAGTACTCGAGCTATCTAATCTCTGGAAAATTCATAGGTATCATTTGTATCTTTCATCCATCATCATACAACCCTGCACACATCTCATTTATACGACACATTCATAAGAGAAAAACATAGGACACATTTATTATAGGTAGACGGGTGGGTGAGGCCCGCCGTACCTCACATTCAACCCGTACCATATATTATATTAATACCAACTCATTTACAACGCTTAGTCCCACAGTAAGGTATGACTTCACCTTACATCTGACTTTTAACTGCAACTTACTCCTTCCGCGAATTTGGTTTTAAACCACTGCCACTACGTGAATCCCGAAGGAACCTCAACCAACTGACCAGCCAGGACATAGTCCTGCGGGCAATGATGGTATTTATTTTCTCCGGAATCTGTAATACAGTTTCGTTCATGGACGATAAGTTATTTGCAGATTTTTCCCAAAATACCATTTTGATTTGAAACATAAATCAATATGTTACAGAGGGTAATCTAATTTCGAACAGGGAGTGAATGCAATTAAGAATACATTTTAAGCATTTCTATGCCAGAGTCTTACACTGTCTACGTAGATGATAATGGTCGATGTGTCAAGATTTTATTCTCGAATGTTTTACGCTGTAAATTAACGCCTGAAATACTGTTCATGCATTAGAAAATCTAATAGGAACCATGAAACCTAACTCATTGGAAATAATTCCGTCGTCAGTACATGTATTAGTGTATACATACTGAAATCGCGTGCCCACTAAGTATTATTTTAACAAAGCTAAATGGATTCTATTAAGAGAGTCAAGATATTTTAACATGGCTGACAGTCCTCTTAAGTTTTGATCACTCATCAATCGCCTTTGATGCCAATTCCAGGGAATAATGATGGTATTCATTTTCCTCTGGATATATGATGCAGTTTCGTTCAAGGACGATAAGTTAATTGCGGATATTTTCTTTCCTAAAATACAATTCTGCTTTGAAACTCAAATCAAAAATACAGAGGGTAATCTAATTTCCAACAGGTGAATGCAATTAAGAATACATTTTAAGCATTTCTATGCCATGAAACCCAACTGTTCAGAAATGACCCCACTAGATTATGCATTTGAGGTGATCGAAATTGTAGAATTTTATATCATGTGATGAAAAATACTAATGTTAATTTACAACAAGGTTCAATAATAGACTCTATTGCGGTGTGCCTAAATTAGAATAAATGGTCTTGCTGATATTCATCATTCTTGCAGTCCTGTTTGTTGTTTTGTAACAAACTTTAAGTAATTTAAAACTTCTACTATTGAGGACATATTCACGTTCTTTAAAACATCTTAAAAATCCCAATAACGTCATATTCGCTATAAATTATCAGTTTTTCCACTTTTGCACTTTAGATCCATGTTAGGTACTCCAGACATTAAATTGTTAAATAAAAGCAAATTAATAAATGTGCGATACTAAATTCTATTAAAACTTTAATACGAACAATAGAGCATAGGACTTGATTAATTTCAATTAACATTTATCAACAAACTGGATCAAAAAAAAAAATAGTTCACAGCAATAGTTAAAGTAAAGTAATTGAATGAAAAACTAATTCAATCTCTAAATAAAAGAAAAAAACAATGATGCAAATCAATCAAATATTTGTTTTCAACACTTGTATAAATGATTTCCAAGTAATCATCAATTAGAAGTCATAAATAAAGGATATATAAATGTACATTTTTCAGGCAGGACACACACAGATACTCACACATATTCGTTTATTTAACACTTACTTGAAATAGTGAAATAATTTTCTTTATTCATTTCTGTTGAAATGACTGTACAGAGTGTAATAAAACAAATAACTAAGAGACTCTGGGATAATAATGAACTATTGGAGAGTTTTACACTGTACAGTGGACAATAATTACGAATTTTTTAAGGACACAACGGCCTTCTTTAAGGGGGATAATGTTTGTGGGAGAAATCTTCAGAAACTTAGTTTCCTGAAAGAATGTTGTAAGAATTTTTCAATCAATGTTTTCGAGTGATTTTATATCAGAAATATTATCTCTCCCAAGATATTTGTATCTAATATCAATAAAGGTCTGTCAATGTTTTCCTGAGTTTTACTGTCTGCTCTGCGTCCTCTTAATTCATCTGAATCCGTTCGTCCGATATTGAATAGTAGTGCCTGTAATCCTGAGTGTCCATTCCGAATACGCATCATATTAATCTCAGACATCCTTATTCTGAAGAGGCGGCTCGGCGTGTCTACGGTTCTATTGGTCTTTATTGCCCTCGTTCGGCCGGACATAGATGTTTTCCTTTTACAACTTGATCTATCATTTTCGTTTATCTAGTTGGGACCAGATAGTCTGTATCTATCAAGGATGGTAAGTAGAATATTTAAATTGTATAGAACAACCTTATTAATTGCACTTTTGGATTTCGGTCAAAAAGATCTTGCGGATCGAAAGATTTTCATATCAAGAGTTTTATGTTTAAGATTTAAATTGAAATTTTATAGCGATCTCCGATTAAGGTTCTATAATGAACAAATGTTGAGATATTAGATAACATGTCTATATAGGGATTATTATAATTAAGGACTCTACAAAATATCATATATTATTCATTCGAAAACATTATTTTATCCCACTGTTAAGTGAAGTTTTAGCATTTGATGTATTTGTTGTTATTACAATTGTAATTTACTTGTAAGTACTATATTAAAAGGACATTTAGTAGTGTGACAATTTGTCACACAACAGGATAACACAACTGGACTTGAGTTAATGTATGAAGTCAATCAATAACAAACTAAGTAATCGTCTCAGTATTTCTCGCCTACTCATACGCTCGGTGAGTGATGATGACACGTTGGTCGTAATCAATTCTACCTGTTTTAATGTGATTTTATTGTGTGCAATTTGAATGTGACAAAATAGTAAGTCGGTCTCGAACTGCTTTAGTGTTTGTGTTCGTAATAAATGCGTTAAACGATTTGTTTTTTTTTTTTTGCTATAACACTGCCCAGCAGTACAACAAGAAGAACATAAAAGAGTAAAGGTAAAATATAAAGACCAGTAGTTGAAAGATTTAAAGTTTTTTTTATTCTGATATAAAAATAGTTGTACAACAATTTTACACACCCTATTCCATGGAACTTAGTGACGACCTGATTTAATTCTCGTAGTTGTCGTACAATGTTGTAAGCTAAATGTCATGTGAAATATCCCGATGTAATAATTCAAATGTCACACAGCATGATGTGTTAAGATTGTGTTTGAGTCCAAATACTACCTTACAATCATTGTTGTCGTCGCTAAGAATGACATAGAAATATGTCTTAAGGATGGTTTCCTTTAGATTAGTTGTGGATTGTCATTAGTACATCATAGAACATAGAACAATAAAAAAAGAGTTTTAGGAATTTTTTTTCATAAAAATTTACTTGTTTTTCAAATCACTTTCCTTTTCTTTTGAAGTACTTTCACTATTTATTATATTAGTTTAATTGTGAGAAACTATGAATGGATTTTAATATAATGAAAATTAAAGGTGGTTTGTGACTTATTGATTCCCGTTTTCACTTGTTGACACTTTTTTCTCTTCCAATTTAAATAATAAACATTGTATTCCAAAAAGTTGCAAATGTCGTTTCGTGGGAACCCATCAATAAGTACTTATTCATGTCTATACATGGAAAACAATTTTATATACAAAAAGTACAAAAAAAGGTAAAATTTTTATCCCTTAAACATCCGAATATCCAAAATGTACTAAAATAATATTTTTTACGTTGAGTTATGAAAGAGTCAATAATAGCTTTTGTATATTCACTGTTTTAACAGATACAATGGATACAAAAAAAGTACCAAAATATAGTTTTTATCCGCTTGTTCCCTAAAGACCCCTAAATTTGTACCCCTCGAATAGAGATTTTGGGATTATAATTATGTTAGATGTTCTAGTATATCAACAAAAATCAGTAAAACTTAGTTTTTTAGAAGTTTAAATGACACTGCTAATTTTTGTAATGATCGGGCCTTATTTGACTGTAGCCCATTTCCATGTAGAGTTAAGGTAAAGAACAAATTAAATGAATTATTAAAAAAATAATTAAAATTATCAACATACTGACTGGTGTAGGGTAGACCATTCCCGACTATATATTCATACCTGTTTATACCCTACACCACTATAGAGGGGAGGGTATTATACGTTTGTGCTGATGTTTGTAACATACAAAAATATTGGTCCAATACCCACCTTAAAGTATACCGATCGATTCAGAATCATTTTTTTGAGTCGATTAAGACATGTCCGTCCGTCTGTCCGGCTGGCTGGCTGTCTACGTAAACCTTGTGCGCAAGGTACAGGCCGCAATTTTCAAGATAATTTGATGAAATTTGGAGCACGCATGCTTTTTGGCACTGGGAGGAAGCCTATAAAATGGTTGAAATCGGTCCATTTTTTTACCTAGCCCCCATACAACCGTACCTCCCGATTTTATGCCATAATTACGTCAAATATTCTATTATCTCTCTAAAAATTGGTACAAATAAGTTTTATATAAGTATAAATGACACTGCAGATTTTCGTATGGATTGGCCCTTATTTGACCCTAGCCCCCATACAAACCCTACTTCAAAAAATGTTTCGCAATGAAACTCAACAAAACTAACTGTTATTTAATAATATATCCTTTTGCCAAATTTACCGAGGATCGGCCCATATTTGACCTATATAAAGCCTCATTTAGAAATTTTGGTTTTTTAATCAATAAATTGCTTAAATATTTTGGAATAATATTCAACATTAAAGTTTCTTTATAAAAAGTAAAAATTTTAAAAATATACTCATGGTGTAGGGTATTATATGGTCGGCCATGCTTGACTATACTTTCCTTCTTGTTTTAAATTAACAACGATAAACTTTAAACTGTTTTTGCTTCTCTTCTAGTTTAAATTTCCGAAAATCCCGTCTTAGTTATTAGGAGACTAATCTTCGGATTTATTTTCTTTAGCTTTAACCGTGATGCAGTTTGTTTGGTATTGAAAATGAACTTTATCGGTTCACGACTATCCTAGAGCCCATGTAATGTTCCTTTCTTCAAATGACTTTAAGGCTCATAAATTTAAAAGAAGCATCATTAGCGTTGGCATTCGTCACAAAAATGTTTTATAGGAACATAAATTTCTTTGTAAAATGTTCTAAGGATCGGCACATAATTGACCCCACCCCCATATAAGATCTTCAGAAAACGAATTTAACGCTCATAAGTCTGTAACAATTAAATTCGGCAAAAACATGTTTAATAAGAACACTAATCTTATCAGAAAGTGTCGAGATAAAGGTATATTGAACATATATTTGAAATTAAAAGCCCTATTCATTTTCAATAGGTTTCATCCCCGATACCATTCAAGATCATGTGCCAAATTTCATTGAATTATCTCCTATAGTTTGATTAAAAGGTTTACAAGCCATATTCGGGAGATTAGATTTATGGGGGCTAGGTGAAATAATTGACCGAATTTAACCTTTTTTTAACCAAATTTCAAAATTGCGACCTGTAGTTTGATTACGGTCGGACAGACATAGCTAAATAGACTCAGATCTGCACAAACACAATATACCCTCCAGACTGAAGTGGTGTATGGTATAAAAACATACATAACTTGCTTACATATACCACTGTATCGATAAAATTCCTCATAAACAAGTTTTAAAGGAACCATCATCTTGTTGTAAAATTTTATGATAATTCATAATCGACAAGAAAGTTTTATAGGGTTCAAATTATTTCATTTAATTTTATGAGGATATGTCCATTATTGACACTATCCTTGTAAATCCTAAAACTAGTTTTTTAAGGACTAAAATATCGTTATACAATTGGATGGAGATCGGGTGTTATTGATTCTAATCCCCATAAAAAGTCCGCTTTCCAAAATAAGTAAATAATTAAAAAAGTTTTATTGAAAACAAAATGAACCTTTTATACTTGGTATACTATCCCCATATGTTAGATACATATTACTGTCTGGTTAACAGTAAAAACTTAACACATACATACGTACATACATATTTCTGTTTGTACATTTACCTCAATTGAAAGGACTTATTCATGACATGTACATTTATTTTAATGTTTTCTTTCCCTTTTGTACGAACATGATTTGACGGTTTATTTATTTTGTTTTCAGTTTCATTTAAAACTTCTCTTTTTTCACTTACAAAATCTATAAAACAACAATTCAATTGTTGAACAGATTTTTTACTAAAGAATTCAAATGAAATTTTCATTTCCATTTCCTTTTTTCTTTAAAAAGCGCAGTAAAGTATTCCCTTAAGATATTTAAAAAAAATTAAAAATCATTCTACAGTTGATTTAAGAAAAATTCATTCATAAATACAAGAACATAGTTGTTAAAATATGATCATTAATCTTTAATTTGAAAACGATCTCATTAAGGATAATTATGTTGTTATATTTAAAAATGTGAATCCTTGAACAACTAAAATGATTAAAAATTGTATATATGTATGTTTGTTGTCAAATACCAATTTATTTATATTTTTACATTTAAAGTTTAAACAAAGTTTTGCAATTTCTTTTTTTTTAAGGAAAAACCCTCTTCGTTAAAAATGAAATTATCTTTCATAACGCGTATCATCATTAATCATTGGTGGTTGCTCATAAAATAGAAGAAGACGAATGGTAAGAAGTATCTGCATCGATGAAAAGAAGTTAAAAGAAAGAAAAATTTTGCAAAAAAAAAACAGAATTTTCAAGTTATAAGAAAAGTTTTCTTGAAGGATTCTTTTAATACGTGTCTATTGTACAAGTGCTTCATTATTTTTATATGCTACACCAGTTTGGTTGGGAGGGTATATTGGGTTTGTGCTGATGTATGTAACATGTGGAAATATTGGTTCTATACGCACTTTAAAGTATGTCAATCTGCTCAGAACCATTTTAGCTATTACTGTCCGTCCATGTAAACATTGCAATCAATATACAGGTCGCAATTTGATGAAACCTGGCACAAACGTTTCTTTTGTTTCAAGGACGAAAATTCCCCGAATAGAGCATTTGAGCCCATAATTATGTTTAATGTTCTTACTTGTTTTTCAATTGAACATTAAATTGTGTGTTTAAAGGTTTTTCACTTTTGTACATCAATAAACAGTAACCATAACCAACAAGGACCAAAAGCCTAGATGATGAATGAAATATGAATAAGACTCCTCTCAAACTGGAGCAATTTCTCACAGATTTATGTTGATAATGAGAGTATATTCCAATATAATCACACTCGTAGTTATTTTTCATTATATTACTTATAGCATTACATATTCTACTTTATTTTACTTGTCAATTCTTTGATTTTTATAATTCCTGTCACTCTGTTCGTTATTATTTTAACTACGTGTTCATTCTGCTAGACAACTAGACGAGTCGAACATGCGAGTACTTTTAAATGCATTTGGTATCCTTTTAAATTGATGGCTACAAATTTTACATCCTCAGTGAATAGTTAGTGAATTGTAACGAGTACATGAATCCTTTAAGGAATTGAAGGGAGAATCATGAAAATAGACATTAAATTTCTAAAAATAAAATTGATATTGTTGATTTTTGAGAATTGCTGCCAATACATAAAGGGTTTGATTTAATAAATAAAAAACCTGAATTCTCTTCTACCAAAATAAGAACTTTTGAATCATTTATTGATCGTTTAGGTAGTGTGAGTGATCAACATAATTATTGTATTAATCACTTTAATCGCCTTAAATGAAAAAAAAATCTCTCCACAACACCAATACCCTCAAACGACAAATCCTGAAAGAGATCCAGATAAAGGATATCGGTACGTACCATCATGCTTATGTTATACAGCTTTAAAGGAAACCCTCTCTCAAATGACAAAAAACACACTATACTCTTATAGTGTACTTGCGAATAAGGAGGAAGCAGTGCCAAGTATATTCGTGAGGAAGATAATTCGTAAAACTTATAAGAAGTTGTCGGAGTATAGACGAACGCATTAAAATAATGCTCTTGATCTTCTGTTATCTCTTCGACTTACTGACACCTGCATGTTTTTTCAAAGAGAGAGATGTATTCCATCGTGCCAGCCGCGAGAAGAATATGGAAACTGAATCTCGAAAATTCGATTATAGGTACACATCTACTTGGCGAGCCTTGCATCAGTCAAGTTGAAATGCCTTCTCAATTGTATTCAATCATTGGAACTACTGACACAACATCAAGTTGAGTTGATATAGGTTCCAGAGCATGAAGCATCCGGGGAAATGAAATATCGAATAAATGTGTAATTAAAGGGTCTCCCACAGCCTTAACTCTTGCGTATAGGGATATTTATACATACCAGGGGGGCTTATCAAAATTGATAAAAGACTGCGCTTTAAGTTAAACCGAACTCAGGTGGTGAAAGGTCAACACTTTCAAAATTGTCTTTCAGTAATAACATGATTAGGCTTCTTGGGGGTATAATTACTATGCACTGTATGATTGCACAGATATCCGAACGTATGAGCTCTCCACATGAATGCTACTTTAGAAGTTGTTTGGATGATTAAGAAGACCACAGACTACTCAAACTTTGTAGAGCTCTTTTTCATTGCCTGTCTCAGAGACGACCTTGTTCTCACGAGAACAGAAGTAAACAAGTAGTTGACGAAATTACTACTTAATTCCCTATTTGCAGGCGATCGTGGTAAATACTTATATAACTTAATTAATTAATCTAAGAATTTCAATCCCTTACATTTTATTATAAGTTTTCGCTGGACTTTTCCAAACATGATACTCTAAAGATTCTAACTTAATTTAAGTTTGGATTCGTTCTACCATGGACCACAAGTTTGAAGGGGTACAATAGGTCAAATGAACTCTAACTGTTTTATTAAATTGACAGAGTCGTATGAGTTCAGTCGGCTATTCATACTATTTAAAGAAAATTTTATAGAAAAACACCTGGGTCTCCTTGTAATTGCAATTAATTAAAAAAACAATATCTTAGCACTAGTTCAGATAAGGAAATGAACTTAATTAATGAAAAACTTTTATTTAATATGACAATTTAAATGATGGAATTCGTGTTGCTATACAATCAGTTTGTTTCCAATTTCTTAGAACTAAAAACTATTTTGTCATCAGGAGCCATCTTGATAAATTGCGTGTTAGCTATAGTCAAAACTAATACATATGTATGAATGTATGTATACACAAAAATATAAAATTAGAAATTTAAAAGAAGTGCCCCGAAATAATTTTCTTTATTACCTTAAAAAACAAGCCAAAAATGTAGCGAACACACGGAAAAGTGTGCGTTCTTCTCTATTGTTAATGAGATGGAAAACGATTAAAATATTTCAATATGTTCTAATAACAATAAATTCTAAATGTATAGAGAAAAAAACTGCTGAAAGAAAAACTAAAATAAACTGAAATAAAACTTTAAACGTACATACATATATATGTATTTATGTACGTAAGTAAGTACAAGGAGGTGTGTAGTTTCCATACGCCAGAAAATTGGGGAGAAAAAAATACAAAAAACCATTTTGGCCATAAAAGTGATGAATTTATGGCATATTTTGTCTATTTAGTATTAAGAACTAAACACACACACAATGTTTCTGAAATTCAGACATTTAGATACAAGATATATCTGCTGAATATGAGTGTGTTGGTATGTTTAGTTGAGACATTTTTATATTTTATGTTCCACCAAACACAAGAAGAAACATAATTTCATACATAAATAAACTTATTTCTATATATTTTAATCTTGAAATAAATTGAAACAAAAACTTTGAAACTAAAATGTATCGTTTAGTATACGAAATCAGACGTTTTTCGTATATATGTAGCTAAATATCTGTCTATTGGTTTTTCCGTCATTCAGTCAGTCAGTTAATCTGTCTGTATGTCACATATACATACACTTTCTTAGCGCGTTATTAAGAATTAGAAAACATCTACATACGTGTATGTATGTATGTATGTATGTATGTATGTATGTATGTATGTATGTATGTATGTATGTATGTATGTATGTATGTATGTATGTATGTATGTATGTATGTATGTATGTATGTATGTATGTATGTATGTATGTATATGTATATTCTGTCGTATTTTATAGCACGCAAATGTCAACATTCTGATTGAACTGTATGACTTGATTCTTGTGGGAGGTCTGTGCTGTGGTGATCAAGAAGTGTGTGTATGAGAGGGATGAGAGATGTACAAATCCATACTAAATATTTATGTAGTTTTCTGAAGATTTTTTATTTAAATAACTTTTGATTTTCATTTCACTTTATGCCAACCAACGCGTCAAACGTTTTCTATAATAAACGTTTTGTTTTTTGTTTCCCTAGTCAATTATTTTATAGTGGGAAGAAAGCCTGATATGATCAAGAAATTATGTTAAAATTTACAAGATTTTACAAAAAAAATTAAATTTTATCGACATACATCATTAAAAAAATTATCGAAACCTTTCATTAAAAGGGAAATGGGTAAACACTTTGTCGATATATTCAGAAAGAAAGCATACTGACTGAAGTTCAGTCATTTCTGAGAAATATAATATTTGGAATAATGTCGCTTCCATGATATTTAAACCAAATTTTAAGGAAAACATGCATTGGTGGAAAAAGTGTTTCATAATCCAATCTGTTTTAAAATTGTTTTATAGAGCAGTCCTGTAATTCTGTGTCTCAGAATAAACACATTAACCGACAGTCAGAAGACTATTAGGGCGATATCGGATGATGTGTTAAATCTAAGACAATATTGGAGTGTAAGAAAGCTCTAACAAAGTACTTTCCCAGAGATAAAGTTTAGACTATATGGGAACTAGGACACTTAGGTGTAGTCGACAACAAAAGAGCGAATACAATACCTTTAAAAGAAGATCGAAATAGTTAATCTGGCGAACACAAAATCATTTATCGCAATCAGAAGCGGACACTCAATCAGAAGCGGACACTCAGAATTACGTTCGCAACTACGCAAAAAAGGGTGTGTGAATTCAGACAAATGTTGACTCTGTAAAACTTTGTTTGTCATTGTCAGGTATTTCATCTAAATTAGATCCAATTATGTTAGGAGTGATATTATTCCCGATATAGCATCCCTCATGAACACTGATTCTTAGAATGTTTGTGTAGAAATTGAGTTTCTGAACATCGGACTTATTCCGTCCACATCTTCAGGAGTTCCGTAAATCGAAATCTTTTAAATGAGATCTGGACTTCAGTTTTAAACAAAGAAAATTGATTCGATGCTTTGCTATACTTCCCCTTTATATTATCACAACTAAATTTAGGGATGGGGAATATTTCTAATACTAAAGACTAAAAATACTTCTATTTTTATTAATAATAAACATTTTGGATTTGGGTCATACAAAGTTAAATGACCGGTATGGTCATTTTCTTCCTACAATACAAATACATACATGCAAACAGACATACAAAAGAAATCTAAATAAATAAATAAATAAATAAATAAATAAATACAAAATAAAATAAGAAGAAGAACAATATATTAAAATATTTATATAATATTCTTATTCCCAAATTTATTTGAGTTGTATATTCCCTCCGTCTAAATTTGTTTACGGGGTTTTAGGCATTTTCACAATTTTTGTATACAAATTTTCATGTCTTTGCGTTTATTTTTCCGGGTTGCGTGATTAGATTGTGTTCTAAATATTTAGTTTCTGATGATTTTTTTGGCGGTTTTTATGATTGTTTATATTTATACATAAAATAGTTTTTTCTCTTTTCTTTTGGCAAAATTTGTTAGCTGTTTGTATAGCGCAGTTTTTTTTTGTGCTGTTAACTGGGTCAGTTTATTTTTAATGTCCTGTTTGGAAAGCGACATAATTATACGGCACGTGGACCACAATATGGCCTTGAAGTTGGTAAAACACAAAAACAACAACAACAGTCATGATTGTACAGGTTTTTTATGATTTTGTGTATATTTTACACTTGTCAAACTAAAATAAACATTTTATACTATTTCTATATTTAAAGTGATTTTCTTTACTGTTGTTTTGATGTGACACTTTCGCAAGAGATAAATATATTCTTTTGGCGACACTTAACTTATGTGCAAACAAAAAATACACTAGGGAAAATATTGCAAAAGAATATGTGATCTTATATACATATTCGATCCTTGGCAATATATAGGGCTTACAACTTGAGATTAGCCTTAAAATTATGCAACTTTTATATGGTTATTGTTTCTCCACATTCCAATATCGGACAGTTAAATCTACGCAATTCTGTTGTTAGAATTTAACTTATGATTTCTTTGAGTGTAGTTTAAATTTAAAGAGTATGTCAGTTAATAATTTTTGTCGCAATTTGTCAAGTAAAAAATACTTAAATTAAGTCATTAGCATTAAATAGATGCTGTCAAGTTTGTGATCTGCCCTATTTTTGGGTTTATGAGATTCACTATATATCCCAGCAAAAGCTTTATTTACCAGGTAAGGAGTTAAAACGCTAAATTACTTAGACAATAGTATTTTAGATCATTATTTTTAAAATGGTAATATCATTATTACAATCGCTTACAAGTAATTAGAAAAATCATTCAAAACTGGCTAATGATGGTTTGGATATTGATCCCTCAACGTTGTCACTAGTGGCTTCTTATGCCGTGGGTACCGTAGTTGGTATTTAAGTCTCCTTTTCAGGGCTTCCAATCAGTACCTTACCAATTTTGAATATGACAGCTTCGGAGTCAAAGTAAGCCATGAAGTTTTGGTCGAGGCATAGAGAGAAAAAAATATATACATCCTTGCAAATAATTTACACAAATCCGTTGTCAATAGTGAGCTTACCAAGATTGTTAACAGTTAGACAACGGATGTGTATAAAATTAAGATTTCGACAACAATGTTGACAACATTGCATTGTCAACATTACATAGTATTGTCGTACGTATGCAAATACTTTGACAACGAATGTTATTGAAAAATAATAAACCTTTGGGTGTCAATTTGGTACCAGGCGTGTATATTTATTTAATTTTTCCCTTGTGTTTTTAGTAAAAGACATCCTATTTTTCCACTGCCATAAACATAAATCCGTTGTCTATAGTGAGCTTACCAAGTTTGTTAACAGTTAGACAACGGATATGTATAAAATTAAGATTTCGACAACAATGTTGACAACATTGCATTGTCAACATTACATATTGTTGTCGTACGTAACAACAGATGTTATTGAAAAATAATAAAACTTTTGGTGTCAATTTGGTACCAGCCGTGTACATTTCTTTTTTCCCTTAAGCAGAACTTACAAGAATTTTA
Source organism: Lucilia cuprina (assembly GCF_022045245.1). Taxonomy (NCBI): domain Eukaryota; kingdom Metazoa; phylum Arthropoda; class Insecta; order Diptera; family Calliphoridae; genus Lucilia; species Lucilia cuprina. The sequence goes on from NC_060951.1 coordinate 24,622,490, forward strand.
ACATATTTGATCCCATTGGATATCCATATTTCGGTTGAATATATCTTCTATAAGGGTAGCGGAGTGACCAGGGTAAGCTACTTAATATACATATAAACATATTGCAGATGATTCATCTACCTATTATGACAAAACATGCTGGTAATAATATAACGCTTTTAAAAACAAACAGTACTCATTATAAAGTCCAAACTTCATTCACAATTCGTACTACTGTAAATAGTGAACTGTTCTCTAGGAATGTATTAAAAGATTACATTTATTACGAAATTGTGAATAATAATTATTTAAAACCACAAAATAACTGCACAATAATTAAGAAAATATTTATTTATTTACATTATTGTCTGAGTTTTTTTTCATATCAATGAACTTTAAAATGATGATGATGCTGAGAACAGGTATGGAAAATTGTGTTTTTAAAATGGACTACTACATCAAGTATGAGATTTAAATATATTTCGTATACATTGATAATAGACTGGTTTTCTAAAGGATGAGATATATGTTCAGATCGTTTATATTCAATTTCATTTAGAAGAATAAATATTATTTTTCAAGATAAAAGTAACGAATAAAACTACAATCATATAGAAATGTCCATCGCTGATAAACGATGTGACCGATGATGAATATATGTAAATATTTTAAATAATTGTTATTATTGTTATAAAATATTTAACAGCCGAATGAAGATGATGATCATGATGATGATGTCAACTATTAAGAATATATTTTTTTTTGGGTAGGACTGTCGAACATTTAGGCATTTAAATAAGTAGAGAGGGAAGTAGTTAATAAATTTATTTTAACACTTAAGTAATATGATTTTATAGGCAGTATATTGTAATAAAGCTTTGGTATGGTATGCATATTTTTTCAGAAGTTATGTAACATTATGAATTTCAAAGTTTTACTAGTATAGAACAGATATTATTATTTGGAGTCTAAACAAAGATAATGTCAGATACGTAAGTATTCTAACACCCTTTTTGTAAGCACTTATTTAAGTAGTGATTTGTAAGGGAGAGTGGTTAGTGCTGCAATAACTTCACCGTCTTAAAATAATGAGTTAAAATGCCCAATAAGTACTGAAAAGTAGTTGTCTTTGCTGGGTTATTGAATAATTTATTGTATTACTCTAGCCATACAATAATTTATTATAATTGTTAGATATTTTTGACCAATGAAGTTATAATATATAACTACATATAGCATTTTCAATTAACTCTTTTTAAGATTTCAAAAATATTTTAAAATATCTGCTTATGAAGATAGAGCTTAGATATTATTTTTACAGTCCGTAGTATTTCAATAACATTGAATATTTCTACCCAGGGAAGAAGAGGGATACACGAATTTATGTACTAGAATACACAGAGACGTTTTTGGATTAAAATGATTTCATTTTAAAAGTGATTCGTTTACATTTCCATGAATTTTATCTGAATTTTTTGCAAAATATCGACTAAACCATATTTGTACATATGTTTGGTCATTCATGTACATACATTACTCGTTTTAAATTTAATTAGAAAATTATTAATAAAACCACAAATGTAAAATTCTTACGTATTACTTGGTTTTACAAAGTTACTTTAGAGTTTAGACATCTTGAGGAATATTTATTAAGTAGTAAATATTTACTAGGGAAACTGTGGTTTTTCAAAATACATACATTTGCGTTTACGTACTTATAAATACCATGTAATTGTGATATTATAATTTACGCTTGTAAAATGTTCATATTGACGTAATTCGTTTATTGCATGCAGCATTAATGAAGATTGCAATGCGGGTTTGGATAATTTACTGGTAGTTTTTTATGTTTGGTCGGTTAAAATTTTTAGATTTGATAAAAATCTTATTATGTTATTGAAATGAATGTTGTAATAGAACTATAAAATATATGTAATTTATTTAAACAACAATTTAATAATTTTGATTATTAAGCGTTTGACGACAAAGTTATTGATGTAAAAGGGAAATATTAAGAGAATATTAGATATTGACATAGAGTTGTTAAATTAAAAGAAATAGGGGTCTAGTAATTAGCTATAAATGTTTACTGAAGAGTGACATGTGTAGTATATCTAGTTAATAGAATTTGTCATACTTTCGATAGATAGATAGATAGATAGATAGATAGATAGATAGATAGATAGATAGATAGATAGATAGATAGATAGATAGATAGATAGATAGATAGATAGATAGATAGATAGATAGATAGATAGATAGATAGATAGATAGATAGATAGATAGATAGATAGATAGATAGATAGATAGATAGATAGATAGATAGATAAATAGATAGATAGATATGGAATTTAGTTATAATATAACTTTTCTTTAACAACATAAAATTTATCAGTTTCTTCTAGAAGAAGAAGTAGCTACATATTGACAGAGTTCATTTTTTCGTATTCGAAATTGCTTTAAATTCATTATAATCTTCGCACAAAAAAAATGATGCTAAAAATTCTTTTTAATAATCCATATAAATCTTTTGAGATATTTGTTTAAATAATCTTACGAAAACAACTTGTCAACAACAATATTTCTTTTTCTGCAAAATTTTAAACTATTTCGTAAAAATCAGAAATAAAAAAATTTACTATAAATATTAATTTTTGTTTTTATACATATACGTATATAAATGATGTTATTATTTAAATTATAACAATACCATTTTACCAATATAACAACGAATGGAAAGATTTTAAAATTCTTTAAAAAAATAATAATTTAATTATTTATGCAAAATATGGCAAAAGAACTGATTAAAAAGTCAATTTTTTAACCTGCCTTTAAACAAACTCTAGATTACTTAAAAGTTTATTTTAAAGTAACATATATATGTATCATATTTAAGTAAATTATGTTCACACTAGTAAAATCTGTAACAAAAATGTATAGAAAATTATATAAAAAGAAGACAACACATTATTATATTAACAAAATAATGTAATTTCAAATAAATACTTGTTTCAATAATTGGTTAAAATTTTCTTTCAAATATTTGATATGCTATGTGAACGCACCTTTTGTAATAAAATATAATTTAAAGCAAAGACAACAAAAATTATATTTAAATAAATAAAGTAGTAGTGGAACTGTAGATTATCATTAGACCATTTTAAAATGGTTCATTAAACTTAGAAGGAAACAACAAAATATGTATAATGATTATTTTATTAAAATCGTATTTATTTCAATTACAAACAAAATTTGGCAGTTTTCTTCGTTTTTGGGTTTCCTACTTCTTCTCCTCCCCCAAACAATTGAAGACGAAATTCGTTGTAAATGTTTTATTAAATAATTTATTCATTCGCTCATAAATAAATAAAAAGTAATCGTTTTGGTATGTGTAAACGAAGGGGGAAGAAGTGCCTGGGCGGGGAGTTAAAGATGAACTTAAAGAATTATTCTGTTACAATACAAAAGAAAAGATTTTGATTAGAGTGTAAGAGTGACCAGAGGATTTCATTTTGAGATTATTGTTTATTTTTAGGGATTTGAGAAGTCTAATTCTCAATGTCTCGTATATATCAAAAGTATTTACTTCTGAAAATTTTAATGGATGTTTCTGACAGCTTTTGGTTCATATGTACACCTCCGATGTTAACTTCGGCAATGTTTTCGGAGTCGCTTCATGTTCCGAAGAATAATTAGCAGTTCATTTCCTGGATAGAAAAACTTTGGTTCCTAACTAATGCTGATACATCCCAAATATAGTTTCTTTATGGATAAGATCTGTTTAGTTCGATCTGAAAGGTTTTGTAACTGTAACTGATAAACCCACAAATATCAAGGGGTTCGGATACGACAGATGTTGGTAGTCAGGCCGCACTAAATGTCAAGTGGAACATTCTAGTTTAGTAAGTAGATGTAGTAAAGCTGTACATGAACTATCTAGATGTATACAATCAGGATGTGCTGAGTTCCAGAGCATTGTTATATAAAGAATAATTAGATCGCAGATAAACTGTCCAGAAAAAAGTCAGATCTGGACACTAGTAGTGAAGTTAGTTCGGTGAAACCTCCTATCTGCCAATACTTCAAGTAAATCTCGGATAAATTTAGGAACTCCTCTAACCAATGCTGGTATAATAGAATGGTTTGCTGTTTATCCAATGGTTTATGGCCGAGGTTAAATGCCAAGACAACCAGTATATAATTAGGGTTGGACTTTAGGAGTATTAGAATCGAGGTGGGAGTAATAAGTCACTATATAATATGAGCCTTTTAGGGTAATTGGGTCTATAACACATAAGATTTTTGTAGGTTGTGTTATTTTTATTTCTTCTTTGGAGCCTCCGTGTGAATGTTTGGTATACTTCATAACTTCTTGTGTTTACCGATTTTGAGTTCCCTATAAAAAATAAATTTGAAGCGATTTTATTAAATTTCCTGGACTAGGGCATTAACTACTGATTCTGTTTTTTTGAGACTTTTGCCGAGATCGGCGATGTTTTAGGAATAGCGTAAGGTCATTTATTGCACTTGTGTTCAAAACTTATCACCTTAGCCATCATCTTAGACTATTAGTTATTCTGAAAACTTTGGGAAATATCCACAACTATAATTCAGGAGAAGAAGGTAATTATGTAAATTTAAATGCCTAGGTCTTGAGAGATAATCATTTTAAATTCAGACAAAATTTAATACTTTTACGAACACCAGCCTTTAGAACCCTCTCCAAAAATAGCAAGATTAAGTTAAATATAAACTGGACTGTTATAAATGGAAAAACAGGAAAAAGTATACAAAATTGGGCGCACGGATTCAGGCGAATGTATAGTATGTAAAGAGGACAGTTTCTTTAATATTAAGCAGATTTTGCCTATATTGGATCCATATATTTTTGTGATCCCACAACTTTTTTGATATTTTTTGACCATTAAGAAATCTACGATTTACTTCTATTTCCCCTCTGTTATATTTGATGAAATTGGTAACCAAATAGTTTCAAGTTTGACATTTTCAAGAGTTTCTATAATTAAAACCCAAACATCAATTAGATGATAAAAAACATGCATCGTACTTACTTACTTTTCCCGGCTGGTCACTCTTGTAAATAAAAAGAATAAATTTAAATAAATTTTATATACGAACATAATCATGTCATGCTGCGAACATACGTATAAAATATCTTCATCTTCCACATCATTGTCTTCATCATTTGGTACAACTAATGCCACTTATCCAACAAATCACCTTCATACGCCAACATTTGTTTATGCTCAAACAGAAGAGACCAGCGGAAAAATTATGCTAAATAAAGTTTTATCAAAATCTTTATGTAACAACTATGTATTTCTTTGATTAAATGTTTTTTTTTCTTTCTTTCAAATTTTTAAATTCATTGAGAAGAAAATGGATCTGGGGGAATCGTGACAATAGTGATCTGTGTAAAAAAATATATACAAGTCAATCATAATTTAACATTAAATAGATGATAATGCGTTAGTAAAAGATCAGTATGTGTGTGGTACGGCGCAATGATTATTATTTTGTTATTGTTGTTGTTCTGTTGAATTTATTTGAAATCATATGGTTTTATGTACTTCTATTTTGGGAGGGCAAAAAAAAAATCTCAATTAATGTTTATGTTGAAACTCAATTATGTTGATTTCTTTCTATTCTATTTGTGTTTTAAATGCCGAATCTGGTTGTAATCACTCTTAAAGTTGTTTGTTTTTTTCATTTTATTCACAAAATTGTTGATGGATTGATGTTTTATTACTTTTCTTGTTGAAAAGTGATGTGTGCGCAAGTAGCATTTTTTTTTAAATCGGAATTAACAAGCATCCCAAGTAATGATTTAAAATGCTAATAAAACCTCTTTTCACTACTTCTCCATTAGCATCTTTGGTCATTATTTAAACACGATTATGTCATTGGAGGCAAATACTTTCACACTCGCTTACAAATAGGGGGTAAAAGAAGTACTTGCAATTTCTCTTACTAAGAAGTTGTTTAGTAAGTTGTTTTATATTTTTTTATAATAAAAAGATCCAGCTAGAATACGAACCAGAGACATCGGTTTGTTAGTAAAATGTTCTACTCTCAGCACCAAATATTAGTTTTCACGTACAATTTTAATTTTATTTTCTTTTTTACACAATTCTTAGCACGCAATTAAACAAAATGACAAAGCCAAAAATAAAGTACTTATATATCAGATTTTAAGAAAGTCATTACTAGAGTACTTCTGCGTAATAAATAGCAGTCATTGAAAAGTAAATTACCGAGTTTTTGCTATTTTTATGCAAGCTTATGATGTTAGCTGTTTAAGCAATAGATATATTGTGTAATATTTTTTTATCTATTTTTCTGCCCTTAGCTGTAAACTAATTTATTTAAAAATTTTCAATACATGTAATCGAATATAAATTAAATGTCTGTACAATTTTTTGATTGATAATCAATTAAAATGCTGAAGTCGTGAGCCTAATATATAAAACATTTGTTAGAAAACTACTTCATATTAAAATTTCAAATTGCTTAATTTGCTATCTATCTATCTATCTATCTATCTATCTATCTATCTATCTATCTATCTATCTATCTATCTATCTATCTATCTATCTATCTATCTATCTATCTATCTATCTATCTATCTATCTATCTATCTATCTATCTATCTATCTATCTATCTATCTATCTATCTATCTATCTATCTATCTATCTATCTATCTATCTATCTATCTATCTATCTATCTATCTATCTATCTATCTATCTATCTATCTATCTATATTTATTGTTTCAATGTATTAATCAAGTTGTAATATTCATTAGTATTCGTAAAATTTTGACCATCGCTTCATAATTCTTTCACTCTAAATGTAATTGGAAAAAAGTTAATTCATTTGTTCTTGATATGATTTAAAATTCTTACATTGAAATTGTTTACTATTATTTTTTTTTGTTTACAGTATTTTTTCAGAATTGTATTTTTATTTGAAAAACGTTTTTAATCATTATTTGTTTACATGGAAATATTTTGTTTTTATTTTACGTTTAACGCATTTACTCATTATCATTTGTAAAATTCATTCATAAAAAAATCATAAATATATAAAGATTATGGAAGACCTACACATGCATTGATATAATTAAATCAATCGAATGGGTTATACACACTTACACATACATATCTTAAATTAATATTTTTATATACATACATTAACAAATAAGAGTATAAATTAGTTCGAATCTTATATATCCACCATCAGAATAGTATGCCGATGAGAATGTGAATTTTGATTTTAATTTATTTTAAAAGTAGGGTATTTAATATTCATCTTGAATCATTACTTAGTTCACATCAATACGACACAAATAATCTTTTGATTTATTTTCCTGCTTTTAAATACATATTTTAAAAGGACGTTCAACTGTTTAGTTATTTATGCTTATTAGTACTTAAATTATTCGTAATTTACATTAGCATAGAAAAGTAATCGGTTATCATTTATATTATTATATATTATGTCATGGTAATTGTTAAATTATTCAATTCATAGAAATTGAGAATTTTAACAAGCAAAATTTTATATATTCTGCTAAACAAAATCAGAAGAAAATTAGGGCGATACTAGGTGATAAGTCCATATTACGTTAAAAAAAATCATATGGTTACCAGGTTATTAAGGATTGATGACAACGAAAGAGCGAATTTATTTGCTTTGAAGGGAAGAGAGTTCGAAGTTGTTAACTTAAAATATCTTATTAATGAATTCGACAATTCTTAAAAGTTACATGAAACTAAGTCTCTTATTGATCACTATTTTATGGTTTTGTTCTTTATCAACAAACATTTTCTTTCCATTAAAAAAGAGCACAACAGGCGTAGAAGTATTCCAATGAGTACATCCTCCTATTAACCTAACCTAACAAAAATCATATTAAAATTCTATCACCAATTGTAAGCTTTTAATCGCATATTCGATGTAAATACTTACGATGTTTTATTTCCTCTAATTTGTATAAAAATAAAGCCAACAAAAATACAAATTTTTATAATACAAAACAATAACAAAACCTTAACATCTATATAGTTCGGGTCATTGGAACAATTAAATATGTACATTAATTAAACTCTGATGAAACATTATTCAAGCATAACTAAATAGTGAACGCAATTACTTACTGAAAATTTATTAAAATAATCTTTATATATTATTAAATTAAATAAAACTAATACGTCTAACATAATATGCATTGATTATAGTATTTTAAAGTGGGCAAGTAGTAAGTATATATTTATATTTAATTTACAATAGTGACAGTGTTGTCAATTCCATGAAATCTTATCAACAATGTCGTTGTGTTAAGGGGGGATTTACTTGTGAATGTTATTTTTTATAGAAATGCAATAGTGTTTAAAAGTCCAGACGTCCAATTTTTATAATGTAAAAGTTTTTAAATTTAGACTTTTTATTTTAATTTTTCTTTTCAAAAAATTTTGATACGAAATATTTCTACGACTTCGATAAATTAGGTATTTAAAAAAGTTGATTTGGAAACAATATATTTTTAAATATTGTGAGCTGCCAATTATGTGCAATGTCATGGAATCATGATGTGGGTACCGATCCCGATAAAATGGGGTGGATAGATTTGTATTTATATGATATTTATATAATATATCGAGGGTCTATATTCAATAGTCTCTATCTGTCATTTTCATGAAAATACGATTTTGATGGCAAAATATCCAGAAAGCTATCCCGCACCAGTGACATAAATTTCAAAAGAAAAAAAATTTTTGGTAATTTTATAGCAATTTTTAAATTTCTCTATCTTAAAAAAAAAAAAGAAATAAATTTTAAATGCAAAACTCTCTATCTTATCCAAAAATTGCTTCAAACTTTATTACATATTTTGGATAATTTACTGTTGCAAAATAAGTGTTTTCACTAATTTGGGCATGCTGAACACAAATCCGCATTGGTTTAAAAGTTTTCGAGATATTGCTCATTATGATACAAATTTGATTAATTTTATTGACGTGTTTAACCATGTAACATTGATTTTGGACCAAAACCTAATAAGCTGTTGCTTTTTCAACAATTTGGTTTATATTTAATTTCTTTTTATACAACTATTTCGAATATAGTCGTAAAAATATATTGTAGAAGAAAAAACTCAAAAATCTTTAAGAACTAGCGAATTAAACAGTTTTTTTGCTCTCCTGAAAACTTGTGTTATTTTAGATAGAGACTATTGAATATAGTCGATATATAATATTTGTCTGTGCTAAATTTAATTGCAATAGCAGTGCTAATAAATGAATTGCTGATATTCAAGTCACTTTCTGAAGTTGGCTTTGTGTGGGGGCTAGGGTCATATGAACGATCATTTCAAAACTCGGCAAAGTCATCAAGGCTTGTATTAAACATAGTAATGCGAATTTTCATCGAGATACATTTATATTATAAATAATTATGAGCTCAAAAGCCTTTTCGGGAGTTCAGTCGTATGGGGGCTAGGTGAAATAATGAACCGATTTTAACAATTTTCAATATTTGTCCGGGGTCAAAACAAACACTTATTCCAAATTTCATTCAATTATCTTGAATCGACTCAGAAAGTGATCCTGAGTCGATCGGTAAACTTTAAGTTGTGTATAGTACTAATATTTTAATGCGAAACAAACATCAGCACAAACGCATAACACCCTTCCCACTATAGTGGTGCAGGGTATAAAGAGTTGCCTTACTGATTGACTGATTAGTCATCGCACAGCCCAAATCCTAGAATCATGGAATATCGACAGTATATGTCTTTTTGGATATGTAGATACGCTAAGGATGGATTTTTGAATATTTTTATATTTGGGGGTAAAAAAACGGGGAAAAATGTACAACAGGTTTTCTTGATTATCATACACAAGGAACATTTTAATTACTTCTACTTTTACTCTTAAAAAGAGCAGATGGGTGTGTGTTACTTTTTCGAAATCCGTACTTTTAAGGGGTCAAAATATGTAACAAGAGTGATTTTCGTACATTTTTGGGGCCTTTATAATATTTTTTTAATAAAAGTTTCGTATATCTTTTAAAATTCAGTCCTTTTTGGGCATAAAAGTGAGAAAAATGTACTTTTAACACTTCGAGATTACTCTTTTGATTTATTGATATATTCTTATCAAATATACCTCTTACACGGACAAAATATTTTATTTATTTGCAAAAAAGTACCAAAACGTGGGGAAATAAACAAAATAATTCACCTATTTTACGCATTTTATCAATGACATTGAAATTTGTTAATGCGCCTTATTAAAAAAGAAATTTAATTTGCAAAAATTAAAAACATGATAAACATTAGAAAAAAGAAAGGAAAGAAAAACTGAAATTATACGCGCCAAATAATAATAATAATGATAAAACAGAACAGAATAGAAATAATATTAAATAATTTTGGCAAGGTCAGTGATTAGCGTTTTGCGTTTAATTTACTTGGCAAATCGCTGATAACATTCCACGTCTATATATATGTATACAACATTGTGACTGATGTTGACAAAGAAGGTGGCAATGAAAGTGATGATATTAAATGGTTAGTGTTGATCCAGGGGGGGACATGTTAGTGGTAAAAATCATAATGGTGGTGTGTTTATAGTGATATTTGAGTACGAGTATAGGGATATGTTTGTATGTTTGTGGTCATAAAGTTTTTTTTATATATTTTGGGGATTAAAATGTTTAAATAATAAAAATATACATAAAATAATGTATATAATATACATACATTTTGATTAAATAAATTCTCATAAGTTTATGGTGTGAAAAAAGCTTAAATTTTTATAGAGCTGCTTAAGATTTTTTTATTAAAATAAAGTTTAGTTTTATTATATAAAAAACTGAATACGTAGTGTATCTATATCTGACAACAATCTGGTTTTTATCTTCCCTGTAGAAAAAAAATTCCACTTGACACTACAGCTGCTGCTAAGTGCACAATTTTTACTCAATTGCAAATAGGTTTATTCTGGAACTAATAACAAGTTATCAAGAGGCTTAACCAAAAATCATACATGTTACCGAAACCATGCTCAAATAACTAATACCAGTTCCAAGACGATCATCTTCCGTAGAACCTTTATAAAATCGGATCTAATGTATGAAAGAGTATTCATAAATTCCCCAGCAAATAAAGAACTTCCAAAGAAGCGAAAAAGAAGTAGAAATTTCTCCATGGAAGTACAGAGAAAGACTTAAAGAGGTTATGGTTTTAACACAGGCTTGTCATGGGATGGATGTCTTTTTTATTTAATTCCAAATTCTATACATCTAAAGTCATCCTCAGGAAGTAAAAAAATGTCGCTTCTTTGGAAGTCAATAAACATTACTTCCAAGGAAGGTAAATAAAATTCATTAAGAGGTCTTTGGAAGTAGTGAGAAATGTTATTCTGCTGAGGCTTAATAAGTTAGTTAGTTAGTTAGTTAGTTAGTTAGTTTGAAAGGAGAATGTATACACATCAAATCCGAAGAAATACACCTAGGCCTCTATCGGGCCTGTTATACGCTCCTTTCAACAAAAGATGTGATTAAACTGTGAAGAACTTTTATATAGAAAAGTTTATGAAACTGTGATCATTTCTATATAATCAAACTATGATGAACGTTCAGATTATGATGAGCTTTTCTATAAAAAAATTGATCAAAATGAAATTTTCTATAGAAATGTTTATCAAACTATTATGAACTTTTGTATAGAAAAGAGCACTAAATTATTATCATTTCCATATAATCAAACTGTGATGAACGTTTCAATAGAAAATATTGTTAAACTGTGATAAAGTCTTCTATACAAATGTGATCTAATATATATTTTTAGATCAATTTGTGATGAACTCTTTTTCTTGGTCAAACCGTAATGAACATATCAAGATCTGACTATGATGAGCTTTTCAATAAAATTTTTTATCAAAATGATATTTTATATAGAAAGGTTTATCAAACTATTATGAACTTTTCTATAGAAAAGAACACCAAACTGATGTATGATATTTTTTTTATAGAGAAGTTTATTAAACTCTTCTATAGAAAAGTTGATCAGACTGTTATGATCTTTTCTATAGAAATTTAGATCAAAACTAAAATTTAAGTTAGATCTAATATTATTTTAAATGGGATTAGTTCTCATTGTATGTGAAGACTTTTGATGTAAGCTACAGAAATTCTTGGGTACTTTCTTGCAACAAAAAGTACCTTAATTTGTATTCGACACCAGACATAATACTGTTTAGAACTTAAGTACTTTTAAAAGAATGTAACAAGTTTCAAGTTTTAAAAATACATATACATTATGAATGGTTTTGGGTTGGGTTGTAATACTGAATTAAATTTGAATAAACAAGTAAGAGTGCTATATTCGGCTGTGCCGAATCTTATATACCCTTCATCAAGTGTATTTTAAACATAATTGTTCTTACAGTCTAGTTAATAAAAACATTAAAAAAATTTGAGTCGATTTAAGCCGAATGTTTCGGCGGCGGCTCAAGCAACTAAATATAGTTCGGCGGCGGCTAAGCTCCGACTCGAAGCCGGTCGACTTCGACCTCTGATTAATTGCTGGTAAACATTGACGAGACGTAGATTTTGTTTTTGTTTATCGTAAAAAAAATTCTTTTAAAAAGCACTTGGAAAAAATATGTGTTAGTTTTAAATTTCAAACTTACATTATTCGCATAAAAATTATTGTACAATAACTCACAATCTACTCTCATATAATTGAAAACGTTTTAAATACTATTTTCTATTCATCAAAAAATATATTTGCAAAACAAAAGGGAAAATTATTTTATTTTAACAAAAAATGCAAATCATATTTTTTTGCTGTGTATACTTTATATGTTTGAATTCCAAACATACAAAAAAATACACAGCTGAATAAAACCAAATACATCTACACACACACGTGTACATTTTTTTCTATGTACAGTGTTTTTAGTGTTTTTGTTGCTTTTTTAACAATTTTTTGATGAAATTTTCAGAGGTTGTCTCGGATTTTTGCTCATATCTCCGTTATTTACCGACCGATTTTGCTGATTTTAAATAGCGATCTTCTCGAAAGCATGTCTAATAGAATTATTGAAGATTCAGACATCGCCGATATCTGGGGTCCTCTAAAAACTGATTTCAACAGACAGACAGACAGACAGACGGACAGACAGACGGACATGGCTTAATCGACTCCGCTATCTATAAGGATCAAGAATATATATACTTTATAGGGTCGGAAAATTATATTATAGAAATTACAAACGGAATGACAAACTTATATACCTATACCCTTCTTACGAAAGTGAAGGGTATAAAAATACCAAGAACATAATACACATAATTCTTCGTTTTAATTTGATTTCATTTTAATATTAATAAATTTTTATTTCGTTTTAAAAACTTGAAGTGATGTCTGCTAATAGAAGTCGGTAGGGATGGTGGTGATGTTGATCGTATCTATATCGTATACTATAGCAGGTGATAGTAAAGCCTTCAAGGTCTTTTTCTTTGTAAACAACAATTTTGTATATAAACAATTTTTTTCTATTCAACTTAAAACGCAAAATATTTTTTATACATATTAGAGAATGATTCTAAATCCAAAATTTTGCCACTTTTTTCAAATTTGTTTTACGTTTGTGTGTGGGTACTTTTTCGAGTTTACTTTTAGAAGAAAGTACGTTGTAGATAGAGAATGGAATACTATTTAAAATGTAAAATGAGTTTTTAATGAACATATATTTATGCTAATCTCTTGAGTATTTGTTTGTGCAATATTACCTAGAATTTTTTTTGCCAAAACGCAGTAGTTTTATTTTTTTGATTAAAAATAAAAATTAACAATAACAAGATTATAAAAAATAAAAATTATATTGTTTAGAAGTAAACTAAATTTGTATAAAAATTTATAGAATTAATGCATTTTTACTAATCAGGTTAAAACATAAAATATAAATTTTTTGTAACAAGTATTTTAAGCCGGACATAACTGACCACATTATACCCTGCCAGTGACAACTGTAAAAATGTTAATTATATTTTTAAAAATTAAATGGTTTCATAAACACCAAGACGTACGGTCTAAATAGTGTGGCTGAAGGACCAATAGTTTTTCCGTCTTACAAACATTATCACAAACGCATAATATTTTAGTGGTGTAGAGTATAAAAATACTTAAGTCGTAAGGTTAGAAAATTTATCCAATTCGGAAAAACTTGTGTAAAACATTAGTTAAATTCAGATGAAGTCATCTACTGTTCCACAAAGGTTAAAATTCGGAACTTTTGAACTTTTATATAGAAAAGTTTACAAAGTTTTCATGATCTTTTCTGTACAAAAATTACAATTTAATAATTGATCAAAATGTGAAAAACGTTTCAATAGAAAAGAAAGTTCATCAAAATGTGATAAACTTTTTTATCGAAAAGTGAATTACACTGTTCTACAATTTTCTATAGAAAATTTGAGTAAATACTCATACACTCGACGGCTACTTACGGCTCAGGTGCTGATGTAAAAATAGTTGATGGTTACAACCGCTTACACTCAGACATCTGCGTTTCACCTGGCTTTTTCTGCTTTTAAATAGGCCTGTTTGCTGGACCTTTGGTAGCCGTCGTTGCACCTCGAGAAGAGGAAGTTGCAGACAGTCCCTTGGGTGTTGTGCTAGCAGACTTTGTCATGTCCCATTGATCATCACCTCTCTTCGATGAATATAGCTGTACGTCAAGATACTCCGAGACGATAATCGTGTTCGGTTCTGTTCTTGCATGGGGCACATGTTTAGATGTGATCACATGCCTGCTCTGGTTTGATTTCGTCAATTTCGTGTTTAGCCTGTAGTACTTAGCTGTATGTAGTATGTTTATGTAGTATGTAGTATGTTTACATCAGAGTCGCAGGATCCCGAGCGTTTGTAGCCCGCCAACCTTTTCCGTTCGTCCTCTTCCGCGTTTGTCTGCTTTTGGTCTCCCTTTGCAAAGTCTTCTTTTACAGGGTCATGGGCCTCCGTTCAGACCAAAGAGTCTTTTTATAGGAAAGATTATTTAGTTGTGATGAACTTTTCGTTAGAAAGTTTATCAACTGAATTTTTCTATAGAAAAGTTTATCCAATGAATTTTTTATAGAAAAGCTTATCCTGTGATAATCAAACTGAAATAAACTTTTCTGTGTTGATGAAACTGTGATATGGAAAAGATGATCTTGAAGAACTAATTTTAAAAGAGACTTGGACTTTGCAAAAGTCCAAGAAATCCCAAAAATTTAAACTCCTTAAAAAAAGAACTTCATGTAGTTTAAAAAAGTTAGTTAAGGAACTATATATATATAAAACATAAAGCTGACGTCTGTTGAACTTGTTTACTATTCACCTCAAATATTAGTCCATTCAAAAGAGTCTTAAAACTTTATTTTAATAGCAAACACGATTTTGAATTTCTTTTACAAGATAAAAATATATCAAAAAAAACATGCCATTCTATTATATTCTATTCATTTAAACAGTTTTTTTTACTGTAAATAAATATTTAAAGAAGAAAACGTTAAATCAATAAAAAAAACAAAACCAGATCAAAGTTGCCAAAAAAAAAATAAAATAACAAAAAGTCCCAAAATTGTAGATAGTTTTTTTTTTGTAGTTTTATTAATTCAAGACCTGTTCGTTCTATTCAATAAATACACAATACACGTATTTATTACTTTAAACTACAAAATGCGTTGTATCTTTGAGATACAAATAGAAAAAAACAACAAATTTTAACATTTAATAGATACAAGTTAACACCATCATCAGTAATAGTTAGAAAAATAATAAAGAAAATTAAAGGTAAATGAACCACAAATTAACAAACAAAAAAACCAATTCATAACAACAACAAAACATACATACTCACAATTTCACAGATACAAACAAATAGTTAAGTATCCAAACAATCCAATAAAAAAATTAAATGTAACGTAGTTTGTATAACGAGTAAATTGATAAAAAAAAGTAGTTATATAAAGCAATAGATGAATGTGTGAAATTATTACAAATTTATTAGTTAAAATTTTAAAAGTATTTCGTTTTTTTTTTTTATTATTGTAGTTAACTATAACTAACACTTAGACACACAGTAGTGACCGAATATTGACTATGATGGATTGTCATATCACATCTGTCAATATCTATGTTTCATGTGAACTTATTTTGATTGTAAATCTAAATAAAATAATAATAAATAAAGTGTGACAAATGTCTTATGCTTTTTTATTTGAATGAACTAAAGAAAACAAAAAAAAAAAAAAAACGATAAGAGTTTTATACTTCATTGAGCTCAGCTTGAAATATAACAAAAAAACCATATCAAAAGTTCTATGCTAGAAAATCATAAAAAAAATTCAAAGTTCATAAAACCGAAAACTATTAAAATGTTTCTATTTTATTTCGCATAAAAATCTAAAACGGATGTGGTTTTATTTACACAAAAAATGCTCTCATCGAGGTATTAGGTACATTTTGTAGAAGTTTTATACTATGAGAAAAAATAAATTAAAGAAACTAAACAATAATTGGAAGTAAAAGTTTTACTAAAGTCAAGCTAATCATATCAAAATCAGTTGAGTAACATACAAATAAATGAATTTAATTTAAATATTTAAATTAAACAGTCATCCCTTTACATACAAGGCGAAAAAAGGGCAATTTTGTATATGGCTGAGTCAGTTAAGGAAGCAATCATAAAGTCAATAGAAAGGGGATAACCCCAACATCGGGAGAATCAAGCTTCCGGATATTCAGAAAGATGACCACCCTTATGATGCCATAAAAGATTTTATTATTGAAAATGCAATCCTCATAATTTAATGAAAGATTCCAGTGCATTCATTAAGCTCTTAAAGTCCGCGTAACCACACTACTGAGATGGCCCTGTTGTTTCGTATTTGTTGACGTATTTGATAGGCGGAAACCGAGCCAATAAATCAGGATCCCTTTTATCTACCCTTTTTCACATCCCCCACTGAAAACCTGAATGGCTAGTTAATGGCAAGGGCATGGTTGTATTACTTAGCCTAAACCACGAACGCCGAATTTGGTGGGTGGTCCAACCTATTATGCGCCAATTCATAGGAATCACATTGAGAACATCAATACTATAATACGAAAGAAACAACAAACAAACTGCCGAAACCAGTTGGTGAAACCCAAGCTAGTGGACTGCAAACAGTCTGCTATCCTATCTTCAGGGTATAGCATGGCTGAACCTTGCCGTCGTGGCGAGCACCTCATCAGTTGTACGAACTTCAGCTGGTACATCAGAAAACACCCCTACTTCGGGCACTGCGGATCAAGCAGTGACGAATAAATATATTCAAATTTGCACCAATAGCCAAGCTGCTATCAAATTCCAGATCGATGTATACAGTACATCCAAATGGCTACTGTTACACGGGGATTTGACTGGCAACTGTATAGCTGATGAATTAGCGAAAATAGAAGCCTCAATGTCCGACAGGTACATCGACATCTAAAAGCTTGTAAAAAACAAATAGACTAGTTTTATGAACTCTCACAGACAAGATGTAATGAACCAACTTGGATAGCAAACGCACGTCATATCTTCTTCAACTAAGCCATCCTCATCTCTGCATTCTTGTTGCTGTCATTACAGGATATACTTTATTTGAAATCCATGCAAGAAGACCTGGTTTAACTCACAACGACTTCTTTAGAATCTGCAAAGGCGCGAAGAAGGAGGAAACCATTAAACATATCCTCTATCACTGCCCTGCGTTAGTACACTTTCGACTCGAATTTCGATGAAAGCCAAACCAAGCCAAGCCGTATCAAGTCACAGGGAAGAACCATTCTCCTACTCTACTCTAAAATTACTCTAGAAGACCTCTAGAACATGTCGAAGTTTGACATTTGCAATTAAGTTTCATTTACTCGTTCTGATTAATTCGACTCTTTATCTGAAAGGGAGGTTAGAGATTATTTTTGCCTAAATCACAAATTAATGAAAAGATTCTTACTATTGTCGCCTATTTCTAAATTAAGGAATGTGCTTTGTTAATACCTGAAGTGCTAATTTGAAATGTCGATCGATTACAAAATTTTCAAAAAAATTCCAAAAATGTTAATAAACTCATTTAGACATTTTGCGTATTCAAAACTTAAGTTCCTCCTCTTTATGTATTTGCTGTTAATAATTACAAACAAAATTATTCATTTGTTAAAACAAAGATTAATCATTTTTAATACAAAATGATTAAAATGTAGTATTTGAACGTCTTTAGTTTCGTATATACATAAATATGTATGTATAATAGTTCGTAGTATGTGTGTGAATATGTATGATTTTCGGCAACATTTTCGACATGCATACATAATTTGAAAAATAACGATTTTTGCTGTTTTCAAAATGTTGTTAATTTATTTTTGCTTATTTTTTTTGTTGTTCTTTTAACATTTTAGAAAGGTATTCCATTCATTCACATTCTTCTTAAAGAACAAACTTTTGCTTAGTTTTGGTTATTGTGGAATGTAAGTAAGAACTAAAATAAAAAAAATGCCCAAAACCAAATATTCAACTGGGTTTTGTATACAAAATAACATGACACACTCACAAAAATATGTTGAAATATTCTTAAAAAGTATTATTGAAAATTTTGAAAGAATATTTCGGCGCGTGTATGTCGTTTTACACATACGTTTTTGACTACAAATGTATAATATGTTGGTACTTAAAATATACATTGTGTATAATTATATATAGAATGTATAATATGCTTGTTCTTTTTAACTTAAACTTATTTCATTTCGGCATTTAAATAGTTTGTAACGAAATGTTGAAAAATCGCTAAAGTCCTGTCATTGGTCCAGTTTGTAAATAGTGACCACCCATATTAATCATTGCTTTGTTAATGTAAACGACGATAATGGATCAACCAATAAAATACCTGATTCCAGATTTGAAAAATCTTGTTCATCTATCAGACTAGAGATTCAAAAGTTGTAAGTATACTAGATTGTTAATATGGGTGTAAAGAATTAGTCGTAAAATGTTGACTATCGGATTAGATATTAAATTCAGTTTAACTTTACCCCATTTACTTCAAGTTCTTTAAGTTTCCCGGGGCTATAAACTGTTGATGATCAAATATATCTTCATTTTTCCTTGAAATGTCTTTAGCCGAACCAGAAAAATGACAAATCCGGTACCAAGCGAACTGGTAGCCCACAGGGCATAGTTTCAGGCTTTGTATTGTCCCGATTATTGGAGATGTTTAAAACGGGTTAGATAATGTTGATTCTAGACTATCGAGGCTCTGGCCCACACTAAAAAAACAGATAGGTCTAGGATTCTCTTCTCTCTTAGTAAGAACTCGATTAGGCTTCTTACTGGTATAACTACTGGTCACTGTATGATTGAACATATGTCGGAACGTATGGGCTACACAAGTTATAGCTACTGTAAAAGCTGATTGGAAAAAGTGGAACAAGACCTTATATGTGACTGCCTAGCCTTACAAGAACACTACTAGTCTATCTTGGTAGAGCTCTTTTCTATGTTCTAGACTGTCTCAGGGATTCGTCACTAAAAAACATCATCGGTTTTATTAGAAGTTCCGTCTGATGCCGAGACAACAACTATATTACTTAGGAATGACTGTAGGACTATGCGTTGGAAATTGATTGGTGTCAAGTGTATAAAATATGGGATGGATTCTTGGGCGTTACACACACGTATACTAACAGTAAGTGTGTTTTATGTTTTTCCCAATGGGAGTGTCAGATAAATGAGAAATGTGCTGGGTTGGTGGTGGAATTTAATTTTCCTTTTTATTCCGAGAATGTTCAGGGTCCATATCCATATTTACCACAGAGCTTTATCTGTGAGTAAGAACAATTTACCGGCTTATTTGAAGGACTAGTGTAACTAATTAAGTTTCTAGGTATTCCGACCCAACAGAGGTCATCCCTTCCGCATGGTTGTAAACATCAACAATGGTCTGAGATTAAGTAGATACGGCAGATGCAATTTTGCAGAAATTGGCACAGTGAAAGCTCCACCGTGAAAGTAAGACTTTAAGGCAGGTCTTCACGTAAAGCACTTCGACATCTTGTGTAGTTTCCCAAAGTCGGCTTTGCAATGTCAACAGGGGATCTGTCTATCCACCTCTTAATGGGAATAAGTATTTCAATTATTATTAGTCTTTATTCTGTCTAGGCCAGAAAAGCCGCAAGATGCTCCTATTAGTCCGAAGCGCTTGAAGTTTGTAAGCTTCGTTAGAAATAGTTTCAAGAAATCAGTCTTAATTCTACATTTTCCGAATATTGTAGGCATTTTTGGAAATTGTTTTTATGCGATCATATCTGAAATTTTGTAATATCTCAAAATGTTACAAACAGCTTAATAAAATCAGTATAGCCTCCATCTTAATGAAGGCCCCATCCAAATAATATATAAAACAAGTAAGAAATTTAGTCGGCAAGGCCGACCATGTAAACCTGCTACAAGAATAAAATGTGATTTAGTTTTCATAATAAAGCATTTAAGTTGAATTGTACCTTGCCTCAGATATACTTAAGCCATTTATTTTTAAATAAAATTGTGCAACTTTAAGTCAAATTAAGAAGGGGACACTTTATATATAGGCTAGGCTCAAATGAGGCTCTATAATTATAAAGTTCATGAGTTTTTTTTGTAGAGATACGAATAAATAAAACATAATTATGAACTTAAAAGTCCTATTCAGCGGGTTCAGTTGTATGCGGGCTAGGTGAAATAGCACACCCATGTTAAAGATGTTCTAGGGGCTATGTGAAATAATTGATCGATGTTGACCATGTTAACCATCATAAAAGATTATGTGCCAAATTTCCTTGAATTATCTACAAAATCGAGACCTTTAGTTTGATTACAAGGTTTACGAAACCTATACGGGGGTTCAGTTGTATGGGGGCTAGGTGAAATAATTTCTTAACCATTTTCAATAGGCTTCGTCGCTCGGACAATAGAAGATCATGTACCAAACAATTTTCATCTAAATTGCGACCTGTAGTTTTACAACAAGGTTTACATGGACGGACGGACAGACGGACGGACATAACTAAATCGACTCAGAAATTCTGAGCCGATTGGTATACTTTATGGGACCGATAATATTGTGAGTTACAAACATCAGTACAAACCCAATATACCCTACCCACTAAAGTGTTGTAGTGTATAAAAAAGAACTCAAAAATTAAACGCACACAGAAAATTTTAAAAATATTGTACTACATACGTCAATCCAACTAAATGTCGGTTTGTTGCCCTTTGCGTTCAACATATTTTATGGTGGGAACGTCGAAGAGTCGGAGGTTTGTTTTATTTTATTTAGTGGATGGTTGTTTTTGTTGTTTTGTACATTTTAAGTTAGACATTCATTTGTTAAATAAGCGTTTTTTTAAAAACTTTTTTTCGCTTTTTTTCTGCTAAGAGTGCGTGTTTTTTGCTGTATGAAAGTATAAGTATCTGTGTGTATGTATGTTTGTTGATAAAGAAGCAGCATTGTGTTTGTTTGTATGTATGTATGTTTATTATTATGATTTTGTTGTATTATTTATGTTGTTGTTGTCTGGGTTGTTGTTGGCTAAGCCCTGGTAAGTTCGTTCTTTTAGCAAGTTTGTATGTATGTAGTATGTTAAATGTTGTTGTTGGTATAGAAGTAGTAGTATATAGTAGTTGTATTTGTTGTATATTTTGGGTATGTTGTTGTTGGTTCAATAACCGCCAAAAATTTTGAAGGCCAAAACAATACGAGATTTTTTTTATTTCATTTAGGCATATTTTGTTTTCCTTTTTTATTTGTATATTTAGCACTCTACATTACATCATGGTTGATAGTAGAAGGCACTTTGTTAGAAGGCCTTAAGCTAAGAATTATGGTTTGATTGGATTTTGAGCGCTATTCGATGTGATATTCATTTGTCTATACAAAATTTACTTTAAAATCTATACTAATACGTGCTTTTCATGCTCAATATTTTGCTCCTTTATTTGGGTGACCCAGGCCTTCAAATACCGGTGAAAACTCTTCGCATTCCAAAAAGAATACTAGCCAATCAGTAGAGTAATGTTTTTGGATATTTGATTTCAATCTGTTCACCCCATTTTGCGACAGTGCTCCGGTGTATCAATAGAGTTGTACGCGATCGAGTTGCTCCAATATACATATAAGAGTTTCGGCCGGGTATAAGTTGTTAATGAAACCGAGACACTTGTAAAATGTATTGAATAGCTTCGTGCCTAGAACATCAAGTGTTTCCGATTTCTTAATATTTACACCACCAAAAATGGACCACATTGTGAATGAATAAAATTGACAGATATTGCTGTCATTGGTAAAGAAGTTCATTAATTAAAATAGGAAATAGGGTATGGGATAAAACGGAGCCTCTATATAACCCTGAAGTACTTAATTTTGAACTCGTTTGATGATATTCCATCTATTAGAACTCCTCTTAGAAAGCTTGATATAAATCTAGAGAAATTACTAAGAACTCCAATGTCCGCAAATTAATCAAACGCCTTGAGAACATTTTTCCATTCAGCAAATGGATCAATGGGGTAGGTAAACATCTGCTTGTCCTTAAAAATATTTAAGAACTAACATTTTTATGAATGACTAAAATGAGCATCTAAGATCAGAAAGAACTTAGCGCAAATGGTTTTAATTCAGTAAAATAAAAAATTACAAATAGCAGTCTCTTCGACTCCTAAAGGTACTTCTTCAATAATCAGGACAAAATAAAGCACGAAACTCTCTCTCTCTATCATATAATTCAATGGAAAGACCAAAGATACATTTCATAATTGTGACAGACTATAGCTATTGATAGCACCTCTTTACTCCGGGATTGCAATCTTATTAAGATGCGGTCTGTGTGGCCGATAAATATGTCTGTAAAATCATTTATATAGTTGAAGTAGTGCTTAAAAAAGTCGTTTAATAACAGATTTTTTTTTAAATTCTTTACTTATTCTTTTAATTTTATTATTATTTTTTATTTACTAAAACCTAAAGTTCTATGTGTGTTTTTTTTTTTTTTTTGTTATAAGTGTGGTATGACTTTTTGTTTGATATCATGGTAAGAATATGTTATGCCAATGGCATGACATGGTAATGGAATTGAATGGTATAAGATTGTTTTCTTGTCTTTTAAAAAGTTTGGGAAACCAAAACCAAACTTTTAAGAGTCGGTGTATTTATGTTTTATTTTGATTTTTTCTCGCTCTTTTCAATCTTCATTAAGACATGGATGGTGCCAAGAGGGATTTCGCTTTTTTTCAGTTTATTTCAAAGGGGGTAATTAGAAATGTATGTTTATGTTTTTTTTACTTTATTTTTATTTAAGACTAAGTTGATTTCGCTAATACTTTTGCTTTTTTTGCAGGGTATATATTAACATTTTTTTTATTAAATTTCCAGTTTTTGTTTCTATTAATAAGTAGCTAAACAACATGATAAATAGTAGAGTGAAAATATTCTAATAGACCTATTGACGCGATCTTTAAGTTTTTAACAGTGGATTGGTTAGTTGCTTGGTTGGTTGGTTGGTTGCTTTACACTTGAGTAGTTTGAATTTGAATAAATGAATGACTTTGATTGCCTACTTTACGCACTTTTTGTTAGGCTTTTGATTTGTCTATGTTAATGTTGTGAATTCGTTTATAGCTTTTTGTTAGTTTGTTGTAGAACTCTATAGTAGTTTAATAGTTTTTTTTATCTTTTGAATTTTTTTCCAGTGGTATTTTTAGCTTTTATGATTACCTGTTGTCATATAATTTTTCAGGTTTAAATAGGTAGTTTTTTTTTAATAAATTTTTTTATTTTTAATTTTGTAGTTTTATGCAAAAATTGCGTATTTAAAGTTTATTTTCTCAAGTACCTTACAGCCCATATAAAGGCAGTTTTTAAGTATTATAAGGCTTTAAATTAAAAATTAAAATTACAAAAAAAAATTATTCTGCGTATTTTTATTTTTGAGTATAAATTTTATTACATTTGTCGTTTTGGTTTTGTGTTACGTTATCGCAACGTAAAACAGTGTGAAAATGTTTAAAGAAAACACAAAATAAATTTTTTCTTTACTCTTTTTGCCCCACATTTTTTTGGGTTATTTTTTTTTTTTTTTTGTAGCGATCATAAAATTTTAAATCACTTTTTAATCAGTAACTTAAATGTACTAAACTCAGTTTTAAGACCGCAAATTATCACAACATTAAATGAATCTAACGATGTGAATTATAGAATATATAAATTTATAAATAGTTTTAGTTTTTTTGAAACTTGTGTAATAAAAGTTTTCTGCTAAATTGTAACAATTAAAGGAATTTATGATTGTATGCCTACGAAAAAACTTTCTGTATTCAGATCTTCCTAATGAATTCAAATTCATGTCATAATGAAGGTTAACGTGATAGGTACAAAATCCTTTTTGAAAAACACAGTATATCCAGCACAAAATTAGCCCGATTAAGTTCAATTCAAGGAGACAGAAACAATCCGTCAGCAACCCTTGATTTTGGCATCACTTAATCAGGGTTTAAAGTTAAAGATAATCATAAACTATTACTCTCTCTTTCTAATTTCTCCTATAGATGGGAATTGTAAATCACTCCGTGAATAC
Organism: Lucilia cuprina; assembly: GCF_022045245.1. Taxonomy (NCBI): domain Eukaryota; kingdom Metazoa; phylum Arthropoda; class Insecta; order Diptera; family Calliphoridae; genus Lucilia; species Lucilia cuprina. Next base: position 24,647,172 of record NC_060951.1, read on the forward strand.
TTTCCACTTCGGGTCAGCTAACATCGGATTATCTGTGTACACGAATTATCTGTGTACAACACCGTGACTTCACATTATGTTCAAATATCGCTGATAACTATTAAAGTATGTCGGATAAATGGCTGAAAAACTGGAATAACTTGAATACACAAACTCTACGACCTTTTCTGAACTTTTTGAAACACTGAAGAATAAAAGCAAACTTTAAGCCTGGTTAGATAAACTTTTACAGGGGTGGATTCACAATATGATAAACGTATATTAGACTTTATTATGCTCAGGTTTATAAGACTCCTGTTATAAGAACCTTTTCTGTTTATTTTAGTTAATAAGATTCTACTATTTGTATAAGGCTCCGATCTACTCAACTCTAGTAGACTAACGATTTAATAATATCTGGTTTATATATCCCCTAATCTATTAGAGTTTTTTTTATTATTCTGTGATCTATATTGCACTGAATTATTGTACTAAATTCCATTAGACACTATTCTATTAGGATCTGGTCTATTAGAATCCGTTCTATAAGAATCATTAGAACCACTTGTTAGATTTTTTTTTGTTGGACTCTGGTTTATTGGAGTTAGTTCTGTTTATTAGATCCTACTCTATAAAAATCTGTACAATTAGACTCTAGTCTATTGGAGTTTTGCTTGTTGGACACTGTACTCTTATTTATATGATTCTGGTCTGCTATATACAGTTTTTAAAATTTCTGTATATTGCACTCATTTATTTGATTCTTAGAATTAGTTTTTAAAACTCCTGTCTGTTGGACTGATTTATTCGATTCTAATCTATTGGACTTTGTTCTATTCTAGAATATTGGTTATTCGATTCTGGTCTATTGGACTCCATTCTGTTGAAAGGCCATTTCTGTTCTATTAGATTTTGGTCAATTAGATCCTGTTCTATTAGAATATACTTGATTAACCGCCATTATTTTAGACTTTTGTCTGTTGGAGTCGATAAAGTCATATTACATATACTTAATAGATCTGAGCTATTAAGAATCGACTTTTATCTGTTTGACTTTGCTCTATTTAAATCTGGTTTATTAGACTCACATTTATTATAAGTTTATCGAATAGTTACAAGTCTACTAGACTTTTGTCTGTTGGTCTTTGATCCATTCGACTACGATCTATCAGACTCTGTTCCATTATAAACTGGTCGATTACACTCTTGACTCTGGTTTGTTCTACTCTGATCTTTTAAACTCAGATCGACTGCAGTCTATCAGAATTTGTTCTATTTTAATCTGGTCGTTTACACAACTGTAGGTTTTACAACTCTGATATATTAAACGCTGTTCGATTTGATTCTAGATCCCTCCAAAAATTTAAAAAAGTTAAATTTATTATTTTAAACTTTCATTATGTCATGTCCCTTAATTAATTTAAAAAAGTTACAATGTAAAAAAATATTTGTAATTAATTGTAAATCTTCTAATGTTTGCCGAAAATTTACAAAAGTGCGAATATTTCATTTTGGATCCAAACATACTTTTTTTTAAACCGTAACGAATTTATGTTAATGTAGGCTTTCCGTAACGAAATATTACATAAATTGGGAGTACTTTTTTTGCAAAAATTTCTATACATCAATTTCAACTTACTCTTACGGTATAACACGCGCTTTGGCTATAAAAAATAGCATTGCACAAAGCAAAAACTTTGTTACCACTTTTTTTCTGTTCGACAATACTTATTTCTTTTTATTCCTTCTTTCATTTTAAATACTATTCTCTTTTTTTAGCAAAAAAAAAAAAAAAAACGCAAAATAAACTATTCTACTGCGTATTTTCTTTTTTTTAAATTTTTTGTTAATTTAAATACCATAAAATTAAAGAAAGGAAAAAAAATATATAATGTATAGTTTTGTAATATTAAATGGACATCTAGTCGAAAATATAATACATATATGTATATCATATTATTATGATATACGAACAGATTTTTGTTTAAAATATTTAGGTAAATTTTAGAATTTTTTTTGTAAATATTTTTTTGGTAAATTATAAACAATATTTCACTATAAAATATGCTCTATAATATTTTATAAATTAATTTAAAATAACTTTTTCTAATTTTTCTTAAAAAAAATTTTCAACTTTTCCATGAAAAACGTGATATCATCCTGTCATTTACATATGTATTGAAACATGTACATATATTTATTGCTGAACTTTTGTAATGTAGATTCTGAATAATTTATGAAATGTCAATTACAATTCAATAAAATCTATACATACATATAAAATATATGTACATAAGTATATAAATATGTTTGGATTTTTTTAGAAAATCTATTATGTTGCGAGGCCATTTCAGATGTTGAAAAACTTTTTGACAAGTCATATTTCAATATGAATAAAAATCAATACATTCATATTTCTTATGAGCTAATCTATATCATCAATATGGATAAAGAAAAATATTAAACAAACAAAATTAATCATAAGTATGTTTTAAAGCATAGACTACTAGCTTGATGCCTCTAAAACCTGACAATTGTGGTAAATTTTTTTATTCATAGGAAAATCAGCCCAAACATTAGTCTGAATCTTACACAGAGCATAATTATGTTAGTCTGTAATATAATGTTGTTATTGGAGTGTAATCGCAGAATCTCAGAGAGAAAATGTTGTTGTATTGTTCTCAAAAATAGGATATCATGCATTTTGTATCTGTACTTCCTCAGATTTTGTAGTCAGCATTTTCATATTATCACAGCATTTGCAGCATAGACCAATATAAGGAGTGAGATCGAAAAATTCTTAACATACATATATGTTTATAAAAAAGAAACCACTAAACTTACAGCTTTATTTTTTTATTTGATTCAAATTATTATTACAATTTACAAAAAAAAAAAAATATTTTTATAGTTTTAATCACTAGTGATGAAATTTTGAACCCTTTTCGGAAACCCTTCCATTAACGTTTTTATAGTGCTTTCTGTCACTTTGCTCGAACATGTAGTCCATCTCCGTTTAAAATCTACCACACTTTTGGACACCTTTTTTGTACTCTTCAATTCTCTTTTAACAAGAGCCCAATATCTCTCCACTGGCCTTAGCTCCGGGCAGTTTGGAGGATTTGCCTCTCTTGGTACAATTACCACATTATTGTTCTTGTACCACTCAAGGGCTTGTTTACCATAGTGACAGGATGCCAAGTCAGGCCAAAAATAAGTGGACACATTATGAAGTCTTATGAATGGAAGCAGCCTTTTTGTAAACATTCCTTGATGTAAATTTCGGTATTTATAGAGACCGTTGTAACAAATGATTGGCTTCTTTTGCCGCAACTGCATATTGCTTGCCATACCAAGAACTTTCTGGGAAATTTTGTCTGCTTTTGGGTCCTAAACTTTTCTTTAACATTCCCTTGAGCATCAGCAACATAAAACTTTTGACCTGGAAGTTGGGAAAAATCTGCCAGAACATACGTTTCATCATCGATTATGCAGCAAGAATATTTTTTTATAAAACTTGACTTCAATATCCGTGCTCTGTTTTTGGCCTCTAAATTTTTAGCAGCGTTCCTGTCAGGAACTTTTTGAGCCTTGTATGTTTTTAAACCTGCATTAGCTTTAACTTTTCGTACCAAATAGTCCGAGCACTGAGCTAACCGAGCTGCTTTCCTACCGGATGTGTTGGGAGCTCTTTTGAAAATGCATTCTATTTTTTTGGCTTTAGAAACATCATGTGGACCATTCCTTCTACCTGAACCAGGTTTTCTATCAACTGACAAGTTCTCCCGGTACTGTTTAATAACATTGGAAACAGTTTGACGGCAGACCTTTGTATGCTTGGCCAACTTTTTGTAAGACCAAGTTGGGTTTAGTTGAAAATATTTAATAATTTCAGTACGCACTTTTTTCTGGTCACTCATTTTAATCAGATTAACAAAAAAAAATAGTATTATTGACATTACACATAATAACTGACATGTTTTTCAAAGGTAACTTGATCAAAAAAAAAAAAAAAAATCAAATAATACTTTGGTTGAAAAATGTAATGAAAAACGTGTGTTAAGAATTTTTCGATCTCACTCCTTATTTAGTCTAACGAGATTATAATCAAATGTATCCCCGGACTTACCTTGGAATATATTTTTAGTTATATTATTTTTTCCTTTATCCACATTTTGATATTTTTATGAAAAATTTTGGGTTCTTCTTTTAAATTTAATACCCCCACTCATGGATCTGCGCCACAGCTCTATAAAACACAGAGTAGGCTATGGAATAATAAGATAATGAATTTGAGCTAATAATGCAAATATGTATTAAGTTTGGAAATGATATACCATCGGATATAAGTATCCTATGGATGAGGATCGTAATAGAGTTGCACTTACGGTGTAATGCTATACTTGAAGTTACTTTAATCTCCACTTCGGTCCGCTAATTACGTCCTTAGGTGCTGTTGCTGAAAAAACAGAGCCATCTCAGAAGTGTGATTGAGCGGCTTTAAGGGTCTTTAGACGAAGGGGAAAGTATTTTAGTAATGGATCAGTCCTCATGACATTAAAAGGGTGTTTTAATCTGAAGTACGCTTTTTCTATTGGATGTTAGCTTGTGATGGGCTTTTCCATATAATGGTAAGTATTGGGCTTGACTTATGAGGGACTTTGCTATGTTTTGCTACTTATCGGAATATCTTGATCTGTTTGCAGGACTCTAAAAATAAATGGAAGGCTATCTTGGTGTTAAGCAATTTCATCTGCTGGCTCCTGATATTCCTTAAGCCATAGTTTTTGTTGGATAGTTTATGCCTTAGGGAAGGATATTGATAGCCCTGCAGTCTTGCTACACCGAATATATTGAATCAGTTATTCCCTCCTTAGGCGTATCGATTTTGGAAGACATTTTCGAAAATGTTGGCTTGTTTGTCTTGGCACCTAACTTGATGATAGATCCGTTAAGGTTTTTGTTTATGCCTCTGGGTTTTAGTAATAAATGGGTCTAAAATTTTGGGTTAATCTCAATCGTAATTTCTAAAATGTTGCCTTTTCTGGCTCGGTTCAATATCTTTCTGTACTCCACTGACAAGTTTCATCCATCTATAGTATCCAGGTCACTTTCGTTTCGGTTTTTTCCAAAAAGTATTCCATATAAATGTCAGCCCTAGAAACTTTATCTTTGGATTATCTCATAACTCACTGTTTTAGTAACATTATATTTAATCCACTTCGTCGAGTCTGTACTCTTACAAGTTGAGATATGTATATTGTACACGTAACGTAAAGAACAAGTTAAAATCTTACAATGTTATTTACTTTTGTTTAGCACATATCTATCTTTTTCTTAAATTTTTCCTAGAGATGCTGTCGATTTACTTACGTCTGTTCTGTTTTTATACTCTATACCATTTTAGGGAAGAGAATATATAAGATTTGTGTTGATGTTTGTAACGCACCAAAATATTAATTCTAAAAAAATATATCTAACGGCTTAGAATCAATTTCTAAAACTGATTTAGCGAAGTCGCTTCGTCTGTCAATTGATTTATAAATGGTCTATTATTTTACATAGACGCATATATTTGTGGCCCGAATAGGACTTTGAAGCTCATAAAAATGTAAGATTTTTAGAATGTCAACAAAATGTGCCATAAGCCATAGGGCATTTAACACGAGCCCCTATCCAAATTTGCCATAGTTGCCTTATAAACATTAGTATAACCACAAAACTTAGAATACATTTTATTAGGATGGGACTGTATTTGATGCTTCCTCTCCTAAAAAGAATTTTTTTAAATCACTTCTTTATAAAACTGGTCGAGCTCATGTCGACCATACCTCACTTGTTCTTTTTTTCATTTTTTTCATTATTCATACATTTCATAGTTTAATGTCTGGTGTTCTTTTACAGTTGTTGGTGTATCTCAATCTTTTCATCTTTGTAAGCCTGAGAAATTTGTCTGACTGTGTAGACAGAGATTTCCCTCATACATACACAATTTTATTCTGAAACTTTGCACATCACTCACAAACTAATATCGAACTGAAGGAGAAGACTACTGTGCTAAAGGGGAAAAGTTTTATTGTGTGCGGTATGCCACAATGTCTTTGTCATAATAATGTTTGTAAGACACTATTTAACCATAAAGGATTTCCCCATTTTGGGGTTTGGGTTTCTTTTCGATTTTCTGCAGGAAAAAGTAAAGAAATAAAGTGAAAACAGAAGATGTTCATGTCGCATTGTCATTAGACTGAAGAACATGTAGTCGTTTTAAGGAGCAAGTAACTGCAACGACTTGTTCAATTACGTCTGCTGGCATTGGTTTGAGTTATTTGATTTGGCTTTATTTTGATGTTGGTGTTGTGATATTGTAGTTACAGGTTCATTCTTTTTTTTTGGGGTGGCCTTTAGGTTGTTTGTATCGTTGCATAGACACTTGCCCCATTTTAGTTTAGTTTTTATTATTTTCTTCAAACAGCCGATGTCTGTATTTATTTATTAATTTTTCGCTTAGATGATGTTTAAGATTCGTTTGGCATACTAATAACTGTTCTTTAAGAATTTGTGAATTAAATAATAAAAATGTAAAATAATCAGTTTTTTTACAATTTCTTTAAGATGTTTGCGAAATAGGTTTATTACTTTGGGGGAGAAACTTTTTAAGTAATACTAACGTGGTCGATTTATTTATAGTATTAATAATATTATTTATCAGTAAGATGTTATATTATATAGAATTTACATGACTAGAATAGGTTTGGTTGAAGATCTGATCGGATATTAAATCCGAAGGCATATGACTATGCCACTATCGGTATATTTTAAATAATGTTTCACTATTTTATTGAAAGTATTATTTTCCTTGTCGTCCTGTTGTCTTAAGGAGCACTCCATGGGATGCTCATTATTCTAAGAGGCGTTATGAGTTTCTCTTAACCATATTATTAACTCTGCTCTGGTTGTGTCAAATCATTTTGTGTTCGTCAGGCTAAGTACGTAGAGCTTACTTCTCTCCAAAGCTTTTATGATTATTTCTGAGTGGTCCACATGATTTTAACCACTTATTGCTTTCTTTTAATTCTTTCTGTCTGTTCAATGAGAACCCAAGGTCCACCTTGTCCCCTAATTTAGGACCGCTTGATTAAGACATTATATTTAGGATCAGTGTTTCAAAGTTTAAGATATAATCTGCGCCTTTTTGTTCTTTTTACATTTGATTGATGAAGCATAACGTAGATTTGGTCTCCTACATAGCTCCCAACACCGATGTGTCTTGTTGATCATATTCTCTATGATGTGTCTCATATTAACTTTCGGTCAAAGCTTACACTTAAGTTCTTAACTTAATTTCAAGCACGTAGTGAACATCTTTGATAGATACACAGAAACCGGTTCCGGCTGGTCATCAGTTTTGAATTGGATTTTTTGTATCTTTGGCTATTCAAACGATTTCTAATATAGACCGAATTTACTGCGATACTTATCACAAGAATTCGAATCTCGCCATTATACTGCGGCCATATTATTCTGTGCGTGAAGAGTTTTCCCAATGAACCGGATTTCTAAACGAGATATTAATAAGGTTCAGAAAATTACGCAATGATTTTCAAACTTATACCAAAACTTTATTGGCTTATGTACCGGTGGTTTGGATTATATGAAAGCTTTAAATAAATACTCTACCAGATGTAAGGTTTACATCACATCACCCACCCGGTAGTTATCAGCAACAAAAGGGCGAATGTAATAGCTTTAAAGGGAATGGGAGCTCGAGGCAAGTAACCTGCAATGTGCATTCATTCCATTACTTCAGAAGAATAAGTTTGAAGGATTTTAAAAAATTAATAGACCTTTTTAATAGGTCACTGTGACCGTTTGTTCGATCGTCTGACCGTTCAGAAACCTCTAGATGTCACGAAAAGGTTCATTGGTATCGTGGCGAAAAGCGTGAAAGAAATATTTTGAATTTTAATTAGTATTCTGAAATCAGTAAATAAAGCTATGGAGTTAAATTTAAACTTGTTAAACTCTTACTGTTAGATTAATTTCCTATAATAAATATCACGCTTGTCAAGTACATTGCAGGCTCGATTCGGGCAACCGAAAGAAAATTGTTATTATTTGTGAGATCAGATATGTGATCAGGCTGTTGCGCATAGCGACATGTTTCAATAATAGCTGGTTGCGAAAAGTGGGTCCGATTTTTAAACACACTTTTTTTAATTTTGCCTAATTACTTCAAATTTTCATTATATACTAATATAATTAACCACCCAAAATAGATAATTTCAAGAAACAACTAACTGCCTTAGGTATCCTATTGGCACGCCCCACAAACATTATGATTTATCGATACATCATGATTCAAATCATATAAACGTTTTCTGTTGTTTTTTTAATATAGAGATTTTTGAAATTGTGTTTATAAGTATGAGTGTATCTTCTGTCGGTTTGTGAGTTTATTTTTAAAACCAGCTTAGCTAAATAATATATTAAAAATCTATTTAATTATTTTACCTTTAAGCTATTAAAAAATTTTAATTTTCGTTTATTTCGTTAGTTTTATTATACATCTCATAAAAAAAAGCCAAAGCAGAAAACCTTCCGAGGTAATTGGTTCAACACTTGATATTTTTTTCTATTTCAAAAAATATTCACACGCTTTAAAAAGTTTATGTATGTGAGTGTCGAACGGTGCACACCGATTATCGTTACGCATGTTTTAAATTTTGCCTTTTGATTTTAGACGTTATTTTTAAAAGTTTTTTTTGCTTTTTTTCAGGAAACAATAATCAAATTAATGACTATTTTCTAATAAACTATAATGTCTAATGATGGCTTAAATGTAGTTCAGAGTTCGTAGTTACAGCCCCCCACTTTTTTGATCGGTTTTCAGTGTTCATTGTTATGAGTTTCCACAACATAAAGTGGAATATGTTGGCATTCTTTTAGTGGCTGGTGTGAGATATTTATTTAAAAACTATTAATAATTACGAAATTATAAAGTTTTAATTGCTCAATTGAGTTTTTGTTTCGTGATATATAATACGTTGTTCGTCATGAAGAGAGAGTTGAATCATATATTTTTCAGGAAAGTTTAAACAATGTTGTGCTGAAAACAGATCGAAGGTAGTTGAAGATGAAAGAAGACATTTTAAAGCGTTTTTAACACGGCCACCCCTTAACTTGAGTTTTATACTCACCATCAAAATCGATATGGGGGCGGAATGTTGTTTGTTTTTGACATTCCATCGAAATATACGTCTAAGATCCTTCAAAGTATATATATTCGTGGTCCTTGTTAGATTCTGAGACGATCTAGCCATATCCATCCATGTATCTGTCTGTTGAGCATGACCAAGCTCAATCTAACCCCGACAAATAAAAAACCTTATATGTCACCCAAGCACACTACTGAGATGGTTCTGTTGATTCGGCAACAGCAATTAGGAGATGAAATTGGTAGTCCGAAACACATTTTAATTGTATCAATATATCCTGTTGAGATTGCAACAGCACCGATAAACTTCCACGAAGTGTAAAAAGGAATACCAAATCTGTACTAATCTGCAATAAATTTATACTTTCCCTATCTCTCTCCAATTTTTGCAGTAGTTACAACCATTAAACACTAACCTTACAATTCCCCAGCATATACCGGAGTCTGAGAGTGACAGAAGCTAGACAGTTGAAATTTTGGATATATAATCTCCACTGTTTAGTATTCGAAAATAGGCTAAATCGGTTCACATTTTCCATAGCCCCCATACAAAAGTTTCACAGGAAAACAGTTCTAACAGTCATAACTGGTTTAAAAATACCCTAAAACGTTTATTGCTGGCTAAGAAAAGCAATTACAACGATAAAATTCGGTATAAACAAGTTTTGTATGAGTTAAAATTTCTCTACTGACTTTTGTGAGGACCGGTACATTATTGACACCCGCATATAAGGCCCCTTCAGAAGTTTACTTTTACACTTCTTACTTCAGAAAATTACTTTAACAAGATGTAATGGCAAAAATCTCTCTACCAGCTTTTGTGAGGATTGGTCTTCATAAAACCTTATCCCCTGTGTGAATTCCCTTCAGAAAATATCTTTCTACAAAATTTTAAACCCCAACCTATTCAGAAGATGAATTTACTTACGATTTTATTCGGAAAATGATGGTGGCTATATAAGATTCGGCATAGTCGAATATAAAACTCTTACTTGTTAAATTGTTCATTTGTTTTACTAATTATTATTATAAACTTCCTTATTTAAATTTATAAAAAAAGACTTTATCAAAACAAAAAAAAAAATGTTTTAATAAAATTCCTAAGAATTGTTAAAAAAAATTATGTTCAACAAATATTTAAATGTTTACAAAATGGTATAACAACCAAATAAAAAGAATCTTACAAAGTTTATCACAATAAATTGATCTAAAACATGTACGTACTTGTGTTAAATTTCAAACAAACTTTAAAAAGACTATAAAAATCATTTGTTTACAAACCCATAATCAGAATCTCAAAATTCAGAACAAAGAAAATTAACAGACAAAACAACAAAAACATTATAACAAAATCATAAACAACTTGTTGCTTCTGCCAAAAAATTAGACTGACAAAATTCTTAAAGCTGACAAAAAAACGAAAGTAATTCATAAAATCTACGAAAAAAAGTTTAGGCTTTGTTTTTCAATTCTTAAAAATACAAAAATTTACAATAAAATCTCTTATACAATAAAACAAAATAAAAAACGAGACTTGAAAATGCTGCTAAATCAAAAATATCAAAAAAAATCGTAAACCTGCTAAAATTCTGGCGAAATAATTTAATATCCGCGAGAATTTTAAATACATTTTTTGTTGTTTATTTTTTCAGTATTTGAAATTCATTTATATTTTGAAAAAAATTTTGTTAAGCCTTTTTATGGGCCATTTTAAGTACCATTCTAACCATTTATTTTTCTACAAGATACTCACTGATTCATTGAAAAAAGCTGACATTGTTTAGCATTTGGTTTCTTAGGAAGAAGGAATTGGAAATAATACTAAACATTGTTCTCTAATTATAGTTATGTATGTATACCTTTGTTAATTAAAAGAGTATTATATAACTATGGGTAGGTTAAGACTCTTTCATAAAGTACCCTATAAACAGCATGACGTGTTAAAAAAAATACTCAGTACCAAAAAGTATTCTTTTATAGTTTATCACTTGCTTCGGGCCCTACAGGCTTAACTTCATGCTAGATACAATTTTATAGAAATTTTTTGAAAATCGAAAAACTATTAAGAAGTCCTATTTTATATGTTCTGACATAATTCGTGCGCTACGTACCTATTTTCATGTCTCTAGGATCAATATTATTGGAAATTCAAAAAGTATCTTTTATAAAACGAAAAAGTACCAAAAATGTGTTCTCCCCTAATCCGGCCTCAACATTGAAAAAGTCCCCTTATGTGAGTTCTTGCATAATCCGTGCTCAACATATTCCATATTATAGGAAATTCAAAAAATACATTTTGAAAAATGAACAAGTAAAAGTATTATATTATATTTTTTTATAATTTCGTATTTTTAAGCCAGTAATGAGGGTTACAGTCATTTTCTGAAGGGGACCTTATGAGGGGGGAAGGGTTAATTTTTAAGCGATCCATATAAAATTTGGTAAAGAAATCTTGGCTCGTAAGAGATTTACTTATGTCAAATTTCATTGCTATTCTTAAGCCAGTTATTAGGGTTGAAGTAATTTGCTGAAGGGGACCTTAAAAGGTTAAATTATTAAGCGATCTATATAAAATTTGGTAGAGAAATCTTGACTCACATACAACTTATATGTGTCCAATTTCATCTCTATATTATTATTTTTAAGCCAGTAATGAGCGTTATAGTAATTTTCTAAAGGGGATCATATATGGGGGTGGGGTCAATGACGAATTTCATCGCTATACTTGTACTTTTAAAATAGATATACATACTATTTAATGATGCTTTTCGGGGGTCCACTTGTTAGGGGGACTATCCGATATTATCCATTTTTAATACAAACCTTACCCCTAGAGAATATTTATGCAAAATTTCAATTTTCTAGCTCCTCCCATGTGGTCCCTATCGTGAATTCAACATACAGACAGACGGAAGGACGGACAGACATGGCTAGTTCGTCTTAGAATTTAATAAGGACCCAGAATGTATATATTATATAATATATATATATATATATATATATATATATTATATATATATATATATATATATATATATATATATTATATATATATATATATATATATATATATATATATAATTTTGTGAGCTCAGACCACATGAATAAAATATCTCAATTTTTAATGAAATTTTTAGAGGTTGAATTTGGATTTTTGCTCATATCTCCGTTATTTATGCACCGATTTTGCTGATTTTAAATAGCGATATTCTCGAAAGCATGTCTACAGAATTATTGAAGATTCGGATCTCACAGATATGTGGGGTCTTATGAAAACTGATTTCAACAAACACTCAGAAGGACAGATAGACAGAGAGACGGACATGGCTTAATCGACTCCGCTACCTATTAGGATCCAGAATACACTTTATGGTGTCGGAAAATTATATTGTACAAACGGAATGACAAACATTTAGGGTAAATATCTTACGAAGGTGAAGGTTATACAAATTGTACTTTTAACACAAATTTCAATGAACTACCGACAAACTTATACTAAACTTTGGAAGAGGAATACTGAAAGAGAACCACACAACATTTAACAAATAAAGTTCTTTAGAGGATTATTTTTATCCGATCGCTGTTTTATGCTCTGAATAAGCCTTTGGACTAAACAAAAGACTAGTTTAATCTTTAGAGTCTTAAAGTCTTTTGTGTAATTTATAGACTAATCTCTATCCTATCCATTTAGAGACAATAAACTGTCTAGTCTAGCTAGTCTAAGAACCAGTTCACGGAGTAAATTGTCTTATTTGTTGACTAGTTTAAAAACTAATCTATAGTTTTAAAGTACTTTTAACTAGACAGTTTTAAGTATTTCTAGGGACTATTTTATGAATCAGTATAAAGACTAGAGAGGATAAGGATCGAAATGCCGCAAATCTAAAGGTCAACCTAACAACCTAACCTAATCACACATATGTATTAGCTTAATTAAAAAAGCTTTAATGCTAAATAGCTTTCATCAATCAATATTTTAATGTTTAATAAATTTTGTTTTTTTTTTTTTCAAAATGTTTAATTTTTAAATCGACAGCATAAATCTTCATTTAACCAAATATTTTTAAAAATTCCATTCATAAAATTAAAATCATATTCTATATCATTTTATGCATGCACATACATTCATACATACATACATTCATATGTATCTGTAAAAGTATAATTAATCTTTAACAAATGACATGAAATTTGATCTAGGAGGTCTCAAAATAGAAACTTATATATTATTAATAAATACAATTATAAATGAAATGGAAACGATCTATTAAGAGTTTTATTTTTATAATCGTTTTATTTTTTTCATATCTAAAAGAGTATCAGATTATATATAGAGAAAAACGAGAGAATTCCAATAGATGCCTTTTGGCAACTTGTATCTGTACGATAATTAAAACTAACGCTTAAATTGTATATTTTATTTGATTAAGTGGAGTTTTTATGTGATTCTTTTTAGAAAAAAAATTTAAGTTTGGTATTTTGTTTTATACCCAGTAAAAACTTTTATTACCATGCAAAAAGTTAAAATGCTAAAATTTACACACACAATGGTATTATTAGTCATCATTTTAACACGGTAATGTCATTGGAAGCAAGTATTTACCACAAACGATTACAAGTAAGTGGAAAGTGTAGTCATTGCAAATCACATAAATAAACGTATACAGCATCTATATCTTTACTGGCAACAAGACTAATGAATTATAAAGCATTTATAAAATACATTATAAGTAAGGCCTTATTAGACTACTTCTATGTAATCCAGACCATATGTAGTAGTCATTGAAAAGTATGTTGTTAGTCATGAAAGTCATTACCCAGTTTTTGCTTGGTATTTATGATTTTTTGTTTAGTTCAATTCATATCAACATTTTGATTTAAATCGTGTTAAATAGACAAGTTTTGCCTCAGAGTGTATGATGTAAATAATTTATTTCGGTTTAAGTACTTTATGTTGATAAAAGATGAGTTTAGATTTTATGTTTTGACCACTTATTTAGTAATTTCTAAAGTGTTTGTCTCTTGAGTTTTCTCATTTTGAGAGTTTGTCTGATGAAAAGTCGAGCTCTAAATTAACCATTTGAAAATTTGTTGTGTTAAGTGCTATGATGATTGGTAGGTCGAAAATTCGCCTACAGCATTTAATCTTAATTGAGTAAAGTAGTTCCCAGTATCTTAAACAAACTATGCTTAATCACGGTGAGATTTTTTAGTGCTCAAGTCAATATATAATGACAGATATTGTGATTTTTCTTTCGAATGCTAACATCTGGCCTAATATTGAATTCTTCTGTTTGTCCAAAAACTACAAGCGATTAGTTTTCAACCAAGTGTTATACGACTCGCAGGTCAATATTAGTATGTCCTTGTTCACACTAGGAAACTTTTTTGAGAAACTTTTGATTTTTGTGTGTGAGAGAAAGTGAAAGAAAAATCAACTATCTCTCTCACACAAAAAATCAAAAGTTTCTCAACAAAAGTTTTCCAGTATGAACCAGGTCTATAGAGCTGCAGTGTTTGACAAAGAAAATGTGGCAGTTTTTGGCACTTTTTATACCATACACCACTTTAGTGGCGAGGGTATATTGGGTTTGTGCTGATGTTTGTAACGCATAATAATAATATTATACCACCTTAAAGTATATCAATGGGCAATCATTTTCTGAGTCGATTTAGCTATGTCCGTCCGTCCATGTAAACCTTGTAATCAAACTACGGGCCGCAATTTTGAAGATAATAATTTGGTACATGATCTTCTATTGTCCCAGGGACGAAACCTATTGAAAATGATTAAGATCGGTCCATTATTTCACCTAGCCCCCATACAACTGGTAAACTGGTAGGCCCAATAGAACTGAACCCGCCAAATAGGCCTTTTAAGATCATAATTATGTTTAATATACTCGTATCTCGACAAAAAGCTGCAAAACCATGTTCTATACTAGTCTTGATGACCCTGATGAACTTTATCAGGGTTTCATTTGACCCTAGCCCCCATCAAAATTTTACTTAAATATCCACAGTTTTATTAACAGTAAATGGATTTAGTATATCTGATGAAAGATACAATTTAACTAAAATGCTTTATTATGAAAACTAAATCACATTTTATTCGTATACGAGGTTAGGGTATTATATGGTCGGCCTTGCCCGGCTATAACTTCTTACTTGTTTCTCACATTTTTTTATAAATTTTCGTTTTTGCATATTGCGAATCACAGCAAGTAAGCCCTGCCTAAAAGTATTAAATACATATATTCATAGATTTAAGATCTATTAAGCTTACCTTGACATGTCTCTATATTTATTGAATAAAGATTATAATTGTTAAACTTGGTTATAATTGAAAGTCTATTGATACGATAAATTTATCCCGTAAGCCTATAAGTATACGATAATATCAAAAGTATTTCACTCACTTTACTTTGTTTTTAAAGCGAAGTCTTTGTAAATTTTTTCTTAATTCTATTCATGTTTCTTATATTAAAAACGATTTGATGAAATCATACCGTAATAAATATTTAAATTTATTAAAAGTATTAAAACCAAAACAGAAAAAAAAATATCTCAAATACATCATTGAGACACATTGAAATAAATCTAAAATACACGATGTAGAGAATGACATCACAACAAACACAATTTTATGTAAAATATGTATAGATTTGAGAACAAGAAATTAATTTTTTTATTTCAAAATAAAAATTTTAACAATTGATCATTTACAATAGCACTAACAACGGGTTTCTTTTTTTAATTACACTTTGCTTGAAATTTAAAATAAAAATTTTGAAATGAAAATTTTGTAGTGTGTATTTTTGAAATCAATTTTAGTTTAGTTGGACATGTGCTATAAAGTAGGGTGTTCATTAAATCGGAGAAAAAACAAATATATATTTTTTAAATTTTACCCAATTGATTCTTAAAACATGGCTGATCATATCTTTTCTTAAAATTTTCTAATATATTTAATTGAAAATTAAACATAGAGGTTGTGAATGATTAATATAATAGGGACTATTTGGCACATTTTTGGTTCTTCAAATTGTGTTTTTTCTGGATTTACAATTATATGTAATCAAAAAACATGAAACTACTATTATATATATGTATATTTTGGGTCCTTATTATGTATAAGACGATTTAGCCAAGTCCGTCCATTGATAAGAACTGTATAGTATTGCAAATGGACTATATCGGTCCATTTGTTCGCATAATCCCCGTACGAATGTTAGGTTAGGTTACATGGGTTGCTCGCTACTTAGTACACTCGGAGGCCTTGTGCTTCATTGAATTACCATTCAATGAGAGCTTATACGCGTGGATACCAGCCGGGTTTTTTTTTAATAAAATCGACAATATTTAACTAGTGACTCATCCCTGAGACAATCAAGGTCATGGAAAAAGGCTCTACCAAGATAGTGTAGTGAGAGCTTTTGTAAGGCTGGACCACATAGAGGATAGCTTCAAAAAGGCACATCGGTGCTGAGCGATTTATAGGAGAAATATAGGCATAAAATTAGCTTTATAAAAGTGTAATCAGACCAATCCTAGCTTATGCTTCAATAATCTCGTGGATTGCTTTGGACAAAAAGTGTAATATCAAACTACTACAGGGAGTTCAGCTTACATGCTGCTTGGGTATAAGTGGTACCATGTGTACTACTTCAACCAAGGCTCTGGAAAAGTTCCAACCATTAAAACATATTTAAGATATAAGGCGGCGCTTACAGCCAAACGGCTCTATATTTTATGCGAACTGGCCAAAAAACGGTTATAAGGCACGTCATCAATGTATACTATACAATTTGGAAGGTTATGTACAATCATATACCAGGCACAGTGTATGACGGAAACTTTTAAACGCTGATCCCAGATAGATTGTCTTGGTCAAGCGGAACATTAGAGCAAATACCAGTAGGAATCCGTTGTTACGCGAATGGCTCTAAATTGGGGGACAAGGTGGGGCTGGGGTTCTATATTGAAGACCCAGAAACAGAAATATACCACCAAATCATAACACAAGCTTCCAAGCAGAAGTACGGGCAATAACGGAATGCGTAAATTGAATTAGAATTAACATATAAGATAATAGAACTAAATCTAAGACCGTATTGGATTGTATGAAAGCTTGAATACTCTCCAAGAGGTAAGGTTCACATCATATGGGTACCAGTCCACTCGGGAGTAGTCGGTAACGAAAGGGCAAATATAATATCTTTAAAAGGAAGATTTTTAGGTATTGAATTCAGGAAACTGAGTTCCTTTTTTCATGATAAGGAGCGCACAATAGGCTAGTACAAGGACGAAGTTCAACATAAACAAGTTCTTTAAGAACAAAAATCGTCTTAACAGATTTCAGGAGGATCGGTTTATAAATATATGTAGTTTTATAAGAAGAGAAATCTGCTTACCAGATTTCAGGAAGATCGGTTTATAACTGACCCCTCCATCATATAAAGTTCGCTTCAGAATATGACTTTAACTTTCATAACTATCTAGAAAATGCAATGTAACACGATCGAGTTTTATATATCTTCCAAATTGTTTAACAATCGGTTCATAATTAAACCTATCCCCATATAAGGTCTCCTTATTCGTATTATAGAAAAATCCGATTAATATTTGAATTATATATTCTTATTTGATCAATGTTTAAAATTTTCAAGTAACACCCTAAAACTTGTTGCATTTAATGCAACACATTTACATACATGTGTACATTTTTACGTGTGTATGTATATAACTAAGTCCAATCTGATTGACATCACAAGAAATGTGCAACAATCAAATATATTTCAAACACGTAATATTTATAACAATTACATGTGAATTTTGCACAATTTGATGTAATTTCTTTAGAAATAAATATTACAACAATTTATTAAATAGTCTATGACTAATTTTCAGTCATAGGCAAACTATTTCGTCAACCTTATACTACTTACATGTTTATTTAAGATCATATAACTCGTGTTTAAACAATTGCAATTCATTAGAATTTATATGTAAATGTGATTTTTCTTTTTTTTTCAAGTCATAAAGAAAACCGCTAATGAAATATGTAAACTTTTCAAATAATTTTGCAAACTCATATACTTTAGCAATAAAAATAATATAAAAAAAGACAAATCTTTATAACCAACTAATAATCATTAGAGTTATTTTGTTTATTTGTTACAAGACACAATACAAAATGTCAAATTTTAAATTTGTTGTCATAAATTGTCAAAATTTTGTTAAAGATCAATGTCTTTAAGATGGCAACATTTGCAGTTAAGCTTTAAGTTTGTCAAGTCGTCTGTTGTCGTGAAGCACTGATGTCAAGTACACAGTGATACTTCTTAGTTGTAAAACGCTGAGAAAAATTAATTTAACTTAATTTTGATTTTTGCGCTTTTTATTTAAGTGAATTGAAATAAAAATACAAAATAAAATTTTATTGTCTGTTCTTTTGAACATACATATATGGTTATTGGTGTCAACGTAATGGAAACATAGTTTTATACATTAAAATTCGTACTTGTTTAAACCGTAAGATCAGATTTGTCCAATAAAAAATATTAACAGATTACAAGTAATTGTAATTGGCAAAAGTTCAATTACACATTACAAATAATTGTGATTGGTCAATTACACATAACATGTAATTACTCTTTAAGCCGGCTTTACACGATCACACAAGTAATATGATCTGTCAAAATTTTGTGTAGAAGAGTACGGATGGGATCATTTAAACGTAATATGTAATGAAACCATTACACATTGAGAGAGAATACAGATGGAAAATTTGACAGTCGTATGGCTCTCTTCATTTTTTGAAATGATTCAAACAACAAGCCGGTTTCATTAGATCAGGGATGTATTTTTATGTAAACACGTATAAAAAAAGTGAAACAGCTGTTTCCATCTGACTTTTTAATGGTTTTATACCAATCGTGTAAACACAAAAAATATAAATCATACGACTTTTATTCTCTTTTTTGTTATACGGATGGAATTTCATTTTACTTTTTCATTAGACTTGTCGTACGTAAAGTGTGATCGTCTGAAGGGTCCTTTAGAAGTTATTGTAATGAATTACTTTTTGTACCCTCAAGTCTAATGCATATATCAGTCTGTAGAAAATTCTCATGTATTTGCTAATTCACTCCTATCTCTTAAATTTATTTGTAATAAAAAAGTCTAAATATATGTACTTCTACAAAGAACTTCATCTAGTTTCAGGATGAAAAGTTTCTGGATCGAATTCTAACCAGAAAAAAGATTCATTTTTATATAATGTTTACTTACACAATAACATGAAAAAAACGTGTAAAGATTCTATAGCTTCCTCGATGGAAAGGCTCCCATCTTGGTGTTATTGCAATCCCCGCGAAAAAAGGTGCTGCCAGTACCTCTAGTCTGCCGTGATTATAAAATGGCGATGTCACTTTAATCTTCGGATATTACTTGAAATGATTTGACATGGGGTCGCACCAGAGGACCACATAATCTAGAACTACGGCTAGTTGCGGCAGGACTATGTGCGGCCTAGTTAGTTGATTAAGATTCTACTGGAATTCAAGTAGTGGCCTGAACATCTAGAATGAGTGTGTCGGATGTTGTTCTTTATGAGTGTTTCGGATGAATGAGAAGTGTGTTGGGTTGAAAGATGATCGATGAAAGGTACAAGTGATACTATTGAATTTTCCTTGCTTTTCATGGTATGTTCAGAACAAACTCTGTTCCTACCAGATTTGCCACATTGTGTTCTCTGTGAGTTTGATGGGTTAGTATTTCGGTCTACCGGTTGTGTCTCCGACTCAAGATAGTCTATCCAATCTGCGTAGTTGTAAACGTAAGTGATGTTTTTGTATTTTGGAAGTTAATAAACGGGGCAGCAAGGCTAAGGATTATATAACGTAATTAGTTAAGCAAAGTACAAGTATACTGGAAGGAAATTCCATATACGTAAATTGCCATCGGCGTGTAAGAAGCACAATGGGTCGGGGGAGAGTCGTCACCTAGTGGTTATAAAAGATCACCGTGAAATAAGACATGTGTAAACGTAAAGCATTTCGAAAAGTGAATACAATAATAAGCACAGAAAATAACAAAATAGCCGGTTATAAGTTCGGAAAAGTCGGGCAAGCACATTTATAAACAGTTATTTTTTAACCTCGTCAAACAATAATAAAAGTAAGTACTTCTACTTTGATCCAATATTACTTGACTATTTAAGGTTTAAGTAAGGGTTTTCCAGGGTTTCTTTCAAACATAGATCAAGCCAATGTTACCACGTAACCAATGTTACCCACAGCTGCAAAACAAGACCTTCACATGATCAAACCCCAAAAAATACGACAATAAAACACACACATTCAGTAAGTAATGTAAAACACTCAGTAGACAAATCAGATGTTGTAGACGCCAACGTGAACAAGGAAAATGTCAATAACCAGCACTAATAGTTTCTTTACTATGAGCATGAGTGTCATTTCTATACCGAGTTATGTTTCTTGGTGATTTTTTTTTACTTTTAGTCTATTCATATTTGACCAATATTTCTTATATCGAACACATGATTATTTTTGCAATTTTATTGCCAACTAAATCCGCAGCACTGCAAAAACAAATAAATGACGACATCGTCATCATCATGATCATCTAATGCTAAAGGCCAAAATAATATTGCCAATTTTGTTGTTTTAATGTGAATTACCAGCAATTTATGCACATGTGAGTTCGAGTGCACTTTTGTTTCGGAACGGAACTTGTAGCGTCATCATCGGCATCATTGTCATTCTCATCATCAAAAGCATCTTGTAGCACATGTAAGTATGTTTATATGTAGTATGCAACTTGTAAACGGTGGCATCTAACATTCGTATGACGTGTTTTTTGTTTCTGCTGAAAAAACAGCATTTCCAAGTAGTCACAATTTTCCCCATGTCTTGGCCAACACTTAGCAACCTACACTACGGTAAACGTTAAATTCATGTAGATTATAGATACAAGTATCTATTTGGGTCTTAAAGCTAAACGTTATAAAAAATTTTGGCATCAGGCTGTAAATAGACAACAACAGCAATGTTTATAATATGAATGTATGTGTTTGTATGCCTTAGTAGTCATTTGCAAATATTTGAGGTCTGTTTTTTCTTTTTCTTTTTGATTTTAAGCCTACAAAAGAAAAGCCTAGTGAATGATTCATTTTCTTGAAAATGTTTTCATATAATGACGTTCACACTTGCAATGAATATTTAACTTGTTTGCTAGAAGTATAATTTGATTCCCACAAAGATTATAGGATTTGAGAAATCAATTGTATTAGAAAAGAAACATTTTACCGGTTTCTCAGTGGTTTTCAAGGTCTATTAGAATTAAACTTAATCGATTTGCTATAGTGCTAGTGTAATCCCCACTTTAACTGCTCTCAAACAGTTGATATTTTCTAGTTTTTTAATCCCTACAATCTACTATCAGTTCTATGGAGAGGGTATTATATACATTAGCTAAAATTTGTAAAACCCAATTAGATCTGGATTTCTTAGTGAGTCTAACTGTCAGCAAGCCTCCGTGGGCATTTAAAAATTAAATCGGAGTATCCTAGGTCTCATATGTCACCTCGAGACATCAATAACGCGTCATAGGAAAACCAAAGTAGTTGTGATACAACTAAGATCGAGATGGAGAAACAGGCTTAGGGTCCTTAAGATTTTAACTACATATTAAACTATATACTCCGCCAAACTTTGTATGGAGAACAACACGAGATCTTTTGACCAATTGTAATATAATAGAAAATCAATCGTTAAATCGGATTATTCTGCGTATCTGTGGTCACCTCGAGAACTCATCAATAATGCGGTTATAGGATTATCTCATCATCCTGATGAGATGTTTGAAGCTAACATGTGTAGTTCTGATACAACTAAGATGAGGATGGAGAAACTTACTACATATTCCACTAAATACTTAGCAAACCTTATTTTACCTTTGAACTAATGGAATCATGGTTATGAGATAATCAACTCTTATCATAATTTGTGTTTTTTTTTTCGAACAACTCCTTGTTGATATTCTTGCCAGACAAATGGCAATGGATCATGGATCAATGGATCATGGATCAATGGATCAATGGATCAATGGATCATGGATCAATGGATCATGGATCAATGGATCATGCGAAGACTACAATTACAATAGTCTATAGATTATCATCACGGATAATTCTTAATCTCTGCCTCTAAATGTTGATTTTGATGTTTATTCCGCTGGATCAAGTAAATGGACAATAAATGAAAAATTTTGAGAGAAAATCCCTTTAGACTTAATATCTGAAGGGCAATAAATTATACAGACAGTCAAGCTAAGTCCCAGATCGGTGTACATTCCACATCAAAGTTAGTCTAAATGATATGTCTTTAGATATTCGATAAACTCTCTTATTTAGGTAAGGGGCTACTATGGCTAATCTGGAACTATGACGACTGTACTAGATACAGTTCTGTGGTGTTTCTCTATATGATTATACATATGATATTTGTTACGGCCAATGTCGATGACGCTGTGGTCTTGTATGGATCCGTTTAAAACATGTTATGTAACTCACAGATGAGCAATTTTATATTAGTTCTTATAGGTCATTGTAAATTTGGAAATAATGTAAGGCATATGTGTAAACCCCTATTGTGACATCTTTAAAAGCATCACTCCATAAATCGGATTATCACTCGAATCCTGACAACTTCTTCACCTCCACAGAAGTTATTAAAATTAGTATGAAGAATAAACAATTATTCATCATTAATGCAATTGTCCGTCCGGCCCTATCTAACTGATCTGTGAAATGTGTAATTCCGTTTAATGATCACGTATTTCTTAAAGCTTTTATATTGCTACTGTTGCATCAATCCAAATATTTTATCTATTATCTATCTTGGTATCCTTTGGTTGTATGCAGCCAACCTTACCTAATAGTTTAATGGACGCACAACTACCGATAGTTTTAACAGATTGATGAGATCCTTAGATAAACTTCTTTCATACTGTCTGGACCATAAAAAACTTAACAAATATATCTCAGTCCATCCTCTTGCAGAGGAATATTTACGAACAGATTTAAAAATTACTATATATGAAATCTTATAGATCGAGTTGTCTCGAAGGACAGTATTTTTATACGAATCTGGTATTGTTGGTATTTTGATTAATCTTTCTAACGTCCCACAATCCTCTGGACTATCTTCTAAAGTACTTTGTCCGATCCTCTAAGTAATAGACTAAGGTATAGTCTAGTCGGATATGCCTATCCACAAAAAAAAATGTCGTACTTATTTTTAATTGCTGTTACATGTTTACAGCACACAGAAAGCGAAAGTTCACATGCAATTGACTGCACGAATGACGACTGACTAGCCGAATGAATGTGTGTATATTTAATGCGTTTTGCTTGCAACTAGCACACTGTTCTCAAACTTTTGTATGAATAATGGTTGACTTTTTGCATGATTAATCTATTTTTTTATACAATCCATTCTATGTCGTTTTTTCGTTTCGTCTATGTAGATGTTATGTACTGTTCTGTTTTTATTTTTTTCATACAGAAAATGTAACATTTTATCATTCTCACAGATGTTTTGATGTAAGATACGAAAAAAATTTTCATTCATAAAAAAATATTACAGAACCTTGAAATGTTTTAATTGTAAAATGTGACAATGGAGAAGAAAAAACTATATTTTACAATTAAGATTTATTATTAAGTTGATCTCAAACGGTGGCTTATGTTTTTTTTGTGTCTCTCAGACTTGGTGAATGTATGCAATTGCTACAAATTTGTTTGGTTCAGATGTATAAGTAGAACTATATATGAGAGCGAATATCGTTATATATGTATTATATATATAAATATCGTTTGCATCGGCACTGTTATACACAGCTTTACATTTAACTTTAACTTTACGTTAGTTGATCTCGACTAGTTTTATATATGTATCTGAATAGGGGATTGTTCTTAAGATCTGACTATATCCTGACTGTGGAATAGTGTATTTGGGATATTTATAATATTTGCTTTTAACAAAATTTTAAACACTTTACCCCCATTTAAAGAACTACTACCCCCACACCAACGAAAACAGATCTAAATGAAAGCTTAAACTTTATAACGTATGAATTCCTAATTAGAAAATTATTTAGGTCATTTACGCATTTTTTTCGCATGCCCAAAACTTTTCGTATAATAACTTGTATTATAATTGATTAATTACTAAATGGTGGCGCCAGTTGGTAACTTTTTTCTTTAAACAAAAGCCAAAATTATTAAAACCCAAAAAAAAAACTTTTTCTCTCTAATACTTCCTGCTGTTACTTCCTACTTAGATTTTGAAATACGAAAAAAATTTGTGTCTGATTTTCAAACTTGTAACGAAAACTTTTTTAGTAGATTTTTTTGGGTAGATAACAGCAGCAACGAAAAAAAAAATGTTGGCAATTTTTTAGTATCACGATTTCATAAATCTTTTCGACAAGTAAAACTGACTGACAAATAACAATGAAATGAATTGAATTATAAATAAAAAAAATCAAACAAAAAATTGACAAAAAATGTTCAAGTCAAACCAATGAAATACTTGTTAATTGTGGAACACAGCAGATTAAATATTTTATTAACAAATTGTTTGTTTTTGGAGTTTATACCATTTGAAAAAGTGTGTAATACACGCTACGCACCTTTACATACCAGTAAATTATTAAAAAAAAACACCAAATAGAGGCCCGGCCAATAAAATAATAAAAAAAAATAATAAAATTTCAAACAAACATGTTAAGTTTATAGTTTATAGAATAATGGCGTCTAATAGTTGTCTGTCAAAAAATTTTTTTGGGGGGTTTTTGAACACAATTTTAGACAACTTTACGAGTACATACTGGTAAGAAAAAAAATGTCTTGCTAATGTTAAACAAATGTTTGGTACCAAAAAAATACTATTTTCTTGTTGCTGCTGTTGTCATTATTCTTAATTTCCAATACTCAAGTTGTTGAGTTTTTGTTTAGCAAATTTCATTTTCATGTTTTTTCCATTGTTCAACATTTTTAACTTTGACAGTGCATTAGTCATGGACAATTGGTTGTGTTGACTTTAAATCGGGTGATGGAAAGAAAAAAATTCAATTTTAAAACCATTGAACAGTTTAACCACATCAACCAATCGAATAACCAAGCGAAAAAAAACCAAACGTCAGCTACTTACGCACAGTTTAAGCCCCCCAAACATAATTCCAAACGAATTTCAAACATTAACATATAACCAACAAACTATCGGATGTTTTAGGTGGGTGAATTGGGAAATGTATTAAAATTATTATTTTATGTGGTTAGTTTGTTAGTTAGTTAGTTAGACTCTGGATATGTTGCTAAATATTTCACCTATTGAAGCACATTTCAGATATGAGGCGGCGCTTACAGAAGAACGGCTCATAAATTTCATAACGAATTGGCCAAAAGCTGTTATAATTCACGTCATCATTGTATATTGGACACATTGGAAATTTATACACGATCGTGGGACATGCCTGACACAAAATATGTCGGAAACTTTGATACCCTGATCCCATATCCCAGATACCAAGCGGAACATTAGAGCAAATACCAACATGTTGCTACATGGATGATTCTATATTGGGGAAAAAAATTTATACACGATCGTCGGACATGCCTGACAAAAAATATGTCGAAAACTTTGATACCCTGATCCCATATCCCAGATACCAAGCGGAACATTCTATATTGGGGGAAAAAAGTGGGCCTAAGGTTCTGTATTAAAGAAAACCTATGGCGCCCACAGGCCCGCCATAAGGAAATTAAGGCGACATCAGGTGAATAAAATCTACGAATGTAATTGCTTTAATGGGAGGTAGTTAATCTGATGAACGTAAAACCATGCGACGCAACTAAGGCTGAATGGGAGAGAGAATCCCGTAAGACCTGTTGGAATAATGAATCGTTAGGCAGAATCATAAAAATCCTATGAGCTGATTATGATGAGAGCAAAACGAGAAGTTTCCTCAAAATTAGCAAGTTTCAGGTTAATATGATGGTAAGTATTCTGAGTACGGATTCAGACGAATGTAGATCATGTGGAAAGGACAGTGAATCTTTGGACCACTCAGGCATTCGTCGAAATTAGATCCAAGTATATGGGAAGAGATATTACTTCGGAAATAACATTCGTCACAAAGGAGCGCACAACAGACCAATAGTGGCCTAGCTGTATTTCTTCGGATTTGATCCCCCTATCAACCTATCCTAGTTAGTTAGTTAGTTAATTAATTAGTTACTTAGTTAGTTAGTTAATTAGTTAGTTAGTTAGTTAGTTAGTTAGTTAGTTAGTTAGTTAGTTAGTTAGTTAGTAAGTTAGTAAGTTAGTAAGTTAGTTATTTAGTTTCCTTTTTATATCTTTGTAATAACTTATTTATACACCCTCGTTAATTTTACGCACATTTGCTCTATTGTACGCACTTCAGGTGGTAAACATTTAATAACTTTTTTTATTATATTTGTTGTTTTTGGGTTTTGGTAGGTTGTTTCTATTTGTTTTATTTTATATATTTTTTTTTGTTGTATTTAACTTTATCAAATTAAGCGACAATTGTTTATTGAGTTTTGTTGCTTTTGTTAATATGATTATTATATTAATTGTTGTTGTAGATGTTGTTATAATGTTGATTGTTTGCTAAACAATTTTGATTAATTGTCATTGTTGTGTCAGCATTTTATTGTTTAAAAATAAATTAAATTAACACACTAAATGGCTTGAAATACCAAAGAAGCTTAGGGTAGCAGCAACTTGAAGTGTTTGCAGTTTTATTGTTGTTGTAGCTTAAAAGCGGCATTAATAAATTATGTAGGCTTAATATGTTTAGACATATTTTGGCCTTAATATTAGTTTAACAATTGACAAGCAAATAAAGACGGACGGATATTATGAACGAATTATTAACTGATTATATTCGATTAGAAACAATTTTTTTTGCAGTAGTATTGGTAATAAGATGTTAACGTTTGAATTTTGAATGAACATATGTTTAACCTTCATTTAATGTGTAGTTAAAGGAGACTGTAAGCGGGTTGATTTGATGAAAGAGATTTTAGGCTTTAACGAAAAATTAAAACTGTTAAAATTGTTGAAAAATCAGGTAGAACCATAGCATTATGTCATAAAACCGAATACTTGACTTTTAATAGGTCTAGTTCAGGTACAATGCAGTTTATTTCTAAAGCTGATATAAAGCAAAGTTAAGCTTTTAGTTTTACAATTGTTACAAAGAAACTATAACAAAATTTGATAATTATTCAGACAATGTTTCAGATTGTAGTAAACAGGTCATATTAATATATTTCATTAAAAAACTCTTACACGAGTGTAATGAATGATTCATTTAATTCTGGGTTGATTGACCTGACAAACTTAAGAAATACATATGTAAATCATAAAACTTAAAAATTATTAAAACCATAACGTTTGCTCTATAAAAAATTCTCAAAATTTACACGAACTACTTATAAACAGGAAACGAAAAATGGTCCCAATCTTTTGATTTTTATTCTTATATCCAGTTTTCAAAACATACATAAATACTCTCTCATAATCTTGAATAAACGCAACTTGTTTTAATACAAACTTCGGCGTATTCGAAATCTCTTCAACATGGTGTTAACAGATAAAGACGAACTTAAAATATTTATGGGGAATTTTAATTAAATACCTGTTGTATCAACTTCTATAAAATTCTCAATAGTACTTTTATGGTTTCGAAAGAATTTTGAATATTTTGTGCGTCATTTATTGGTGCGAAGATCGTTAATGGTTTTGTATTATACATAATTTTAGTTTTTTTTTTTTTGTATATGATGTCTAAAAATCAATTTAGTTTAATGTTTATCACCCGTTGATTTCTTAATCTCCTGTTTTTTATGAAGGTAGAAACCAGAGTCTTTTGTCGTTTTTTTTAACAACATTTTTATACTGGTGAAAACAATTTTGTTTTGTTTGGAATTTCACTATTCCCGATATTACAGTGTCAAATTAATAACCATAAAATAATCTTAATAACCAAAAAAAATGGAAAGGAAAACATTTAAAACAGTGTTCTTTATGTTGCCAACCAATATTGAACATAATTTCTTACAAATCAAGGATTTCTTATGAAAAACTCCCAACCAAAAAAAAAAAAAAAACTCTTTTTAATTCCTTAATGAAACCGTTGCGCAAAAAAAAAGTGCCGCCACTTTTAAATTTATTTACTTTATGAGTGTGAACTTTATGCTCGTGGCGGCGCGTATTTTTTTAAAGTATCTGTGTGCTGTCATCCTAGTACCAAGTATTAAGTAGTAGTAAGCAGATATTCAAGTAGAAAAACATTAAGACAAGCAAAAAAAGAGGTTTGTTCCTTAATAAACCTCCCGTTGAACCACAAAAAAAAAAACTTGAAAGGAAAAAAAACATAACATCCACAACAAATATGAAGCCAAAACCCAAGACTTCAAGATAATGTCTTATGAGCATAATAATCTGTGTGTATGAAGTTGCAAATTGTATTAGCAGCAATAACATTACCCCAAAAAAAAAAGGAACAAGAACAAAAAACGCATGACTACAACAAAATTGGAGTTAACTAAGCGAAACTGAAATGAAATTACCAACATTAAGTTTTAAGTCGCCATGAGAGCATTGGTCAACTCATCTACTCACTCACTTTTTATTTATTTACGAACAACAGTAAAATATTCAATTGGTGGTTGTTACATAGCACCAACTTTGTCGTATGGAATTTCGGTATTTGTAACTCTAAAAAGAAAATAACTTGACCTTAGTGAAAAACATTATTGCAGAGAGTTTAAGTTCCTAACTTCAGTGACAGTGAGAGACAGAACCTTACTAATGTGATCGCGTTTAAGCAGAAATATACCGTAGATTGGACAGTTGCTTGGTCTTCTGTATGTGAATATTAAAAATGACAATACTTCTGAAGAGAACCTCTATATGATAACCTTTTAGCTGAAGAATATATATGATAACCTTTTAGCTGAAGATGGGTTCCGAAGTTATATGACCTTACAACAATTTCTATGACCATTGCAAGTTAAGTTTCTAACTTCAGTGACAGTGAGAGGCGGAACCTTACTAATGTGATCGCGTTTAACCAGAAATATACCGCAGATTGGACAGATGCTTTTACACTTGGTCTTCTGAATGTGAATATTAAAAATGACAATACGTCTGAAGATAAAAGTAAGGTACAACAGGCCCGCCTGATATGGCCCTAGGCGTCCCACCTACGATTTGATAAGTGTAATATACTAACCTAATAGATCAGTAGTGATTTCATTATTGCCTTGTGTTCAGTTTAAATCATAAATTTTTTTTCGAGAGTTTTTTCTTCATTTGTTGCTTTAGTTGGTTCCATTACTTCCATCACATTTAGATTATATATTCTTGAGATGCTGTAAAGCATATTTTATTTCGCCTGTTATTGTTGTATGAAAAATTTTGTGGTAATATGATTCCAGTTAAACCTAAAAGAAACTTGTTTCCTTTAAAGTTTTTCAAGATTATTTTTTAGTTTTATTTATTTGCGTCTTCTTTTTTTCCTGGTTGATGTTGTCCTCTGTCCTTAAATTTTTTTATTGTTGTTTTTTTTTTTTTTTGTTTGATAAAGATTTTGGCGTATTTCGCACATAACTCTTGTTGTATGCGCCACACGGTTTTCAAGAAGTTTGTGCTCTAAATTTTCGTTATATGCAGTTTTTGTTGTTGTTTTTATTTTTCTTTATTTGAAAAGAAGTTTTTTCTTTTAAAGATTTTTTGGAACAAAACTCATTAGGCGCTATGGTCAAAGGAAAGGTATTATTGGTTCAAACGAGCATATAAAAGAAGTATTGAGAATAACATTACATTAGGTTTACAAAATGGTTATTACGATTAGAGAGATTAGATTAATAGGTATGAATGATAGTTAATGTTACTATTTGAAATTCAGAACACCTGATCAAAATGCTCTAGACCATTTAAATTTATTTATTAAAAAATTAAAGCCTTATTTTAAGTCGTTGTTTATATATAAAAATATATATTTTTTTATACAATCTTCTTTATTTTCATAAGTACTCGTATTTATAAGATAAACAATCTGTTTTTTTATTTTTCTACCAATTTATGGCCTTTGCAACATTTTGTAAATACTAATGCTGCACTCATTCTATAGGTGTTTGTCAGACTATATATTTATATTTAAATTCAGATTTCCCTGCAGTTGCGGGCAGTCCTGTCGCATTAGTATTTTTAAGCTGTAGTTAAATAATCTCTATATAAAGATTATATACTTTACTTCTTTCAGATAATAATTGATTCTACAATACATTCTACAATACATTACATCTTGTGGTACTTATTAAACAAAAAAGATTAAAGTAGTAGTTTCTACTCTAACGGCAATTAATGTGGCAATTGTTCCAAAAGTACACTTTAAAAAGGAAAACAACTGGGTTAATACATAAACGTTGATATGTATGTCTGTACGTGTAGTTTTAGGCTTGTGTAAAGTTTTTTTTGTTCGTCTCTTCTTCATTTGACCGGAATTGCGCCAGAAATGTTATCCTGATTATGTTTAACATTTTAAGTAGGGTAATTCTGTTATTTCTCTTTTTCGAATTTTTTTATTTACTAACTTACTTTTTAATTCATCTTTTTTATTGCACAATAATTTAGTGTAAAAGTACAGTTTGAAAAATATTTAAAAGGGACAACGAAATGCTTTTTATGTGAAATTTATAGTTTGGCTAATTGTGTGGTGACAATTGGAAATAGAAAAAGTTTTTCTCTTAATTTTTATTAAATAATTCATTATAATAGAAGATTATTACAGTTATTTAACTATTTTTTTTACTATTTTAGAGCAATGTGGCAAGTAGTAAATTACACAACAATTTTATTATATCAAAGACCAAATAATAAGCTAATTTTTAAGCAACAATAAGGATTTAGTATTTTTTATAAATATAAAATAAGTTGTAGCATTGATAACCTATCTATCGCCCAAACATTAAACATTAAAACTGATAGATCTTATGAATTGCTGTTACATTTATGGACGGTTTATTTTCTAACTCATTTTTGGCCAGTAATTCATATACATTTTACGAGGTCTTCAATACAGAATAAACAGCAGGAAAGATATCCCTGTTCTATACACATAGATCTATTCTGCAGTCTTTTCTATTTTATAGTCAAAAGTCTAGTTAATAATCTACTAAAGTCTAAATTATAGATTATATGTTAGTCTTGTCTATAGTTCATGAACTAGCCAACCTCGAGTATACCCTATAGTCTGGTTTATAGTCAATTTTGTAGATCTATCCACAGTCTTCTACCATACTTTAGTCTATATAAGGTCTAAAGTTTAGTCTATAGTCTAGTCTATAGTCTAGTCTATAGTCTAGTCTATAGTCTAGTCTATAGTCTAGTCTATAGTCTAGTCTATAGTCTAGTCTATAGTCTAGTCTATAGTCTAGTCTATAGTCTAGTCTATAGTCTAGTCTATAGTCTAGCCTATAGTCTAGTCTATAGTCTAGTCTATAGTCTAGTCTATAGTCTAGTCTATAGTCTAGTCTATAGTCTAGTCTATAGTCTAGTCTTTAGTCTAGTCTATAGTCTAGTCTATAGTCTAGTCTATAGTCTAGTCTATATTCTAGTCTATAATCTAGTCTATAGTCTAGTCTTTAGTCTAGTCTATAGTCTAGTCTATAGTCTAGTCTATAGTCTAGTCTATAGTCTAGTCTATAGTCTAGTCTATAGTCTAGTCTATAGTCTAGTCTATAGTCTAGTCTATAGTCTAGTCTATAGTCTAGTCTATAGTCTAGTCTATAGTCTAGTCTATAGTCTAGTCTATAGTCTAGTCTATAGTCTAGTCTATAGTCTAGTCTATAGTCTAGTCTATAGTCTAGTCTATAGTCTAGTCTATAGTCTAGTCTATAGTCTAGTCTATAGTCTAGTCTATAGTCTAGTCTATAGTCTAGTCTATAGTCTAGTCTATAGTCTAGTCTATAGTCTAGTCTATAGTCTAGTCTATAGTCTAGTCTATAGTCTAGTCTATAGTCTAGTCTATAGTCTAGTCTATAGTCTAGTCTATAGTCTAGTCTATAGTCTAGTCTATAGTCTAGTCTATAGTCTAGTCTATAGTCTAGTCTATAGTCTAGTCTATAGTCTAGTCTATAGTCTAGTCTATAGTCTAGTCTATAGTCTAGTCTATAGTCTAGTCTATAGTCTAGTCTATAGTCTAGTCTATAGTCTAGTCTATAGTCTAGTCTATAGTCTAGTCTATAGTCTAGTCTATAGTCTAGTCTATAGTCTAGTCTATAGTCTAGTCTATACAGTATAGTCTATAGTCTAGTCTATAGTCTAGTCTATAGTCTAGTCTATAGTCTAGTCTATAGTCTAGTCTATAGTCTAGTCTATAGTCTAGTCTATAGTCTAGTCTATAGTCTAGTCTATAGTCTAGTCTATAGTCTAGTCTATAGTCTAGTCTATAGTCTAGTCTACAGTATAGTCTATAGTCTAGTCTATAGTCTAGTCTATTGTCTAGTCCATATAGTAGTGCATATAGGCGAAACTGAAGGGGTTTTAAAAGAAAAATTTTTATTCTCTTTACACAGACGAGCTCTAAGAGAATAAAACAAACTTGTGAGAACTAAACGCACTCACTAAACATCAAATTTTCTTCGCAAAATTGCGAGGATATTACCACTTATTAGTCTTTCTTATCACTTAAACTTAATGTTTATTATTTTTTTCAACACTTTTCATTTATTTAAAACCCCGAAAATAATTTATATTTTACAAATGAAAAAAAATATTTTTTATTCTTTGACATTTTATTTTAATTAAAATTGAAAAATGAAAAGCTATACATTTAAGTATTGAAAATTAAAAAAGTATTTTACATACTTTTTTTTAATTCAAGAAAAAAATAACAAAAAGACATTTTTATAATATGTTTTGAGATAAAATATCTTTTCAAAAAAATAAATAACTAATATTTTCATTTCATTAATAACAAGGAATAACGTCCAAAAAATACATATTTTATTTAGTACCTTTTGAACAACTGTGTTTATTTTTGTGCTTCTACTAATACATTCTCACCAGTTAGGTCTTTGACAGGGGACTTAGGTCCTTGACAATTAGTTTCGCCTATACTGCTATATGGTCTGGTCTATAGTCTCTTGTTCAAAGTATCTACAAAGATACTTTGAACAAGTCTGGCGCCATCTTGTGTAGCAAATAATTTAAACTTCCTGTAAATGTTAAGTCACACATACTAACTCTATATCATCCCCAAAGCAAACAATAAAAACTTTTTCTAGCAGTTTTAGTTGGAACATACCATCGTACATAACGTTCCACAACAACGGTCTTAGTTCCCTGCTGAACACCCATTGATATTTGATTTTCTTTTGTTTCTCTATCAGTATTACGAACTAGACTATAGACTATTGACTAGACTATAGACAAGACTATAGACAAGACTATAGACTAGACTATAAACTAGACTATAGACTAGACCATATACTAGACCATAGACTATTGACTAGACTATAGACTAGACTATAGACTAGATTATAGACTAGACTATAGACTAGATTATAGACTAGACTATAGACTAGATTATAGACTAGACTATAGACTAGATTATAGACTAGACTATAGACTAGACTATAGACTAGATTATAGACTAGACTATACACTAGATTATAGACTAGACTATAGACTAGACTATAGACTAGACTATAGACTAGACTATAGACTAGACTATAGACTAGACTATAGACTAGACTATAGACTAGACTATAGACTAGACTATAGACTAGACTATAGACTAGACTATAGACTAGACTATAGACTAGACTATAGACTAGACTATAGACTAGACTATAGACTAGACTATAGACTAGACTATAGACTAGACTATAGACTAGACTATAGACTAGACTATAGACTAGACTATAGACTAGACTATAGACTAGACTATAGACTAGACTATAGACTAGACTATAGACTAGACTATAGACTAGACTATAGACTAGACTATAGACTATAGACTAGACTAGACTATAGACTAGACTAGACTGGACTATAGACTAGACTAGAATATAGACTATAGACTATAGACTAGACTATAGACTAGACTGGACTATAGACTAGACTAGAATATAGACTAGACTATAGACTATAGACTAGACTATAGACTAGACTATAGACTAGACTATAGATTAGACTATAGACTAGACTATAGACTAGACTATAGACTAGACTATAGACTAGACTATAGACTAGACTATATACTAGATTATAGACTAGACTATAGTCTAGTCTATAGTCTAGACTATAGTCCATAATCTAGTCTAGTCTATAGTCTAATCTATAATCTGTTTTATAGTCGTGTCTATAGTCTAGTCTTTAGTTTAGTACTTATAATTTTTTAAAATAGATTAAAGAATAGACTATAGACTAGATTATAATCAGTCCAGATGTTCAACAACGTCACGTGTTAGATATCAATACTAGGTTTTACTAAAGCAGATCAGTTACCTTTAGTTTGTAATATTACTTTTCTATTAGAAACTAAATTCCAACAATATTCTATGTAAGAGTTATATATTAATTTTATTATAAATAAGAGTTATATTCTATGTTTAGTATAAAAATGTACTCAATTGCGCAGATATAAGTACATATAAATATTACACTCGTAATTTCATTGGCACTTTATTTTATGACAGTGCTAACTGTTTCGTACACAACAACAACTATTTATTTAGGTTCAATAACCTTTTTCTATTCAGATAGAATTTAAATGCGGAACTATTATGCTCGTAATTGAAATTAATTAACCTTGAGATGGCTTTTTATCAGCTCGTAGTACTTGTTAATGATACGTGTACACCCTAGTAATGGTTTGTCAAACAAATTTTGGTGCGTAAAAGTTTGACAAGTGTACTTAAGTATAGTATGTAAGTTTGTACACGTGTGTGAGAGTAATCACTCTTATCGGTCATATAATATGAACTATGTATGTAGACGTTCTAGTTTAAATCAATTGTATTTTACAAAAAAAATCTTTATCACTAAGATAAGGAACTGTATTAGCAGTTTTAATAGACATTTAAGTGAGATTTATAAATATGTCAGACGTAAAATTAGCATTAAGTAATCACTTCTAAATGAAGATTTAAAGCTGTCATTTAATAAAAAAGGAACTGTAATAGCAGATCAAACTTAAAAATGCTTTGTGAATGGAAATATCTTACGAAATTTAATATCTGAAAGAAAATTTGCAAAAAGTAATGATATCCATAACTGACTTAAGACTCAATTAACAGTCAAGTAGTGCATGAGAAGTATTCAATATT
The DNA here is from genome assembly GCF_022045245.1 of Lucilia cuprina. Taxonomy (NCBI): domain Eukaryota; kingdom Metazoa; phylum Arthropoda; class Insecta; order Diptera; family Calliphoridae; genus Lucilia; species Lucilia cuprina. The sequence goes on from NC_060951.1 coordinate 24,682,823, forward strand.
TTTTTCTGAAATAATAATCAATTTCACAATCATTCAATAATCTAATATATAATCTCTTTAACGATATTCCTCCAGCATTTCTTTACAGGCATGTTCCAACAAAATTAAAAGTAGTTATCTTCATAAAGTTGAAATTTCACCTCAAACAATAATTACTGAAAAATAAGTTGACCTTAATTTGTTTTGCAACAGACGGCTGCGCCCCATAACTGATATTCCCACCATTGTATTTGGCGAGCCCTACAGGTTTTAGTTAACATTGTGTGTAGGTTTCAGTGTTTCTTTTTATGCTGCCAAAAGTTTTTAACAAATATGTATTTTTGCGTAAGATTTGACATCGTTATGCGTTTGTTTCTTTTTTGCAAATGCGTCGTCTGATTTAAAAACACAGAGTGAGTACCACAGAAAAACGCGAGTCATTTATCATGTTTTATTACAATAAATATTTAACTCTCTTTGTACTCGTTTTACGTGGTATGCATATTGCTGTCTTTCATTTAATTTAAATCAGCCGTAAAGTGGAGAATTAGGACCTGTTCTTCTAAATATGGAAATAAAAACCAAATTTAGGATCCAAACTATAGACTAGACTATAGACTAGACTATAGACTAGACTATAGACTAGACTATAGACTAGACTATAGACTATACTATAGACTATACTATAGACTAGACTATAGACTAGACTATAGACTAGACTATAGACTAGACTATAGACTAGACTATAGACTAGACTATAGACTAGACTATAGACTATAGACTAGACTATAGACTAGACTATAGACTATAGACTAGACTATAGACTAGACTATAGACTAGACTATAGACTAGACTATAGACTAGACTATAGACTAGACTATAGACTATACTATAGACTATACTATAGACTAGACTATAGACTAGACTATAGACTAGACTATAGACTAGACTATAGACTATAGACTAGACTATAGACTAGACTATAGACTATAGACTAGACTATAGACTAGACTATAGACTAGACTATAGACTAGACTATAGACTAGACTATAGACTAGACTGTAGACTAAACTATAGACTAGACTAAAGACTAGACTATAGACTAGTCTATGGCAATGAAAAAAAGCTTTTCGTTCTATTGGAAGGTAATTAAAATCAATTAATATTAGTTAGAAACAAAAAAAGGCTTAGTTTGTTTAAAACTTTGTACAAACTGGTTTGTACAATTATTTAACTTGTATATTTGAAAAAGTTCATATCAGTGCCTGTCTGTCTGATACAAATTTCAAAATTCATCATAAAACAAACATTAGCGAATATTTGTATGTCTTCGCTATTTGTTTCTTAGTAAAAAATGTCCATTAAGAAATGTTGATTATTGTGTTTTCCTAAAAAAAAGTTTAAAATTTTTAAATATTTGCGTAACAATCTGCGTTTGTTTGTCTATGTCTGGTTAATAGGTCGATCTATCAGTACTTTCGTACATATGTATGTTATATTTACTTGTCTGCCTATCGGGGTCCAACTGACTAACTTGTTTTTGTATTTTAAATAAAACCATTCTTCCATACAACGGCTCTTGAACTATTTATCTATTTAAATGTATGTATGTCTGCCAGTCAGTCCATTTCTCCATTTGTCCATCCATTTAAATCTCTAAATATTACGAGTTATTGAACATATATCATCCATCCGAATAGCGAGTCTATAGTTAGGCTGCTGCCAATAACCCTTTTGGACAGCCAGAGTTTTTACCAACAATTTTCGTTGAAATTTATCAAGCCTGTAATTTAAATTTAAAATGCTGTTAATTTTTAAGCCTAAAGATACGGCAACAACAATTAATTATAAACATATTCATAAAACGATTCTTATTTGGCTCATCTTTTTATTCTTCTTCTTCTGAGCCAAATTGTTTAAACATTCATTTATTTAAATACATAAAAGTATTTGTGAATGTATGAGTATTTCAAACATTTGTAATTTAAATAAATTACCAAATTATGAAGATTTTTTTCATCTTAAATATTTGAACTTTGACAATCATTAAGAGTATTTCCGGTTAAGTGGAAAAAAGCTTAAAGCTAAAATAATATTTAAAAGATGATCAATTGTTATAACACGTATTCAGCACGAAGTAGACAAACTATTTTTTTAGTTTTTTTTTCAAAGCCTTTTTGAAAACGCTCGAAGCCCAAATTTGAGTTTCTAGTGTTTGATAAAAAAAATAAACATTAAAATTGAAAGTTTTTTCATCTCCTCTCTGTCGACTGTTTTATTTATTTAATATTTTATTTGGTCTAAAACAACAAATCAATACTTTAATAGTTTTTAAACAAATAGTAGACAAAAAAACTCATAAATAAATGTTTGTTTAACAATTATGGAATGTTTGGCAATAAAATTGCTGCGCATAAATTAGCACAGCGCAAAAATAAGTCTAAAGAGAGAAAAAAAATCAAATTAACCAAAATTTTATTCATAATTTTGTTTGGTTTCTTTGCCGTCTTTTAACAGCTCGGCAAGTTGGTTATTAGTTTTCAAAACGCACACGCACTTTTGAATACTACTGCAAAAGTGTTTTATTGGTATTGTTGGTTCGTTAAACGATTTGTAACAGATCCAGTAAAAATTCAGAACTATCAAAAAAGAGGAGCAGGTTTGTATTTTGTATGAAAATTGTTTTTTTGCGTAATACAAAACGATTTTTAACTATTTATTTTTGTAAGTACTTATTTAAGTAATTACTTTCAAACGAGAGTGGCAAGTATTTGCCCACAATGCTTACATACAAGAAATTAAATACATTTTCCATTATTCATAACAATTCAATATCAAAGGTTTATTTTAGTTTTCTACAGAAAAACAGTCTTCCTTAGGAAGACTTTTTCTATAGAACAACAGTCTTCCTTAGGAAGAATTTTTCTATAGGAAAACAGTCTTCCTTAGAAAGACTTTTTCTACAGGAAAACAGTTTTCCTTAAGAAGACTTTTTCTATAGAAAAACAGTCTTCCTTAGGAGGACTTTTTCTATAGAAAAACAGTCCTTAGGAAGACTTTTTCTATAGAAAAACAGACTTCCTTAAGAAGATTTTTTCTTTAGAAAAACAGACTTACTTAGGAAGACTTTTTCTATAGAAAAACAGTCTTCTTTAGGCAGACTTCCTTAGGAAGACTTTTTCTAAAAGAAAACAGTCATCCTTGGTAAGACTTTTCTGTAGAAAAAGAGTCTAAAGAAAACAGTCTTCCTTAGCAAGACTTTTTCTAAGGAAAACAATCTTCCTTAGCAAGACTTTTTCTAAAGAAAACAGTCTTCCTTAGGAAGACTTTTTCTAAGGAAACAGTCTTCCTTAGGAAGACTTTTTCTAAAGAAAACAGTCTTCTTTAGGAAGACTTTTTCTAAAGAAAAACAGTCTTCCTTAGGAAGTCTTTTTCTAAAGGAAAACAATCTTCCTTAGGAAGACTTTTTCTATAGGAAAACAGTCTTCCTTAGGAAGACTTTTTCTATAGGAAAACAGTCTTCCTTAGGAAGACTTTTTCTATAGGAAAACAGTCTCCCTTAGGAAGACTTTTTCTATAGGAGAACAGTCTTCCTTAGGAAGACTTTTTCTAAAAGAAAACAGTCATCCTTAAAAGAGTCTTCCTAAGGAAGACGTTTCTTTAGGAAAAGAGTCTTCCTTAGGAAGACTTTTTCTACAGAAAAACAGTTTTTCTTTTTCTATAGGAGAACAATGTTCCTTAGGAAAATATATAATAGGGGAACAGTCTTCTTAACTAAGTCTTTCTTAGTAAGAATTTTTCATAGGAATGTAGTTTTTCTTCAAAGAAAAAAAAAACAAATTTCTTTTTTAAACCTTTTTCATGTAGGGCACCAATCGACCGTTCTCGCTCCTACATAACTCCACTTTTTATATAATTCTTTAGGTTTTGTAGCTTTGTCATATGTTGGTAATTTTTTTCTATTTGATTTATGAATGACCATGGTTTTTGGCAAATATCCATAAATAAATCTATAAAGTTTTTACTTTTTAGGCCTGTTAGGCTTAAATTAGCAAAGTGATACAAGCGAGGAAGAAAAATTAATAAAATTATTATTGATTTTTAATTAATGAATGAAAAATAAACAAATAGTTTTTGAATGAATCTAAATAAGTTGCTTAACAAACATATATTGCCCTAATATAAGGTATTTCTCTAGTATGATCTATGCTTAAATTTGGAAAATCTTTATTGTTTAAAAATTTTAAATTCAATAATATTTATAAAAAAGTAATGATAAAATCAATTAGAATTTATGGAATTTTATTAAATTGTTAAATATGTTATGTTATTTTAGTTTTCAACATGTTTGGCATACAGGTATGTGGGTTTATCGGTCTAAACGAATGGAATGAAATCAAAAGTTAAAATAACTAAAAAGAGTTAAAAATTAAAATTGCAAATTTAAAATAATAAATAACAAAGGATGTAGTAAAAACTCTTTATAAAGTCATCGAACTAAAAATTTAAAAATATTTCTGAATCTTTTTCTGTTTATAATTTATTTCACTTTCATTTTCGTAGATTTATCACACCAACGACGTTAAGTTTTTGGTTTGTAACGCATTATCAAAGTATTGTATTGTTTCCTCATCACCTGTAAAATTTATTCCACAGTTCTACAAAATTTTATAACTTTTTGTCTCAAATCGAATTTTATGGCTACAGATAGTTAGGTGATTTTGGTTAGATTTCTTGTTTGGACAAAATTAGTTGTAACATTTAAAATGACTTTAATGTGATTTTTATGATACTTTTAGGAAGGTAATAAAATTGGCTAGGAATTATGTTCCCAGGCACTTAAAAAAACGTTTGCATATATTAACTCTATTAGTGTCTTTTGTAATATAGTTTGCTGATAATTAATAAAAAGACTTTTATAGTGTTAGATTTAGCTGAAGATTGATTTTTTTTTTTAAGATTTACCTTGACTATAGATACCAAGATCAAGATTTGAATAAAGTAACTCAGTTATGAGAAATTTTAACATTTATTTTCATATGTGAATAACAGTATCGGTTCCTCTTCGACAGGTGGGAAATGAGATATTATGAAAAGTTTTATGATCTCTTTCATATCCTTTAATTAAAAAGAAGGACCATACGTCACTTTTTTTTAATCTTTCAAAATTTCAGGGATAATAGATAATTGATAAACGAAAGCAAAATTTGATGATGTAATAAAGTTGATTACTTGGTTTTCTAGGTATTCGGGTTTGGCAGATGTGCCCCTATGGTGAATGATCCCCTTTCTATCCTACTGTCCATATCATTGACCACTTACATATGTTCGTTGCCAGTAAAAGGATTATTGAAAATGTTGCAAGACAAAATTTTAAAGTTGACACTGTTGTTAGATATTTTCTGCACATTTTACTGCCAACGTTGTAAGATCTGACAACCATGTATATATAGCTTTAGAAACGTCTTTCATTCAATTTAAATAAGCCCAGCAAAATCATTACTTAAACGGTAAGTAGACAAGTAATATTGGAGAAAATATTACTTTTTGTGTGAATAATATTTTTGTTCGACCATGACCATAAAATAACTGGTTACAACTATACTTACCCGACTTTTCCGGATTTAAAAGGGGTTTTATAGTTATTTTTTATGTTTGCTAGTGTATTCTCTAACATATTGTCCCACTAAAAAGTAATCTTATCATTCTATCTGGAATGGTTTCCACATAAATGTAAATATCAACATTTCTTAAAAGAACTTCAAAAATCGACTACGGCACAGTGGAGCAGAATCGAATTTTTTTGGAAATAAATCTGGCATTTCTAAACGACTGATCCGATCGGGATAAAATTTGGCGTGAGCGTAGCAAGAAGTATTCGAAGATGAACCCTGCAGATGCCCCAGGGACGGCGCTGTGGCGGCTCAAAGTAGGGTACCTACGACATGTAAAAGATTTTTATATTTTCTGAAAGCGCTCGACGAGATCATGAAAAAACATGCTTGGACATACTACTTATCTCTTGTAATATCCGAGTTATAGGCATTTAAAAATTTAGTGATACAAAATTTACCATACCTTGGTCCGCCTTTTTTTGAATACCGGGCGTAATTTTGGACATAATTTTCTCTTGTTAGTTAGACAGCAAAATTTCCAATAATATACAAAAAAATTCAGATCAATATCATTTACAGATCCAAAAATATACGTTTTTTAATTTAAAAATTCAAAAAATTTTAGATTTTTGCCAAAAATGTTTCTTAACTCTTTTATTAATAAAATAAAATTTTGTTTAAGAACATATAACAATTTTATAGTTTTCTAAAAGGTATCTTTTGGCGTAAAAAACTTGTCCTATTTTTTAAAAATGTTGCCACTGCGTTCTTCCGAATATGACCTATTTTTTATCAAAACTTCAACTTTGGGCGACATGTTTTAAATCCCAAAGCTGGGATCAGAAAACTGAAAGCAGTTTGGGAAACCTCAATATGTTTTCTATTTACTCCAAAAGTATTTTCCCAGCACTGAAAGAAATGTGGACCCTATGGGCAAAAAAGTAAAAAATCCCATTTTTTTGGGATTTTCATTCCCATTTTTGGGAAAATATTTTACTGGAGTCTTCCTCAAGATTATCTGATTAGTAATTCATATTTGCGCAATATTTTTCAAATAAAATTTTAAACGAATCATTAAAAAACACAAAAATTTAAAAACTTCAATTTAATGTCATAAAATGTCGTTTTAAATAAATAAACTTTCAGCTAATCCGCTTTTCGATCAAATCCCCTCTGCTGTCTTTAAAACAAAAGTTCTAGTTTGAATAAAAACAAAACCATAAATTCAATTATTTATATAATTAAAAAATTTATAAAACATATTAAAACCAACTACGTAAAAGTAAATCATTTTAATTAAATTTAATGCGTATTTATTTATCAATTTCTTATTTACTTTTCTAACGACTATAACTTAAAATATTCATAATATTCTTAAAAAAATTTTTTAATATTTATTTTAATTCCTCTTTCACCCATCACCGTCTAATCTACTAGAAGCTCTTGTTTAAGATACACTTTACACTGTATAGAGAAATAGCAAAAGTTTAAGACGTAGATAAAGATTTCTTCTATAATTGATAGAATTAAATTTTCATTTGATTATCAAAAGCCAATATTTAAATTAAACATGAAAAAAATCATCATTAGCACTACTACAACTTTTGTAAATATGTATGTATGTATGTTTGTAAAGAAAAAAAAATATTCATCGATATTGTCGTTAAGACATGTTTGAACAATTTAGTCGGCTGGTGAAATCACCGGCAACTAACAAAAGGCGACACATCAGCGCCACCAACATTGAAAAAGAACCCGGTAGAAAATTTTTCTTTTGAAAAAGAGTCTTTCTTCGAGGAAAACTTTTTCTATGGAAAAAGAATTTTTCGTGAAATTATTATTTTCTATAGATAAATAATCTTTCCTGAAAATATTATCTCTCTTTCGGCAAGACTTTTTCTATAGAAAAAGAGTCTTTCCTTAAAATATGCTTTTCGATAGAAAAAACAACTATAGACACTGCCGACTATATGATACCCTACATGAGAGTTCGTCCTTGAACCAAGAAAGGAGTATGTGCCAAATTTCATCAAATTATCTTGAAAATTGCGACCTGTAGCGTGCACACAAGGTTTACATGGTCACACAGACAGAAAGACAGACAGACGGACGGACATAACTAAATCGACTCAGAAAGTGATACTTTAAGGTGAGTCTCTAGGACCAATATTTTTGGGTGTTACAAACATCAGCACAAATGCATATTACCATCCACACTACAGAAATCTTTCATTGGTAAAGTTTTTCTAAAGAAAAATATACATTTTTGGATGGACATTTTGTTTATAAAGTAAATCTTTACTGAATATTTTTTGTAGAAAGGAGTGTTTCCCGGGAAGAACTTTCTGTTAGAAAATAGTCTTTTTGGAAATACTTTTTCTATGAAAAGAAAGTCATTCCTGGAAAGATTATTTTCAATAGAATTTTTTAGATGTTTACTCTTTTGAGAAGATATTTTATAAATATTACTGGCAATTCATTTTCTGTAGAAAAGTAGTTGGTAGACATTTTCTAAAGAAAAGAATAATTTTCAGTAGAAAAGGGAACACTTTTTCTGTAAAAAAGAAGTATTTTCTTTGACGAATTTTCTGCATGAAAAGAGTCTTTCTGTAAACACTTTTTCTATAGAAAGACAATCATTCCTAGAAAGTTTATTTTCAGTAGAATCTTTCTTGAGGATGCTTTTAACAGACTCTTTATCTATAGAAAAACTGTTTCTTGGGAAACATTTTCTATAGAAAAAGAGTCTTCATTAAGAAAATATTTTCTTCAGGAAAAAGTATTTCTATAGAAAAGTAGTCTTTCTTAAGAATATGTTTTATGAATTTTGCTTGGGAGCCATTTTCTATTGAAAGAAATCTTACTTTGATAGACTTTTTCTATTGGAAAACAGTATTTTCTAGGAAGAAATTTTCTTTAGAAAAGAGGTCTTTCCTGAGAAGATTTTTTCTTTAAAAAAGCTGTGTTTTCTGAAAAGAATTTTCTATAAAAAAAAGAGTTTTTTGGAAGTACTGTTTCATAGGAACACTTTTTCTATTAAAAAAATATTTTTTTTGTTAAGGCTGTTTCTATAGAAATAAGAATTTCAAAAAAAGTCTTCTTCTATAGAATAGAAATTCTTCGTAAGAATATTTATTTTTTAATTAATTGTACTGTTAAGTCATTTTCTATAGAAAAGTAGTCTTTCTTTGGTAGACTTTTTCTTTAGACAAGGAGTCTTTCCTGAGAAGACTTTTTAAGTAAAAATAGTAGAATAGTAGAAAAATAGTTTTTTTTCTATAGAGAGTCATTCCTGGGAATGAGAAAGAAGTGGGAAGATTTTTAAAGAAGAGGAGCCTTTTTGGTAATACTTTTTTATGGAAAAAAGATCCTTTATGGGAATACATGTGAAAAAAGTATTTTCTTATAGTAAAGTAATCTTTCTTATATATAAGAGTAATCTTTTGAGAGAATACTTTCTCCAATTGAAAAAAGGGATTTGTAGAGAAAACTTTTTCTCTACAAAAACATTGTTCCTTAGGGAGACTATTCCTGTAGTAAATTTTTTAGGAGGATTATTTCTATAAGAAAACACAAAGTATTAAGGAGACATTCTTATGAAAAACTTTTTGGTCTTTCATTTTCATAAGAAACAAAGTCATTCTTGGGAAATTTTTTGTATAGAATTCTTCTTGTATTAAAGTTTTCTGCAGAGAAGCAATTTTTACGATACATTAGAAAGACAACTTCTAAAGAAGCATAATTTTCCTACTGGGTATATGATTTTTTTGTTAACACTGAACCTGTATTTAGACCTTTTCTTGCCTGATTGGTAACCATTCCAATTTATGACTTTCATTTGTTTGTCGTTAATTTTATGATCATACAATAAAATATTTTTTCTATGCGAAGTCTATTTCTTCTTCTTTTATACATAATTTTGTGCGTATAGTTTTTTTATATTTGATTTTTTTATTGCATAAATTAATACATTTTTTTCTTAATTTTATTTATTTGTATTTTATATAAATAATATTAATATAATAAAATAAAAAATTCCAGTTTTCTTAGTTATATTTAAATATTAAATACAAATATTCTACTTAAATAATGATCATTCGATTTTATATTTAAATATAACACGCGCAGTTTATGGTTTCTCACCTGTTGGTGGTTCCATTTCTTATGAATCTTTTGGTATTTCTCTATTTGATTTTTAGCTACTGCAAGAAATTTATATTATTTTAATCGCTCCATTATTTCGGCTGTACGGGGGCAAACCCATTTTCAGTTTGTTTCGTCCCTGTGCTCAAAAATACGTAAAGTCCAAACTTTTATCAAAATGGTTTACATGAACAGCCAGAGAGAGGAACATCAGGACTTAGGAAGTGATTCTGAGTCGATCGCTATACCTTAAGGGGGAGATAGTACATTATTTTAGTGTGTTAAAAACATCAGCACAAACACACCACTATAGTGGTGTAGGTTATAAATATTACATGTCTAAGTGTAGTTATGTTCTTATTTCTAAACCCCTATCCCATGTTTCAACTAAATGTCTATTAAAATTTATTTACTTTCTTTAAAACTCATACTTATTTTGTAACTTATTTAGATTATAGAGCATGAAATTGTATTTAAAAATAATTATGCAAATTTTGTATAAGAAAAAAAAGTTGAAGACAATAAGACTAAAAAAAAACACTTACAACATGTTCTCACATGCTAAAATTTAGTTCGAAAAGAAAGTTGCTAAAAAAGTGTATAAAGTGTAACAAACGAGCTATAGTCGGTAAAGAGGAATTACTTAATCTATGTGAGTTGTACAGGAACTTTTTTCATAATAGGTGAATTTATCGATATTCTTTTATTAGAACCGGAAATGATCGAATATATTCTGTATAATAAATAAATAAAATAAAGTTTATAAATGACCTAGACATGATAGTCAAAAGAGTTCAGAGCTCGAGGGTCGAAACTTATTCACAAATATCGATAAAGTTCGTTTGGCTTTGAAAATAGGCAAAAATAGCTACGATAACTAGATCAACTACATTCTATGGAACATGTCGTAATAAGTACTTCTGAAAAGAAAGGAATCCAAATTACATATGTAAAAAGCCTGATGAGCTTTTTACATACATATATCTTTGCACAAAAAGAAGACAGATATTTCGTTTAGAAGAAATACAAAACTTTCTTACTGAAGCTGGTCAAGAAGATACCGATGATATACAGACTATTGTACATATATCAAATCATAGACCGAAAATTCAAATGAAGGCACCATATATATGATGGGATCTACAAAGCTATAGGTTTTGGGAGCTTTAAGCGGACTGACAGATGAGTCATTAATGTATTAAAACTGGACATATTTGAAAGCTATATGCAATAATCAAACGTGCTCAATCGCATACCTGACACAGATTATGTCTGGAATTTTCAAACACTGATCCACATTACACATATTAGAGAAAATTTTCGTTGAAACGGTTGCTTCACAGATGCCTCCAAATTAGGAGATTAACCAGAAGTCCGATCAATGAGGTAATGTTTAAATTGGATATGAATAAATATGGCACCAGTAGGGGTTACCATAAGAAGGCAATAAGGGCGATATAAGGTTAATGAAATTGTAAGAAAGCTTTGAACGAATGCTCTCCCAGAGGTAAGGTTAACATCCTACTAAGTCCTCTGGGGATAGACAGTAATGAAAGAGCGAATTAACTAGCTTCAAGAGGAAGGGAGGTAGATGTAGTTAACCTGACGAATGCAAAAGAATTTAACGCAACTAGCCCTAGTTGAAATTCTTCAGCATGTCTTTTTTCATTATCAGGCTTTTATAAATTTAAGATGCAAATATCTTGGAAGTGATTTATATAGAACACTGATTAAAAAATCTTAAGGAATTACGTCCATTAAACTGTGTTAGACTGTAGTCTGTTCAAAGAGCACCAGTTGTTAGAAGAGCTATCATTACTTTCGTAAGAGATTTCTTTTAAATATCAATCTCATGCCATTAGATGATTATTCCTTACAGAACTAGTTCTTTCATAACCGCTTCAGATAGCCATTCGACATTACTGTCATGGTCTTAGTACATCTAGAAAGTATATTCAAACTTCTGCATAAGCCTCTATCAATGACTGATTTCGAAAGGGTTAAAACATCGCCATGAAGTCAAGAAAAACAAAATCCGTTTTCCAGGATTCACACTAAGATCGTTGCATATAATGTCTATGATCTTACGAGCAACCCAAATTTAAATTTTTTCTGAATTTAAATATTTTTCTGAAGCCTGTAGGGTATTCAAGACCATATTGCAAACATTCAAACAAAATTTTTGTTGTTTTACTAGAAGTCAAAAAAAAAAATTAAAAACCTTTTAAATTTGATGGAAAAATGAATTAAGAAGAACCCCTTAATTTACACCAACAGAAAATAGAACGACAATAACAAGAGAAGGCAACATGAAGAAGAAGAACATAATACAAGTGGTACAAAAAAATGTAGTAAAGTGCCACAAAATTTATGATTGTAAATAAAGGAGTCTTTAAAACAAAAGCTAGTGATGGGTGATGGGTGACGGTTTTAAATTAAACCGTAACTCCAACGTAAAAATACATACATACACCAACTCTTAAGGAGAAAAAAACAACACAAAATATTAACATGCAACAATGTTGCCTCAAATCATGCAGCAGTTAGAAGAATATGTTTCTTATACTTACTACACAACATACATAAGTATTTGTTTATTAAGTATGATGAGTATTTTTTAACAAGACGTTGTGAAAAAGAAGGAATTCGTGACTTTGTGGCTAAATTTATGAATAATTTTTTCTTATTTTTTTGGTTTCATTTCTAAAAGACGTTCACATGTTCCGACATTGGTACTGTATAAATTTTCTGCTACAAATAGAAGGGCACAAGCCTGTTCATCTGTGTCTGTCTGTAAGTCGGTATATGTGTGCCGTTCGTCTTTTACAGTTTATTTAATAATCATTTTAATTTAAATGCCTTTTAAGGAGTGAGAAAAAAGGATATAATAAGGACAACATATGAGAGAAGGAATGAGAAGTGGTAGTGTTGAAGCCTTGTACAAGGTGGGAAATATTTAAATTATAATGGTTTATGTGAAACATTCAAATTAAACGCCAATAAGGAAACGGAAGTTTGCGTTTAATATTATGCAATAATTTTAAATCAAAACAGTTAGGTGCTATAAGATTGGAAATAAGATATTATTTAAAGCGAGTAAAAACCGATTAAAGAAACGTAAGATATGGAAAATTTTCGAATTGCTTTTTGGCTTGAAAAAGTCGGATTAAGATCTTATTAATTATTTCAAATCTCACAAACCGTATTAAGTGAAGTTGATTGAACAGATGGGAAAAGAGTCAAACTGCGACTATGGGGTTTGAAGTATAAAGACTACTTACTTATACCCTTAACCACTTTCTTAGTAATTTATCAGTTTTCATCGAGTCCATTATTGCTCCTACACCCACATTACTTAAACACAACACCAAAATAGATCCCCCACTGTATGGTAAATAGAAGGTCCTATTGTTGCTACAAGTTGTCTGGTATTGAAACATTTCAATATTGGTTCAGCTTGCAAGTGAAAGCATAATTTTTATACAACATTTTTAAGAACGGTCCATTATTGATCCTACACCCACACTACTTTAACAAAACACACAAACCAGACCCCTCCTTTATAAGGTACATACAAGGTCTTATTCAGCAAACGATTTTGTGTCCATCGATATACTTTAACATATACTTAACATCACCACAAATATATTTAGTGTTGTAGGGTATAAAAAGAACAACAAAACAGATATAATTATATTTAAAAAAAATCTCAAAAATTCTCTAAAGATTTTGTCAAGAAACCTGTTTAGGGATGTTTATAGTTCGATCTTAAATATCCATATGCATATTTTAAATTCTAACTTAACAAATTACTAAAACTGAAGTTAACACTGATTTTATTACAAGGCATACAATTTTATTATTTAAGCATTTTTACAGTCATAGTCTCAAAGATTTGATTGATTCGCTATAACTTTATTGGTTTTAAACAAATTTGATTTTATACAATCTAATGTAAAAGTCTAGTTTATGTTAATAGCTGAAGCCCTCTTAATTAATGTTTTATTTACAATACACGTGCTTTTACATGTTTCTTTTTAATGTCTAAAATAAATTTGTAAACTGTACCTTTTAAATGAGTTGAACAGCCAAAAATTAGCACAAGTTAAACTATATATACCTATATATATTTTTTTCAATTTAAAAAAGGATTTTGAATTTATTATGTTTATTATTCAAGAATCAATTTTGAATTTCGTAAGAAAGAGGTATGTACAACACAATAATACATACAAAAGGCGGATTCACTCATACGTACTGGCATACATTAAGAAAACTATGACAGTATTTAGAAGTTAATGAAGAAAACTAAGGGTGTCCCATTAAAATAAATATACTATTTAAAATACTACAAAAGTTTTGAATATATTTCACTATAGGATATAGTCTAGTCTATAGTCAAGCCTTTAGTCTAATCTATAGTATAGTCTATAGTCTAGTCTATAGTCTAGTCTATAGTCTAGTCTATAGTCTAGTCTATAGTCTAGTCTATAGTCTAGTCTATAGTCTAGTCTATAGTCTAGTCTATAGTCTAGTCTATAGTCTAGTCTATAGTCTAGTCTATAGTCTAGTCTATAGTCTAGTCAATAGTCTAGTCTATAGTCTAGTCTAGTCTATAGTCTAGTCTATAGTCTAGTCTATAGTCTAGTATACAGTCTAGTATATAGGCTGGTCTACAGTCAAGTCTGTAGTCAAGTCTATAGTCTAGTCTTTAGTCTAGTCTATAGTCTAGTCTATTGTCAAATCTATAGCATAGTCTAGGGTGTTGACTATAGTCTAGTGTATAATCTAGTAGTAGACTAAAAAAATCTAATCGATAGTCTACTCTACTCTACTCTATAGTATACAGTCTAACATACTGTCTAGTCCATAGTGTAGTCTATGGTCTCGTCTGTAGTCTAGTCGATAGTGTAGTCTATAGTTAAATATTTAGTCTATTTAGTCTATTCTACAGGCTAGTTTAGTGTATAGTCAAATATATAGCCTTGTTAATAGCCTAGTTCAGGCTAAGTGCTAGTATATAGTCTAATAAATAATTTAGTCTTTAGTATAGCCAATTGTAATCTTAAGTCTAGTCTGTAGTCTGGGTTTTTTTTGTTTTTTTCTAATAAAAACATCAACCAAACATTTATTAAAAGGGACACTCTTACTGTACTTAGCATTCGTATTAAAACTACCAAAATTTAATGACTTTGTTTTGTTTTTTTCTTATTTTTATAGAGCAAAACAACACACATCCTTATTATAGTTTTTAGTAGAGGTACTAAGTATAAGGATGAGTTTGCGCGTGTGTGTATGTAAAATGTATCTACTATATTTTGGGTTGTTGTGTTTTTTTTTCAACTCCTTTAAGACAAGGAATTGTTATGTGTATTTCGGCAAAACAAAAAATAAAATATATAAACAGGAAGTTGTACAAGTTCAATGTACTCTTGACTGAATTTCGCGTGTTTTATTATGAAATTTTTGGAGGTAGTTTTAATATTAAAAAAAAAATCTTTTATTTTTTGGTTTTGGTTTTTATTATTATTTGATAGTCTCGTATTATTTGTGTTTGTATATTATTTTGTTTATAATAAAATGACGTTGCTAAAACTAAAAGGAATTAAAATTACAAGTAATAATAATACCATATTATTTGAAAGCAAAAAATATAACAAAAAAAAGATATATTGCTAAAAATTTGCATTTACTGGCAAATGATGATGATTATTTGCATGAAATATTAAATTTCATTTAAACTGTAGTTTTTTTCCTTATTAATATTCCACATGAAACTGTAGGAGAAAAGGATGTTGGAAGAAAAATTCCAAGAAATGTTTTTATTGGTAGGATTTTTTTTTTAAATTTTGAAGCAGAAAAGTTATGCAGTGATTATGAGCATGTGAAAATTTACTTAAATAATAAAAAATATATTAAATCGCTTTGAGGAATTTTCAAAAATATACTAGTTTAGTCATGCCTTTTGTAAAAAATCAAATTATTGGTAGTAGACGCACATACATAAGTATACAAAAGAATTTTTCAATGAAAATTTCAGATAAATTATCTGCATATTAAAATTTGTAGCTAAAGTTCATACTTTTTGTACAATTTCTATCAGGTAATTCCCTATTTAAAGCTTATTTCCTAAGCCTGGAGATTCGTCATCTCTGCTTGTTTTGTTTTTATTACACCAATAAAAAAATAATAAAATTTGTTTCTGAGTGTATTAAAGCGGAAATGTCGCCTATTCAAATGCGTGTGTAGATAGTTTGTCTGGGTTTGTGAATATGATTTGTATAGAAAATAGGATCAAAACAAAATCATTACCAAAATAAACCAATATTTCCTATTATTATTTGTTTACGTTGTGTAAAACGTGCTTTCACACTCTCTCCCTCTCGCATATACATACATACTACAAACAAATCGACATACTTATACATACGCACACACATAAATAATATCAAGTAAGAAGTTATAGTCGGTCGAGGCTGACCATATAATACCCTACACCTGTATACGAATAAAATGTGATTTAGTTTTCATAATAAAGCATTTAAGTTGAATTGTAACTTGCCTCAGATATACTAAAGCCATTTACTGTAGATATTAAAGTAAAAGTTTGATGGGGGCTCTTTAGTGGGGCTAGGGTCAAATGAGGCCCTATAATTATAAAGTTCATCAGGGTCATCAAGACTAGTATAGAACTTGGTTTTGCAACTTTTTGTCGAGATACGAGTATATTAAAAATAATTATGAACTTAAAGGCCCATTTTTGCGGGTTCACTTCTATGGGGCCTAGGTGAAATAATGGACCGATGTTAACCATTTTCAACAAACTTTGTCTACAGTAGCATAGAAGATCATGTGCCAATTTTTATTGAATTATCTCCAAAACTGCGACCTGTGGTTTGTTTACAAAGTTTACAAGCTCTATTCGAGGGTTCAGTTGTATTGGGGCTAGGTGAAATAATGGACCGATCTTAACCATCGGTCCGAACGAACCAATAGGGTTCGTCCCTGGGACAATAGAAGACTATGTACAAAATTTCATTCAATTGTCTTAAAAATTGCGGCCTGTAGTTTGATTACAAAGTTTACAAGGTTTACATGGACGGATGGACAGACGGACGGACATAGCTAAATCGACTCCGAAAATGATTCTATGCCGATTGGTATACTTTAAGGTGGGTATAGGACCAATATTATTGTGTGTTACAAACATCAGCGCAAACCCAACAAACCCTCCCCAATAAAGTGGTGTAGGGTATAAAAACATAATAAATCGTTAACTTAACCAAGGTTTATTTACCCTTACACACTGTGCCCTATACCCTTACAATGGATAATGTTTTATGCATTTGTAATAGTGTTTGTAACGCTCAAAAATATTGGCATTTTACTCATACTGAAAATCCGCTTATTTCGTCCAATATTCAATGTAAGCCATGCATTTAAACTTCAGGTCATAATTATAAAGATAATTCAATGAATTCTGGTGATTTCAATGAAACAACGCCCAAATAGATCCACAATAAACTATTTTATTTAAAATTTTATACTTGATATTTGAAATCTAGAGAAAAATTCAAAGATTCCTTTCGAAAAGAGTCACAGATATCAGGTGATCGAATAGACATCCAGTCCAAAGTTTCGATTCAGTTAATGTAGACTGACGCCAAGAGTAAAGTTTGCAATTCAGTAATTTTATATCAGTATTCTAAATTTAGTCTATCTTGACACTCGACTAATTGTCAACACTATATTTATGCCACATGAAATAGCTGTAGCATGTGGTACGAATTGTAAAAATAATTTTATGTGCATAAGATGATGTATTCATGATTTCTTTGAATATTCTTCGTTGTTTTTTTATTATGATTTTTTTATTGTTGTAAATATAAGCATTTGTTTTATTGTTTTTATTATCCTTGACAAAGAACATTTTGCTTTATGTTATTTTTTTATTTCTGTATTTCTTTATAAATAAAAGAAATCCTTGAATAATTTATTGTTGTTGTTTTTTTTTTTGTATTTTTGTTCATGAATCTTATAAGAAACTGGGGATGAAGCATTTTATAAACATAAATGTTTTCAATTGTTGTATAGTTATAGTTTAAAAGATTAATAAAAGCTGAAAATATAAAAACTAAGTACAGTCAGTTAGTATAATTTTGAAGCTAAGAAATTACACAGAAGACAGGATTTGAAATAAATTTGAAACAAAAATTAAACTGCAGAAAAAAACTTTCTTAACATACTAAATATTACTTACACAATAGCATTTTGAGTGATTATTTTAATACGGTGATGTCATTGAAGACACAAGTACTTACAAGTAATTAGAAAAATTATTCGTAAATCGTATACATTTTCTATACCTTCACTGGCAGGAGAACTAATGATTAAGAAAGTATTTATAAAACACGTTATTTGTAAGACCTTATTAAACTACTTCTAAGTAAGTGATTATAATTCATTACTTACTTACTTTATTGTTGTTAGTGTTGTTATTAGATAGACTGTAGTATATTTCTGTTCCTACGCTTTAGAATGTAGGATCTCAGTCCCCCAGATTAAAGCAATGTATTGCCTCTGGTGTTTCAAAGTACCGGACTTATTCTGTGTCGCGTATGTGATCGGTCATGTCCGATGTTTGTATCCCATATTCATTGATGACGTGTTCTATACCCGGCTTTGTCCAGTTCGCTTAAAGTTAATAACCGTTAAGCAAGGACATGGTACAAATTGTTTTTAATTTAAATCACATGTATAGCCTTTAAATTGAGTCCTTTTTCGAACTCTAATCAGTATATATTTTTTTAAATATTTATTTAAATTACTAAGCAGATTCCCACTTACATAATTGTACA
Source organism: Lucilia cuprina (assembly GCF_022045245.1). Classification (NCBI taxonomy): domain Eukaryota; kingdom Metazoa; phylum Arthropoda; class Insecta; order Diptera; family Calliphoridae; genus Lucilia; species Lucilia cuprina. The sequence continues at coordinate 24,701,418 of NC_060951.1, forward strand.
ATTCATAATCGACATTGTATTGTGTATGTTGTAGCTATGTCGTATGTCAATTCTGTTAAACTAAAATAAAAAATGGAATTTGAACTATATCGAAACAGTTAAACTTTTAAATTTATGTTTTTAAGGAATTAGTTTTAACTTATTAAAATATGCAATTTAAAATTTCTCCAAAAATCTCCCCAAAAAAGAGAGAGAAAGACATACATATTTCTTACTAATTAACACATTATAAATTTACAGTTTTTTAACGTGTCACCTTTAATTAGAGCAAAAAATCTATAAAAAAATCAGCAACAAGGGCTTAAATACACAACTGAAGTTTTTCCAATAACTTCCTTATGAATAATTTAGCATTTTTTTTTTTTTGTTTCTAAAGCAACTCAAACCGAACACCTTTCAAACATTTTAATAATAAATTAAAATATACATTCATTCATAAATATTTATTAATTAAAATAATAAAAGATTAACAAAAATAAAAGAAACTCTTTGACTTTATGAGTAGAAAAAAAGTTTTTAACCAATTTGTCGTAACTAAATCAGAGTAAATTTTCTCACCACATATTGAATTCCAATATAAAGATAAAAATTAAAATAATAATAGATTAGAAACAAGAAATAATATAAAATAAAAATGTTTTATTAAATAAAATATTATACAAAAAAATGCGAATTAGATTTCTAGTTTTAAAGTAGATTTTTATTTCAATTTTAATTTTATAATCAAAATTTGTTTTGAAAAAGAAAAAAAATATAGTCTCACAGCAACAACAAATTCCCACCGTTTGAATGTTTAACGAAATATTGATCAAAAATCAAATCCATCCGACCACCAAATCATGTTCAATTTTTTGTTGTTGGTCATAAAATAAAGACTTGGCTTTCAAAATGAGCATTAAAAGGTTTGTTGGTATTGAATATATAAATATGTATTTTATGGAGGGTTTATATTGGGTATCAATATAAATGTTAACACTAAATTATTGATGCACTGTAAGAAAAATGTTGAAGTAAAATACAATTCATAATATATTATTGAGATACAAAATCTAAATTTTAAGTTATACACAGGAAAAACTTTCATTATCATGTAAAAGTAAAAAAGCTAAAATTTACTTACACAATAGCATTTTAAGTCATTATTTTAACAGGGAGATGTCATTGGAGGCAAGTACTTACAACAAATGATTACAAGTATTACAAAAAGTAGTCCTTGTAAGTTACAAGAACAGACGTATACAGCAACTGTATCTTCACTAGAACGATGTCTAATGAAATAGAATGTATTTATATAACACATTATTAGTAACACCTTATTTGACTACTTCTACGTAATCCAGACAATATGTAGTAGTCATTGAAAAGTATGTTGTTAGGTAAGTAATTACAATTGAAAGCCATTACCCAGTTTTTACGGGGTATTTGTTAAAGTACAGAGACTTTGATGTTGAGACATGACTTTACTAGAGTATATCGAAACAATTTATATTAACTGTAAGGAGCCTTTATGGTTCCATAATATCTAATACAGGTTTTACTATATTAGTATTCTATTTTAAAAGTTTGTGAAGTTTGTTTTTATGGACCAGCTAATATAAAATGATTAATATTGACTTAGTGTATGTCAATGTCTGTATGAAGTAGATCTTCTTGATTACTTCCCTTGATCAATCACGACTTTAGACTTTGGAATAATAATTCTTGTGGATTTTCAACCAGATGTCTACTTCGCTGATATCGAAACAAATAGGTCTTCAGGCTCCCTGATATATGTAGGGTCTTCAAGCAGAAATCCTAACGATTTGAAATTTAACAAGACTGATACGGAATATAGATCGGTTGTGATAGTTTTTGCCGATAAGCAAGCTGATCGTTAAAATTGAAGAAATGTCGGGAAACAGTAATATGCATGGTAATAAAGTTACGGATGAACTAGCTAGATTAGGTTCGAATCTTAGAAGCTATAGATGATGGGGAAAGGAAAGTAAAACCACTATTAAAGATTGTTATTTAAAGAAACCCTGACAGGATGCGTTGGTTGTGGAATAATATAATAGAATGCAAAATATTAAAGGCCCTATGGTTGACACACAAAGTGAGCACCACGAAGATGATTATAGGACAGGATAAACAAGGATCTTAACTGGACATTGCAAACTCAACTAAGTCCTTTTCAGCAAAAGGAACAGAAATATAACGAATTATTACAGGTTATACAAAAATGTAGAGAAACTAGATACGATCGAGTATATAATTTGCCATTGTCCAACAATAAACAATATCATTTCCAAATAACTTACAATTGGGGCTAATTGTGGAACTTCAAGTTCGTAAAGGTAGAACTCCTTGGAAATTACGCTGTTTTTATTCTTCTTTTTCTCTTAAATTATATTCTTTTAGTTTATATAGTGTTTTATGTCTTTGACTATAGATCTTCACATTCTACGAATATAGTTTTTGTATCTCCAGCCCATATATGTAATCCAGTTTTGATCTGATATACATATGGAAGGAATGTATATAGTGAGAATATTTGATGAAGTTAAAAAATTGTCGTATATCATAAAAAACTGAAAGGCTTGAATGCTTATTTGACATATTATACATGTGTTAAATCTAGTGAAAATCATTATATATTCCCATGGCCAGCTTGGGAGAAATATTGACCGATCATTTTAAAATTTTGTGGATGGATTAATGTTTATATAAAATGTATTTATTCTGAATTGCATTGCGACATTAGTGTTGTTAAGCTAATTGTGAACAGTAAAGTCATTTTCTGAAGAGGGCCATGAATGAGTGCTTTTAGTATAATGAGACCCGATCATTGCAACATTCATGCGGGTCATCAAATCACAAACTTAGCTGTGCTTCTTGTTGAGATACGACTATATTATACGTACTCGTATAAGGGAATTATTGGATTAATGTTAAACATTTTAAATAGGCTTCTTGGATCAACTTTCATTGCATTATCAGAAGATTATGTTTACCTGGACGGTCGGACAAATCGGCTTAGAAAATTATTCTAAATCGTTTAGTATTGCCGGGTGTATAACCAACACTATCCAATAACCACAGAAATTATGAAACCCGCAATTATAATTATTATTTTTTCTAAGTGTAACAAAATTATTGTTATCAATAGTTGCTAAGCTGTTTAAAATTGTATTTAGTGAGTTCGTGGCACTTATTAAACATCAGTTATAATGTCAACTTAATTTAACACAAAACCACCTGAATAAAATCAAACACTGTTTTTTGTGGTGGTGCTGCTGTTTTTTTAATGAAACCACCACCTCAGACAAGACACACTCCAAAATAGCAACAAGTTCACTCGATACATATCGAACAGGTAGATTTCAAATAAAGCTGCGTAGAATATATGGTATAATCGGTTTTACATATAGTTTGATACAAAAAAGAAGCCAAAAACGGAATTGCCTAAAATTGTCTATAAATAAAAACTCATGGGAAAGCATCAAAAATTGCCAAAAAAATAATGATATTGTCTACGACAGTACCAAGACTTAGGGTAAAATAAAAAATATGTAATAGAAGTCTTCCCTTAAAGTAAAGCTCTTCTAACTCGACTTCACTAGACCTTTCATCATTAATGATTTTCTCATTAAAAATTCTCGCACTATAACTAAATTATCATAATTTTTCGTTATATTATTTTTTGGGATTTTCGGTATTCTGTGCAGATTTATAACGTAATAAAATATTTAAGTCATAGATACTAATATTTATACAAATATTTAACATTTATGAGAAGGAAAGAAAGATAGACATACAAACTTGAATTATAAGTGTGTGTTTAACACCGATCGTTTGAAGATTGAACGAAGAAAAAAACCTGAAATGATTTAAATTTCATTAATTGGTTTTTATCACTTTTTTTTTTGGTTGTCAGACTCGCAGTTGTGGTGTCTTCGATAATTTCTAATAGCTCGTGCTATCAGGTTTTCAAGTTGCCTTAAATACTACGAAGATATTTTACGATATGATTAGATTTAGCTTTAGAAAACCTTTTTTGGAAAAGGAATGAATTCTTTTTGTGGGTAACTGCATATTTCGGGCCGTAATTTCTGACGGAATAGCAATCTTAAATTTACGCTTCTTACGCTGCCCGAAGAAATGTTACCTCTTTATCTTGGTATTGCAATCCCATGGAAAATATGTGGTACCGATACCTTTAGTCAGACGGGACTATAAATTGTAAATGTATTTTCGGTCTTTTATTGGAATGATCTAACATTTGATCGATTAAAATAACTATTTAATCTGATACTACGGTAGCCGACAGGGTATAGCTTTGGACTTTGTATTATTCGGGGTCAATTCGGGGTGAACTGCTTAAAAGTCAAATGCTCGGTAAAGTTTATAATTCGGTACAAGTTTTATGTTGTTGCCAAGACAACCGCTATTCCTCAAAGGATCCGCCAGAGGCAAGTTATCTTGATGAAAGATGCAATTTTTGTGCGATTGTAATACCGTGGAAAAAAGGTGCTACCAATACCTGAAGTCTGCATGAACTATAAACTGGTGCTGTCAGTTCACACCTCGGTCTTTTCTTGTAATAATTTGTTATATACAATGGACGGCCAGTTTCCCGCAAGATTGTCCGGACTGGAGGTTTAAGTGGCGGGTAAAAGACTGATGCACTTTGAAATCTGTATTACGGAATAAGTTCGGTGCTGAGGGAGTAAGCATTAGAAATGTGTTAGTGTTTAATGTATATGATACAGGATGAATGTAGGGGTATACGGATCTCAACCGTCCGTATAACTAGAGTAAGTCTGTCATATGATGTTCTTTTATGAGAAGTGTGCTGGGTTGAACAGTAATGAATTTAAGGAATCTTATACATGTAATACCATTGAATTTTCCTTCCGTATACGGGAATGTTCAGGATTTCCTCTGTTCCTACCAGGTTTACCACAACGTACAATCTGCATGTAAGAAGAGGAAGTTCTCTGCTTATTTGATAGATTCGTATTTTAGTCTGCGATTACGTCCCTAGGTTCTGTTGTCGACTGTACAGAGACCATTTCATCGGCGTGGTAGAAAACGAAGAGATGCTTTTGCATTTCGAAAGTTAAACAACAGTAATGGTCTTAAAGTTAAATACCGGTCGAACCACGTAGATCAATTGCCACAGGCATGAAATTTACACAAAGGGTCAGTCATCAGAAATGCTCATCCTGTGTATGAAAAAGACCACTATTGAAAATATGCCTTCAAGGTAGGTATTTAAATGACTTCGACATCTTACCCAGTCTCATGGTAGTCAAGCATGTTAAAAATATTGATAAATTATTTTTATATAATTAATTCTTTTAAAATTCTGTATTTTTTAAATTGATCACTTTTTTCATCTCTTAATTGAATTCCTCGCTAATGTCTAGAACGAATATAAATATTCAACAGTAACTTATCAATGTCAAAAGATTGAAATCAATTTATTCATTAAAATACATCGATTCACTATTAATTTTTCTTAATATTTGACTGGGTTTTAATTTATTTATTTATTGATTAGTGAAACATTTACATACATATTTTGCAAGAATTTGTTAATAATCATAAACTTTTCTCTAAATGATCTTTGAAATACAACCATAAAAATCTTGTAATAACTTATAATATAAATAATATGAAAATGATTTGCTACTATAATTAATTCTAGTCCGATCTTTTTAAAAGTCGAGATGGAGACTAACTTTAAATGTCTTAATTTTTAAACAGTTTATGGACAATTAAGTGATATCTCTAAAATTATATGGGTTTATGTTAATTATGGACCGAATTAAAAAAAATATCAGTTTTTAATTTTGAGCCTATTATGAACGCCTCAATATATAAAGCATGAATCAAAATACATATTGATATTTAGCTCTTCGAGTTTTTGGCGTCCTATTCTGTTTTCTACGGACTAGATCGAAATACAATCTATTAAGGGCTCAAAATTTATATTCTGTAAACAATAGTTCGATTTCTTACAAAAACATATCAGTTAGACTCCTCAATGCTTTGTCGAATCAGTTAAGGATAAAAAACTGGTGGACTGGAAAAAGGGGGACTGAAACCTTCCATATGTATTGTGCACATTGGGCAAAAAAGGGGCAGACTCTTTTTAGAAGGGTTTGAAACTTCCCATATACATTAAATAAATATATTCGCATATCTGAGAAACTTTTAGATTTAAAAGCCTCAAATCTTCCCCAACTTCGACATCTATGTGGATAACTGTATAATAAATAGGTCGACTAGAAATAGAGAGCAGTTCACCTTCCATTTGTATTAAATGCTAAAATTCATTTATCTGGGAAACAATTACAGCTAGAATTTGAAAATTTTGGAAGAAGTACTTTAACACTTATCTGAAAATTTTGGGTAAAATGATCGGACCTTTCATGAAACGGCTTAAGACATCTTATCTGAATTGTATATGTGCAAAAAAAGTCTGGGAAAAATTAAAGTTAAAATTCAGAACTTTTTACAAAAAATTTGACATTAAAATGAATATGTGAGGACCATTAAAAAGCTGGCGTGAAAACTCTAATATGAATTAGAATGAGAAAAATGCATATATCTGGAAACTACTAGAGCTCGAATTGAGCATAAAGAACTTTGACATTCTAATGAACATTTGGGGAAAAGTAAGCAGAATTTCAATAGGCGGCCTGGTATCTCTCATATGAATTTAACTTCCAATATAAAGTAAATATTAGAATCTTCAAAATCGTAATGTGGGGCTTTCAATTACATTTTGTTAAATATATCTTGTTCGCTTATTTTTGTGGTCAATCTTAAGTGCAGTAATTACATTTCTTTACACCCCAAAAAAATATAAATTTCACAAAAAACCCACCCAGTTAAATTCTGTATGCTTTAGTATGCATTAACTATCACTTTTTGTCTATATATTATTTACACTTAATAAATATTTTTTTCAGATTGTAACTCGGATAAAGAAAATACACCGAAAAGAACAACCCGTAAATCTAAAAATATCAAACCTAAAGTGTCAATCATTTCTTTCTGAGGGAAGAATAGTCAACAAATGAAAAAAATGTTTACATTTTAAGCAATTAGTAAAGTTGACCAATACGGTATTGATTTGAAGAAAAAAAATCATAAAAGAAGAGAAGTTTTGTAAAAGACGAACCCTCTTAACGGAATGATTTTGAGTGATTGACAGTTTTCCAGTGATAAGATTAAAACAAGAATAGAATTTGTACGCACTTAAACACGGGTCTGACGATAAAGGGCTTTTTTTTATAGATTTCAAATTATATTTGTAGACTATAAATAGATTAATTAGAAAAGTATGCCATTCGAATTATAACTAGCCATTCAAGGTGTGATATTACTACATGTACTAGACCATGGGTATATACATTATAACAGTTTGATAGGCTATAAAATCTAAATTGAAAATAGCATTTTCAAACATTTCATATGGCCCATCATCTTGACATAGAGGCAATACATACGAAAAAGACAGTAATTTCCACTAATAGTTAATTACCTGGAAGATCGTAATTCGTAAGTTTTGGGTCATTCGTCACGAATGTACCCTTTGTAATCGAAAATGAAAACAGTCGTCACTTTTTACTGTCCTCAAGTATAATACTCCTAAAAGTTGTTTTTTTTTTTGTACTTCCGATTGACTTCCTCGTAGGACAAGCCCATTTTAAAATGGTCGGGTAGTCAGGTGGCTAGGGGCCACCACAAGCGGTAGGTTAAGTGGTCAATTCGGGTCCCGTCGAACTGCTGGGGAGTAAAAAGAAACGACAATTTTCTATGAATAGAAATGTCTCTCTCGGTTATCTGGAATACTATGCAGGACACTATATAGAAACTTAGTTCTACTATGACTTATTGGCTTCATAAAAGTGTAATTATAACAATTATTTTTTATGGTTCTTCTTTTTTTGACTTATTTGGACAAAAACTTTAATATGCTGCTTGGGTATAAGTGGTGGTGGCAAGAGTACTACAAATCAATAATTTTGGAAACATTGCTACATATTTCACTAATTTAAATATGTATGTATAAGGTAACTTTAGGCGAACTGTCCAAAAAGGGTCAAAGGATATGTCATCAATGTATACTGGACGTATTTGAACTGACTGCACACAATCACACACACAAGATATGAAGTAGCTGCCAATAAAGGAGGGAGTTCACAAGAAGACCGTTTATTTCCTTTCCTTGTCTTTACAAATGCGACAGTGTTTATTGAAGGGAAGCCCAAGCCGACTTGCATGTCCGCCTAACATCCAGAATTACCACTATCAACCACAATATATCCCATTTACTCCGCTTTATAAGGCGTCTTGTGCGTTTTTCATTGAAGGAGAGCCATTTAGATGCGTGCAGATTTCAGAAGGCTGAAAATAGGCGGATAAAACCTAACGGTATTCCTACTGAAGCAGCGTTGAAGATATCAAGATCAGACAAGATAATATAGTTCATTTGAGCGGGGACCCAAACAAGGGCAATGTTAGACAAGCGATCCAGTCATTACAGATCATTCTTGCATTGTCTGACAATAAGCAATATAAGAATTAAGTGAGAGAAGTGCCGCTTGATTAACAATAAAAATTCTTATGTTGCCGATAATATTGAGGTCATAAAGTACCGTAAGGCTGATATTATATCAAACCGCTTTTTACTTAATCACATTATTAGCTTTCAGACTGAAGTCCTTGCGCCTACAAAACTATATACCAACAGACAGAAAGCAATTAGAGCGATATCAGTCCATAAAGTTAAATGCAATACCGTACTAGATAGTAAGAAAGCTACAAATGCTGTCCCAGAGGTCGGCAGTAGTCGGCAACGAAAGAGCGAATTTAAAGGAAAGAGGCGATAATCATTCTCAAAATGAGTTCTGAATGGACACGCTGGGTTACAGGCACAGCTCTATACAATTGAATGTGTGGTTTCGGGCAAATGTAGATCATGTTGAAAGGACTGTGAAATCCTGGAAAACTTTTTTGTCGTTATCCAGCTTTCGCCGATTTTAGAAATGCGCGCACTTTTAAAGATGTGATGACTCAACTGGATACATAAAATTACGATATTTTTAGTCAACATTATATTCCTTGGCTTCGTTTCTTCATATATATGATATCCTGAGGTAATTTAACAGATAAAATTTTGGAAGCGTTTAATATTTCTACCCTAGAGCAGCATATGTAACCAGACTTCATCTTAAAACTAGGTATATTGATGCTGGTTAATCCAGCAAAAGTATAGCGAAGTACTTTCTAAAGAATAACATTTATAACCACTTCAGAATTAGCAATAAGTGATTTTGTAATGATTTTTTACCTTCTCTGGAAGTGATGTTTAATGACTTCCGAGAACTTAACATTATTTAAGATAACTTAGTTGAATTCCTTAATAATAATATTTCACTTTCGAATAATTCCAAAAAAGAGCATAAAAATTACTTCTTAGAAATGACTTCAGTGTTAGACAAGCCTGTGTTAAAATCATCTTCAGGTCTTTTTTAGTATTTCCATGGAGTAAATTCTTTTTCGCTTCTTAGGAAGTTTTTTTCTTTTTGCTGGGACATATTAGCGTTTGCAAGTTATTATTTAGATTCAATATTATTTTTTTATATTTAAAAAAATTTTAAAAATGTTCTTATCTGAAACACCTTTTTCCTTTAAATTTATCTCTAATCTTTTAAATATCAATTTTTTAAAATTCATTTAGCAAGTGTTCGAACGTACGTAAATATTTAGATTCTAGAAGTTCAGAAATCAACTAATTCCAACTTCTCTTACTAAGGAGCTGAAGCAATACATAAATAAATAATTGAAAATTTGATCATTTATATGTGTAAGTTGTCAATGACTGCCTATAGATGAACGAATTAAAGAAACTGAAAGAACAAAAAAAATTATATTGCGTTCACATGCCGTAACAGTTGAGTGATCAAATGGAAGGGGTTCTGTAATTCTTCATCTATTTCTATAATAAATGTTGAATTTTTTAAAAGTATCTTTGAACTAATATCCGTAATAAGAATAAATTAAAGAGTGTACACGAAGAAATGTTGAAATTTGATAAATCAACAACTCACATTCTTAGATTAAGTTGTTCTATTATTATGCCCCTTTTTGACCATCCCCCTCGTAGTTTAATATTTAAAACTTCTAAACTCCTAAAGCACTGTGGTCTCATTTACCACCCTTTGTTAGAAATATCTAGAACCATAAAATTTAAACTGAGCAAAGTCACATATAGTTCCGTGTACAACCTGTTTCAAATATTTTCAAAATGCGTAACAATCACTTTATTAAAATGTATAAAGTATTTTATTTTTTGGGTGCAGACCATCACGATTAGTATGCGATTCAGTATAACGAGGAGGCAAGGAACCAACGCCATAAAAACTTTTTTCTTTCAGTTTGTTAAAAGTACCAACCAACATAATTTAAATTATTTCTAATTAAAATTTAACTTTAACAAAAATTATAAAAAAAACTGAATAATATGCCCACAATAGTTATATAGAATGAAAAAAATATATATAAATAAAAAGCAAAAGAAGATTTAAAAGAGGTGCCAAGTATTTAGCACCCAATTGTTTAACAAATGAATGGTATAAATAACAAACAAACAAAAAAACAATAATAATAATAATGAAAGAAAAAATTAAAACATTTCATCAAATATTTCATACACGTAATGTTAAAAACATAAAAGTTTACAATTAAATAGTTTTTTTTTCAATTTTTTTAAGAACAATACCCACTGATACTCACGCATAATTTATCTATAAATTGTACGAACAACTATTTTACAAGTGTATTCACGCTACGTTACGCATTATTATCGACTATATTTTAAATATTTTAGTTTTTTTTTAATCGAAATTCCTTACTGGAATCCATAAATGTTCAAAAAAAGAAAAAAAAATATATATATAGTTGCTGCGCAAACTCACTGGTTAATTGAAGTTGCCTGTTGTCGTTATCGCATTTTAGCTGTTTTTTTTTTGCTGTATGGGCTTAAGTGTTTCTAGATTTTTGTTTGTTTGTTTGTTGGTATAAATTGTTTCCAAATTGCTCCTCTTAACTCTAGTTTTGCGTAACAACTCGTACATATGAGTACATGAACATAGAAATGCTTTAATAAAAATACTTACACAGATACAAAGCGGACCAAAGAAAAACATACTAGTTTTTTAAATTTAGATATAAATTGAACGGTTAGAGATCTTAACAGGGATGTGAAGGAAAAAATTCTTTTTTGATCTGAACAGGCACGGAAAATTTTAATTTGGAAATGGTACTAACTAACTAACATATACTATAAGGACTAAAGTCTAGACTTTAGACTAGTGCAGAGGCTAGACTTAAGACTAGTGCATGGGCTAGACTATAGACTAGACTACAGACTAGACTATAGACTAGACTATAGACTAGACTACAGACTAGACTATAGACTAGACTACAGACTAGACTATAGACTAGACTATAGGCTAGACTATAGACTAGACTATAGACTAGACTATAGACTAGACTATAGACTAGACTATAGACTAGACTATAGACTAGACTATAGACTAGACTATAGACTATACTATAGACTAGGCTATAGACTAGACTGGACTATAGACTAGACTATAGACTAGACTAGACTATAGACTATACTATAGACTATACTATAGACTAGACTATAGACTAGACTATAGACTAGACTATAGACTAGACTAGAGTATAGACTAGACTGTAGACTATAATATAGACTAGAACATAGACTAGGCTATAGACTAGACTATAGACTAGAATATAGACTGGTCTAAAAAGTAGACTAGACTAGAGCATCGACTACAGCTTCGACTAGAATATAGATTAGACAATAGATTAGACTATAGACTAGACTATTGCCAAGACTATAGACAAGACTATAGACTAAACTATAGACTAGACTAGACTATAGACTAAACTCTAGATTGGAACATAAACTAGAGTATATACTAGACTATAGATAGATTATACTGAATTTAGACGAGGCTTATAGACTAGAGCGAGATTATAGACTAGAGTATATACTAGACTATAGATAGACTATACTGAAGACATTTGGCTACACTATATACTAAACTATAAACAGGACTATAAACTAGACTGGAATTTAGACGAGGCTAAAGACAATGTTATCAATGAGACTATTGACTAAACTGCAGACGAGACTATACTAGAATCTAGCTGAGATTATAGACTTGGATATAGACTATAGATAGTTAGTTAGCTAGTTTAATTTAGAACATGGAGTGGTGTACCACAAACAATAATTTACATATGTTATTCGTCACTCCTAAACTCAAGTCGAAGATCTCAAGTAAAATACCTCAACCTATTTCTTCATTGTTTGCAAACTTTAAAGCTCTGCTCCTGTATTTAAAACCTAAAAGTTTTCACGTAATTGTTAGTTACGAATAGTGTGTAATACTTGGATTATGTTTTTTTGGGTGTGTTCCAATGTCTCTACGAATTTATCAGAAGAATGTACGTACAAGTATGTTTCAGTTTTTTTGTTAAAAGATTAGTTATTTTTTTTGTATGGTTCATAAATTGTTCCATGAAAATTGCGTAATTGTTACACCAAAATATATTCTGGACTAAAAACCACATTCTTGTGGAGGTTTTTGCCACTGAAATTTAAAATTTTTTTTTCATAATGTGATTTGCATATCGAAAAAAATCAGTGTGTGGTATAGATAACAGTAAAAAATTGTCTATAATTGTGTTAAAAAATGTTTAACAAAAAGTTTGGCACCTTGAAAATTGCTACTTATTTTTGTTTCTCAAGAAAGTTACAGTTGTTGTGTGGTAGCTATGATTATTGTTGTAACAATATGGACTGATGAAGAATTAGGACTTAGAAGTACTAATATAAGGAAATTAAATATAATATTCTATGATTAATTATATTGATAACATAGAATTTTGCTTAAAATAGTTTCAATTTAACATTAGCTACTTTATTCAAAGAAATGAAAAGTAATCATTAGTTTCACTTTCTTATTTAAAACTATATAACGATAAGATTACAAAATTTAAAAGTGTGTCCCTACTACTTAGATTTAATTTATATAAAATTTAAATGTTCTTGTCATTACGCCACTTGACTATTTTGTTTATTGAAATTTATATTTAAAAAAGTACTTCAAATAAAGTGCATATCTAAAAATCAAATATGTATATAAATTATATATTAATAAATATAATTTTCGGCAAAAACCCCAACAAAAAAAATCACACCCTTCAGATATAGCAGTCTGGAACAATTATTAACCAAACACAAAGAAAAATGTTGCTGAGAAATAGGACAAATCTGATATACTTCGTTCTTCTCACCCCTTTTGTAAATGTTTAACATCCAATATGAGAGTTATATATATTTGAAAGTCTCTCCCGACATTAATGGACTTGTTCTATGTGGAGTACGTGTTTAGGTGCAAGTCACATTTTTAAGGATTGTGAAGAATCAATAATAAAGAATAATAAAAAACAGAGATAACAAAAAAATCGATGGGACTGAAACTTGATGGAATTCAAACTTGATCCTTAAAGAACTACAGTCTCCAATCGACGAATTTACTAGATTAAACCTACTAAGCATTTATTTATTCACTTCTCCAGGAAGTTTTGAACTCATGGCTCTTCTAGCGAATTGTTTATCGCGTAAATTTTAATATTGCCCTACGAATTGTCTCCAGAATTGAGGCAGAAGTTCTACTACATATAGCACATATTTTCCCCTAAATTCAGGCATTTTGAGATAACGATCTACGAGATGATAGGTCTAAAATCCCTCAGATTTTAGTGACTTGACTTACCGGTCATGGGTATAAAAAATTAATCTAACTTCCCTAAATGACATTCGTCGATACTTACTACTAAAGCACCTCTTAATGTTTTTCAATAGAAGAAATAATTCGTCCTCATCCATGTCACCAATACAAGATGAATGTAACCCAGGTTCCATTATTTATGACCCACGTAAATAGGTGATACCAGTAGCTCATGTTTGGCGGGATTATAAACTGGTGATGTCACTTCACTCCTCGGATAGTCCTTGTTATGATATGACATGAGGTCTAACCAGAAAACCACATAATCTGGTAGTAGGGGTAGTCAATTGCCCACAGGGCTATGTCCTGGCTGATCAGTTGAGGTTCCTTAGTGGCTGTGGTTTAAACCTAAATTCGTAGGAAGAGTGTCACTAGATTCTGTTGCCGACTCAACTGAGACCATTGCTTCAGCGTAGTTGTAAACGGAAGTAATGTTTTTGCATCTTGGAAGTTCAGCAACGGGACAGCAATGTTCAGTGATTAAATAGCTCAAGCACTCGAGCAAAGTGCACGTATACTGGATCGGAAATTTCATACAATAGGAAAGGGGTGAGTCATTTCAAGGATCACCGGTGGTTGAAAAAGACCACCGTGAAATAAGGCCGTCAAGGCAGGAGTTCACGTAAAGCACTTCGACAATCATTGACTCAAAGTCCCATTGGTGATCAACCACATCTTTTCGAATATGCTATTTATATTTAACATTTTTCATTGCAGATACGAACTTCCTAATTAAATACTTAAATTTTTTCTTACTTTCAGACGATTTGTATATAATTTAACACTCGGTGATATTTGTAAATTATCTCTTTAAAGATAATTTACAAACATCACTCTCAACTTAAGATCTAGTTGTTATAAACCTTTAACTTTTAACACCATTAATGAAAGCCATTTTATATTATAGTTTAACAAAATCCAAAATTTGTATAAAAATTTCAAAGGATTTTTACAAAAAATGTTTAATCTTAAAAATAAATAAAGGATTAAAAACACAAATGCAAAATGAACAACTTAACTAGGTATATACGGGGTAAGAAGTAGCAGGTGTGATATTTCATAAGAATCACCAAAAATCAAAAAAAAAAGATCTAAATAGTTATATAATATTTGATAAGGTATTTAAAATATAACTACTGGGAAGTAATTTCAAAATCAAAACGTAAAAACTTGAAAGATCTATAACGCAATAGTTTTTGATTGTTATTTTACACTCCCTTTCCTTATCTGGGACTAGAATAGAATAATAGAAATCTTGTTAATTTGTTTTTGAATAGATTTTAATTAGAGCGCACTGAATCATTGTTATTGAGTCTTTTTTCTCATGTTTTTTAATCATACCGCGACGCCAAAAAGATTCTTTTATTTTACGAATAGTTTTCTTTGATTTTTTTAAACTTGTAGGGGAACTTACAAAGGTAATTGTTTGCCAAAAAAAGGATCATGTTTATCTATTTGTCTTTTATTAATCAAACAAAAAAAGCGCAATTGTTTAAATATGTATTTATTTCAGTATTACATCCCCTTTTTTTATCAATTGTTTGTGATTTTCTTTTGAAAATCTAAATTTTTCTTTACAATACCATTCGCGATCCTTTTGTTTTCGAATATGTTACAATTTCTTAGCTGATCTTAATTTCAAGTTGTTTTTTCAGAAAGTTTGTAAAAGGGGTGTTTCTATAAAGAGAAAATATTTACATTTAAACGTGACTACAGAGTTGCCATATTAAGTTATAATATTAAAAACAAAGGATTAAAGAAAAGTTTAGCTACTTTGTCGAAATGTTTTGATTGCAATTTAATATTTTAAAAAATAAATCTGAAATTTTGCTAAAAAATTTAATATTATGCAATTTATATCATATTTATAGTATTACAATTTTATAGCATGGCAACTCTGTTTTCTTAGAAAATACGCAATTAAGAACGATTTTCACAGCCAACCACTTAAAAAACATTACATGGTTTATTCTCAGGATGTTTATTGTAATATATTTCCAATTTTGGGTTTTTATTTGCGTATGTCTCATTAACATGATAATAAACATCAATGTTTAATCAACAAATCATAAAAAACGGAAGTAAATAGAAGATAATCAAATTATTTATTACACATCTGTTGAATGAAATTATTTAAATTGAATTGTAATAAATGTCTGAGAAAGTTAAACAATGACTATTTACAGCGGAGGTAAATGATTTGCAAATGGTTATTAAAATTTGAAGAATTTAGGGAAAACTATTTGAAATTTTCTAATACATATGTAGGTATGTATATGTCGATATGTAATGGAACATTAACCATTTTTGTCTAGGGCACCATAAAAAATCATGTGCCAAATTTCATTGAATTATCTCCAAAATTGTGACCTGTAGTTTTATTATAAGGTTTACAAGCCCTATTCGGTTGTTCAGTTGTATGGCGGTTAGGTAAAATAATAGACCGATCAACCATTTAGAAGACAATAGAAGATCACGTACCAAATTTCATTAAAATATCTCCAAAATTGCGACTTGTAGTTTGATGACAAGATTTACATGGATGGACGGACATAGTTAAATCGACTCAGAAAAATTCTAAGCCGATTGGTATACTTTAAGGTAGGTATAGGACCATTATTATTGTGCCTTACACAATATACCCTCCCCACTAATGTGGTGTAGGGTATAATGAACATAAGATTGAATAGGGCCTCAAATGTCGATTTAAATTAATTATTAACCGACTCTATAGAATTTAAAACAAAGGCAATGTTATCCTATGTTTTTTTGAGGTTTTAAAAAAAGGTTTCAAGTTTTATTGCAATACAGTTTTTCATAAACGGCATGATATTGAAGATATCCTACGGGTTTCGGTAAGAAAAAATCTTCACTTTTCAAGTCCCAAATGGAGGTCAATTACAAAGTATACTTATAAAGGATTCCGCTTGTAGTACACAATCTACATATGCATATTCATCATATCAATTCCAAAAGTAAAGTGATGGCATCATAGATCACATTGCCCATAAATCCATTTCAACTGATGTTAATGCCTTAGTTGTGAAGCAATTTAATTTCTTTATTTAAATGACTTCAGTATAATGAGTTCAGTAAGTAGTTCTATTTTTTGTAATAAACATAATATTTGAAATCAAATTTCAAGGCTAATTATATATTTATTTGTAAGTCATTACTAGATACCTTGTAAGTAATGCGGATGAAATGTAGTAGTTAGTTGTTGGGTAAATACAAGTCATTACCATATTTCTGCTGAGAAGTTTAAAAATTCAAAATATGTACTTTTTAAGTGACAAATGCTTTAAAAACAAAAACATTACAAAAGAACATAGAAAATCACTTCCTTAAAAACATAAACTAAAAGGACATGTTTAAACATGCATGATTTCAAAAAAAGGAAAATTTTAAAAACTTATATAAGTAAAACCATTTTATATTTATTGTAAAAAAGGGTGGTTCTTCTTTTATGTCCTTAATAAGATGTTTTATATTGTAAAACAAGACATTTCAATTGTTTCTTCTAGAAAGAACATGCGTCTTACTACGTAGTTGCCATACATACCCATACCTAAATCAACCACCTGAAGATTTAGGTCAAAGTTTAAAATTAATTTAAATTATAATATTTGAATGTTATAAATCTATAAAAAAATAATTGTATTGTACTCTAATTGTTAGAATGTAAACTGTTCTTTACACGTGTATTTTGTAATTTTATACATACATAATATATTTTTAAACTCATTGTCTTATTCAATTTATTTAAAATGCTGAATGTCGCTGTGAAACCTGAATTAAATAACGAAATTTAATTGAATTTATATCGCTTAGCAATACTACACGTGTAATTAATTTGATTTAGAATTAATTTTTTAAATTTACATTAAAATTACAAGGATATTTGCTGTCAACGAACCCACTGTGCTACTTTACATTTTAGTATTAGACGTTGGGGTGACCATGTTACTACCGTAACAGCGATAAAACAGTAGGGTTCTATAGTTTAAACGAAAAGTCGACTTTTCGACTTTTTGCATTTTGTAAAAAGTCGACTTTTCGACTTTTTGCATTTAGTTAAAAGTCGATTTTTCGACTTTTTTCATTTAATTAGAAGTCTATTTTCCGACTTTTAATATTTTATAAATAGTCGACTTTTTGACTTTTTTCGACTTTTCAACTTTTTCCGACTTTTCGACTTTTTCCGACTTTTCGACTTTTTCCGACTATTTTTTACTTTTTCCGAAGCCAGAAGCGTAAATTTATAATGTTGCCATTTAACATTATATTTTTATTTTTATTATTATTATTATTATTTATTATTATTTATTATTTATAAAAAAATTTTATTTATATTTTTTCTATTTGTTGCAATTTTTTGAGTTTTTTTTCGACTTTTTTCGACAATTTTCGACTTTTTCCGACTATTTTCGACTTTTTCCGATTTTTTCGACTTCTTTCGATTTTTTTTCGACTTATTACGACTTTTCGACTTTTTCGACTCTTTCCGACTTTTCGACTTTTTTCGACTTTTATTTACAAAGTCGACTTTTCGGCTTTTTTCATAGACGATAGTCGAGTTATCGACTTTTTCGGAACAAAATAGTCGACTTCGACTTTTTTCGACAAAAAGTCGATTGTTCGATTATTCGAAAGTCGATTTATAGAACTCTATAAAACAGGTTGTACAGAGTTGCCAGTTGTAATATTAAAATGAAGGCTAAACTTTAGACTTTATTTTAATTTTACTTAATATTTTTTTTTAATTTTAATATTATCATTATTACTTAGACTCTAAAGGCTCACTTAGTTTCTATATTCCGTTCTGAATCAGAAAATTACTAATTACTTAAAATATTAAGATTTCCTTCTTCCGACTACCTAATTTTAAAGATTTTTCTGATTGTGTTTTCTTACTTAAAACATAGGTTTATTGGATAATAACACTTATAAGTTAAACTAAGATATTTAGTTATTTTACAGATTACTGAAAAACACATTACATTGATTAAACTAGGTTTAAACAAAGAATGTAGAAAACCCGCCCTTAAAAATACATATCTTACTTCAATTTAAAATAACGATCTAACAAATATAATAATATTGACAAAAAATTCCAATTAGAATTTAAATTTCACCATCATTGAAATCATTACATTTAAAAGAAATATGGTCACCCTTAAAACAAAACAGTTTTACTTCTCTCACACACACTCTACAAACAGCTGATTCTGTTTACATTCTCTTTTATAGTTTCTTTTTCAGTTCTCCTCGAGTACGTACCGAACACATTGTTCTCTAGAAAACGCGTGTGATTTCTTTTTATTAAAAATTAAATAAATTGTTTAAAATCAATTTAAATAATTTGAAAAGTGTTTATAAAATACATTCTACATAAACATTAATAATGTTTCGTAAAGTTCCGTTAATTGTAATACTTGGTTCAACGGGTACGGGTAAAACAAAATTATCATTAGAATTAGCTGAACGTTTTGGTGGCGAAATAATCAGCGCCGATTCCATGCAAGTAAGTAAAAGCAGCAAGAACAACAATGATATTGTTAGTGTGTGTTTCTCGTTTTGTTTATAAAAGAAGAGTAGAGAATAAAATAAAACGAATAAAAACGCAACAGTGTTGCTAATTAGAAAGATTTAAACATGCAAATTGTGATTTTTTTTTTGGCATTTTTAATTAATTTAAACGGCGATAAGCTATTGCACGTATAAAATGACCAATTATTTATTTTAGTATCTTATAAATTTTGTTTTGTTTTCTATGTATTATAAACGGAATGGCAAACAACACTATATTCCCGGAGGGTATAAGAAGATCAAAAATAGTTGAAAAACAATTAAATATATATTATTTCACGCCATATGGGTATTATTAAGTCAGTTATGAGCATTAAAGTAATTTTCTGAAAAGAACCTTAGATATATGGTTGGCTCAATCCTTATAAATTATGTTATTAATTATAAAACCAGTTATGAGTTTTAAAATAATTTTTGAAGTGGACCTTATATGGGAATTAGGTTAAGTGATGCTTCAATTATTTATGAGCCTTTAAACAGTATTTCAATTTGAAATTTTCAAGCTGCTAATTGTATGTGAGGTTTGTGTTGAATATTAGTACCATGTGAAATTTTCGAAATTCTTTTTATTATTGCAATTTGTACCTCTACCGGTTGTACTTATCCGCAAAAAAGTATTTATCGATATGTTTATTGATTTAGGATTTAGCAAAATGTTCTATGTGGTTTAAATTATATTGAATCATAAAAACACCATAATACTACTATATTTATCCGCCGATCCACTCCAATATTTAGATCCTCACCCACGGTTTTGTGCACTGATCCACTTAAAATCAATTTTTAGGGCGAACAAATGTCGACCGTTCTTCCGTTAATATTCTTATAGGAACTTCTTAGTTAAAGTTCTTGTGGTACTTATATGAAAAATCGAAATTTTATGAAATTTGTTTGGAGTAAATTACGTCCACAATATGAAATACCAACAAATGCTGTGGTATTAAGTCAAAATTCTGAGATAAATGATTAAATAAGAATTTTCTGCTAATTTATGCAATACCGGAAATCAAAATATATTTATTAGTATAAATCTAATTGATATTCTTAAGTAACATAGCTAAGGAAAATGAAAACAAAATAATTGAAAATCAAATTATGATCCTCGAAAATAATTATTACCAAAATATTGGAAATTGTATTCTCAACAAAAATTGCAATAACATTTAAAATTGTACGACGAATTATATTGCAATTTGATACTAATAACATTTGACTTCCACTATATCATTTGGAGCGCCACTTTTAGTTCTTTATTTAGATTTTATGGATAAAGCTGGAAACGGCGTTTTATTTTATATTATTAAATTCTTAATTTTAGCCAGTTCGAATGTGGATGATTGCCTTTACACAGGTGAATAGCCCTGATGTTATGGATGCAATGCTTACGTTCGCTACACGTTATTATAATTGGTCTAATAATATGTCTTAACTCATATTTCGAAAGAAATTTTCATATCTGCGCATAAAATGGGAAAAACTTTTCAATATAAAAACTGTTTTCCAAAATGTCCTATGTGAAGTTATTTTTAATTGCGCTAAAGCGCGTTAAAAATTAAGTAATTTTTCAAATTAATTAAATATACTTGTTAACGAATCCGCGGAGAGGCATATTTTTCTAAAGGATCACCATATGTGAAAAGAAAAGCTAAATTCAAGTGTTTTTTTTTTTTGTTATTCTTAAAACTTTGTTAAAATCCACGTATTACTAATATTCAAAGTAGGGACGATATGTTAAAATAAAGATAAGAAAATTATTTTTGAGTAAATTCTACTAATTAAAATGAGTTTTAGACAAAATTTAATTCGAACAGTAAATGATTTATTCATAAGCTTTTATCAAAGGTTTATATATGAGTGATCAACCATATCTTTCTCTCACACACAAAATCAAAAGCTTCCCAGTGTGAACCATGTCTTAATAAATAGAAAAAATACTTTTTCCGATGAATTTATTAAAAAAATACAGATTTTTTATCGATAGCTTGCGTACGATTCTTAAAATTGGTCAAAATGTAAGTTAAATTTTTGAGTGTTTTGACAGGTTCTAACTTCTCAAAAGAGAGTTGAATTTACACGGAACTCGTAGAAGTGAGAGAAAAATTTTACATATGTGAAAGTCGGACTACTTGGTAGAATTTGGTTTCAGATATTAATTTTATGTTTGCTCTTAATAATGTCAATTTGTTAATAAAAATTGTAGTAAAAACAAAGAATTTCGCTTTTTTTTAAATTAAGAGCTTTTTTCAACAGGTATAATTAGCAAGACAACACTGGTTGTTATGCCAGAACAGTGGGTTTACAGCAACAATAATTGTAAACAATAAATATATGAAAACAGAAACAAAATTTAAAAGGTGACGGATAAATAAAATTAACAATTTTAACAGGTTGATGGTTAGCTTTAGCGTTAAATTTAAATGTTTAATTGTTCGATAACAAATTTGACAAAAACTGAATAAGATTTAAAGAGGGCTCGACTTATTAATTTAATTGGCAATATCATTTTTATTATAGAGTTTCTTTTATCTTTGATTAAACCAGTTTGTTTTAGCAAGTTAAACAAGTAAATTTCCATAAATTATTCATGTTTTTTTTTTCTTATTAAACAAAGTCTATGGACTTGATATTGTTTAATAGTCTACATATCTTTTATTTTTATTGTTATAAATATGTATTATTTTTAAAATTGTATAACAAATTAAATAATCTAGTCTGCTTATAAATATTTGTATATTATTCATAACAATTTATTTTAAACAAATATGTTTATGTTAAAACATTTCTGGTTTAATAATTTTTTGTGAACTTAGGCAAACATGCATATTTGTTCGATTTTTTTTTTTTTTTTGTTAATGCCAGCCAACAAAATAAAAAGTTTATTTCAAACAAAAAATTATTTATACAGCCGCTTTATTTGAAAAAATTAAAAAAATGGCAGGTTTTCAAATACTTTTGAAATATACTCTTACAAAAATGTTAATTTTAAAATTTAAAAAAAGCAAAAAAAAATTGTATTATGAATTAGGAATTTATGCAAATCTTGTTTGATGGCAGTTTTTTCTTTGTGTATATTTTGTAAAATAATTTAAATTTTGTATAAATAAAATATGTATTAAAGCGTTAACAGGTGCTTTCTAGTTTTTTGTTGGTTTTCTTTGTGGCTGCTCATAAATTAAATTGAATCGATCAAAGGTACTTCTGATCTAATTGTTATATTTATACTAGATTTTTTTGTATTATATTTAATTTTGAAATTTTGCCGACATTGCGACCCAAACGATCAAGGGTATTTTGTTAATTTTTTATTCATAGATATTGTCATTTTGCCAATGATCTTATTAATTTATAGGCTTTAAAATCTATAAATATATACATTTTTCAAATTAAATTTAAAATTCAAATTTAGATGTTCATTTAAAAGAAATAAAATTAGATGTTTATAATAATTTAATTAAAAGTAAAGATGTTTTATGTCTTCCAAAATATTTGAAAGGGATTTATTTAGAATTGTTAAATTTACATTTTTTATTATAAATTGTAGCAGTTTTCTAACTTTCTAATATCTCAAATATGGTTGCTAAAAGATGGTAAACCGTTATTTATTACTGTTGAAATAATTTGAAAGGGTTATAAGCCAAAAAGAAGCAAAGAAATACATTCACTCGGAGACCCAAGAGGATCCACTGCCTAACAAAAAAAAGTAGAATTTACTCGATAGGAGGGATGTCCTTTTTATTTCATTCCAAATTCACAACATCTGAAGTCATTCTCAAAAATTAATTTTTATGATGCTACAGTAAATCAAAATAGTTGAATACCTTGTTCTTACGGATAACTACCTCCAATCTCTCCTGTACTAACTAAATAACTAACTAACTAACTAACTAACTAACTAACTAACTAACTAACTAACTAACTAACTAATTAACTAACTAACTAACTAACTAACTAACTAACTAATTAACTAACTAACTAACTAACTAACTAACTAACTAACTAACTAACTAACTAACTAACTAACTAACTAACTAACTAACTAACTAACTAACTAACTAACTAACTAACTAACTAACTAACTAACTAACTAACTAACTAATTAACTAATTAACTAACTAACTAACTAACTAACTAACTAACTAACTAACTAACTAACTAACTAACTAACTAACTAAATATCTAAGTAACGAACTAACTAACTAACTAACTAATTAATTACGGTTTACATCATATGGCCACTAGATCTCTCAGGTGTAGTTGGCAACGAAAGGGTGGCGTTAACCAGACGGACGCCAAACTAATTGTCACAACGAAATCTGAATTAAAATTAGGGTGAGAGAATACCATGAGGTCTCTTGAAATATTGAAATGATGGATAGAACCGCAAAGGTCCTATAAGGTGACCCTGATGAAAGCAAAAAGAGAATCTCTGAGTGGACACACAGGATTACGGACACAGCTATGCAAGTATCTTTAGAATGATAGTATTCTTGAAATTCTTAGAAATTAATTCTGAACATTGAAGTTAATGCATTCAGTGAACAATAGTGGGAGGGTATTATGCGTTTGTGCTAATGTTTGTAACACCCAAAAATATTGGTTCTAAACCCACCTTAAAGTATACCAATCGGATCAGAATCACTTTCTAAGTCGATTTAGCTATGTCCGTCTGTCCGTCCGTTCGTCTGTCTGTGTGTTCATGTAAACCTTGTGCGCATGCTACTGGTCGCAGTTTTCTAGATAATTTGATGAAACTTTGCACATACTCTTTTCTTCATTCAAGGATGAACGCTATTGAAAATGGTTGAAATCGCTTCATTATTACGCCTAGCCCACTTACAAGCGAACCCCCCGAATCGGGGCTTTAGTTGTAAATTATTATAATTAAAAATTTCATCTAAAAGGGTAGACTTATCTTCTGTTATTTATATCTTCTTTTTTCTATTATATACCTTAAGCTAAACTGAAAATCTCATGTGATTGAGATATTCAAAGGTAATAGCTTTATCCTTGGATTCTGGGTTTTGAATTTTTTTTTTTAATTCCAATCTAATTAACAAACGCAAAAATCAGGAAAAGTGAAGAACTCCCTAAACAACTTCCCAGAAATATAAAATTCTACTAAAAAAAATTCTATTCCCAGCGAGTTATAATGCTTTAAATTTTTTCCAAAAATTAATAAAAATTATAAAAAAATCACTTGTTTATAAAGAAATTTAAACCAGTTCCATTTAAATACAAAACATTCCATGCAAAATTGCATATTAAATATGAATGCATTAATTTCAGACTGACGTAAACACACCTGTTGTATCTACAGACAAATTGGCAGCTAACGAATCAAATAAGTTATAAATTATTTTCGGATCTTAAACAATACAAGTTGGTTCCGGCTGTGATAAAAGATAAAACCACAAATCGATAAAAACTCCTACATAAAATGCAATATTTAAAATTTGGATTAATTAATAGAGACACAATACTAATCTAATAACGAAAGTTGCAGGTCGACATTTTAGAGATTCCTATCAAAAAACCAAAAAAAAAAAACTTCTTTATTCGAGGCCAATGTTAACACAAGTTATCGAGTTGTTGTTTTTTTTTTTTTTTGCCTTAGTTGGAACCACTCATAATTAATTTGCTACAAGCTGTATTAGCAACATTTATTTGCTAAACCATAAAATCTTAAATAAATTAAAGCAATATGCTAAATTTTGTTTGCAAACTTTTAAAATCTAAAAAATAAAAATGTTTAATTTTTTTCATATAGATTTCATACATTAAACATCTATTGATTTTAATAAGATTTAAATTAATTTCAATTCTTCGTCTTTATTAATGGCGAACATTTGTATCATTTTTAATTGCTCAAAACTAGCAATAAAAATTTCTTTATCTTTATCTTCACTTTTCAAACAGGAAGTTTTATTGAACTTAATATCTGATAACTGAACTAGTTGAATTTGTTAATCTGGAATTTCGAATAAGAGAAAAAGTATAAAAAATTAATTAATATTAGTTTTATAGATTCAATATTAATGAATTGTTTAAAGCAAATGACATTTAAAAAGTTAAAACCTGCAAGATCTTGTGTTGCCGATAAAAATGTCATAAAATGGTTTATGGTAATCAAAAGCGAAAGAAGATGTAGATTTCGATAAGATAAACTGACCCATTTTAATCTTTAATTTTATTAAAGTAAAAGTTAGGAAACCTAGGTTTGGAAGAAAAAAGTTGGCAACACGTTTCCCGATTTTAATATAATAGCTAAATCTATTATTGGTTCTGGATAAGCTACTTTTATACTTTATTTACCCATTAAATAATTCTGACCCTCATGTTTTTGAACCTGTACTCTGGTGATTACCAACATTTATATGCTGAGTTCTATTTCATTTTTAATCCCAAGTATGGAGCTGTTGGGAATCTAAAGCTGACCTTGGAATATCGTGTTCTAAAGTATAGAAAATACCGTCGAAATGGAGATGCCAAGCCCACCCCATTGAAAGTCTGCCTGTTTTCTCATAAATGTCAAAAATGTTCATGAAAAATTTGTGGATTCTAGCTCTAATAGTTTCATATATATACTAATTTTTCTATTGAATTCATATGAGCATCCTCAGATGAAAGGTCCTCCTTGTTTTTTGCAAAATGTTCAGATGATTATTTCAGTTCTTTGCAAAATCTCAAGATTATAACTTACTAGTTTACAAGAAAAACTATTTTTTCTATTTAAGTTATATAGGAGTAGCTACGCCCCTGCTGCTAGCCCTGCTTCTTTTTTTCTCCTAAATAATCATAACTACACTAAATGGGTACCGTCAAAATGTGTGAACTCTTACTGTTATCTCAGATTTACTGATTTAATATATTCTTAAGATGGGCTTGGCTCCTCACACAATTTAAATTTCAAAACATATAATATATAACCATTAGTTATTAGATCATAGTGGCTATTCCTGTATCTAAACAGATATATATATATATATATATATGGACCGTGGCCCATATATATATATATAATATATATATTATATATATATATATATATTATATATATATATATATATATATATTAATATATATATATATTATATATATTATATATATGGGCCACGGTCGATATTCTCGACATTTTATCTTTAAACTGATAAGGAATTTAAAGCCCGTTAAATGCGGATATTACATCATGATAAATAAATTTCATATTGAGTCGAAATGAAGTATTGATCTCAAATTTCTGAATGAAGTCGACCCCTTTAACCCTAACAGTATTGATCTCTGTTTAGATACAGGAATAGCCACTATGATCTAATAACTAATGGTTATATATTATATGTTTTGAAATTTAAATTGTGTGAGTAACCAAGCCCATCTTAAGAATATATTAAATCAGTACATCTGAGATAACAGTAAGAGTTCACACATTTTGACGGTACCCATTTAGTGTAATTATGATTATTTAGGAGAAAAAAAGAAGCAGGGCTAGCAGCAGGGGCGTAGCTACTACTATATAACTTAAATAGTTTTTCTTGTAAAATATCGACCGTGGCCCATATATATACATATATATATATATATTATATATATATATATATATATATATATTATATATATATATATATATATATATATATATATATATATATATATATATATATATATATATATATTATATATATATATATATATATATATATATATATAATATATATATTATTATATATATATATATATTATATTATATATATATATATATGTTATCTTGCAGCTGGTTTCGTTTCTATACTTAACCAGACTTTGGCAATGTATGGACTTGATTGGATGCGTTTAAATCGATCTCATCTTAGAGTTCCTATTTCGTTCAAAAAATATTATTATAAAACGACAACCTTAAGTAGCCAGCAAAAATTCGTTAACAGCTTATTCTTTCGCAACAACCTACTTTTCAATTATGTACACTTAATACCATTTTCATTACTTATATAAAGACTTACATATACTTAGATATGTAAGTACTTTATTTAGTATTTTACCGCTTTATTTGCATATTTTATTTGATTACAGATAACAGTTATCCTAATGAAAACCTAATGATAAAGAAGTTTTGTTGGAAGTCAGACAACGAACTAACGAACAAGAGTAGCAGGTTCGTATTCTGTGTAAGCATTTTTTTGTCATAACAACAAAATAAGTTTTTAATTCCCTGTTTGTACCAACTTATTGAGGTAGTTTTTTATTTAGAGAGTGTAATAAGTACTTGAGAGAGACTGTAATAAGCCATCACATTGTTTAAACAATGACTTATAACACTAATGAATAAGTAATAAGAAGCCTTTTATAGATTTATAACTGATTACTTTCGTAAGAGAGTGTGGTAAGTACTTGCCTCCAATGTCATCACCTTGTTTAAACAATGAGTTATAGCGCTAATTAATAAGTAGTGAAAAGCGTCTTTTAGTTTTATAACCCATCACTTTTCATTACAAGTTTTTGCTGGGTACTAAGTATTTAAACTTTTTAAAGTTTACTTTTGATCTTACGAATATTTTAATATTTCAATTTTATTGTATTTCGTTTTATTTTATTTATATTTCAAAGACAATTAATATCTTTACTTATTTAATTTTAAAGAAATAATATATTTAATTGTACAACAAAAATCAATTTTATTTCATGGATTAATACTTAATTATGTAAATATTTCACACATTTTTATTAAATTTTTAAACATATGTCTTTAATTAAGCATTAATCTGTTCCATGCCCTCCATTAAGTCTATATAATCGATACCGGATTTCACCGGATTTCATTTTAAAATAAAGACCTGTCTTTTCTAATCTTTAAAATTTGCCATAAGAAATATTTGAATTTATTCAATAGTTTTTATATGAAATTTTATTTAATTATACTCACTATAATAAAATGGGAGTTATACTAAGTTGTTAGGGCGGATTTGTAACATAAGCCGATTTGATATTTTGAAATATTATAAAAAAGTAAAATATAGATCAGAAAATGTTGGAGTTATGGACTTCAGGTCATATAGTTAAGTTTCTTCGTGTAATTTATAACGGTTAACCTATTTAATACTTTCCTAGTGCGTTTCTGAGACATTTTTAAAAAAAGTTTTCATGTAAAATACATTCGAAATTTGATTCCTTATGTTTGCTAATCTTTAATGTTCAAACATCTTTTTTAAATTTTGGGATTTTTACCTTCAATTAAACAGAAAACTTTATGAACATCGGAATACTTTCATCAAACGCTCTTTCAAAATTCGTTTAAAACTCAAACTAATTTTCTGTAACTTGTTTTATCTTATTATAATTATATATAACAAAGATATTAAATCTTTGTATGGATTTAACAAAAACAAAAAAGAAATCACAATATAAATTTTAATATTTAATGAAAAATTTATTAGTTTTTATTAAAAGATTTCAAAAAAAAAAAAGAAATAAAACAACCTGTTCTTCGAAACAACACTGACAAATTCCTCTACTAAATATTTAAATTACAAAGAAAAAAAATCAAAGTCATCGAACTTTTATGAATAAAAATATGAAATGAAAATATAGTTCTTTCTTTAAGACAAAAAGATTTGTTTAAAAAAAGATGTGTAAAAGTAGATTTTTTTTAAGAAACAAAATTTTGCTTTACTTTTAAGCCATGAACCTGAACACCACTAACAAATTAACACTTAATATGTAAATTTATTTTCATATGTAAATTTATATTGTGTCAAGTTTTTTTTTCATAAATTTTTTGGTTTTACTTACAGGTTTATGCTAATTTAGACATTGCAACGGCTAAAGCCACCAAAGAAGAACAATCAAGAGCCAAACATCATCTCTTAGATGTGGCAACACCAAATGAACCATTTACAGTGGTGCATTTTCGCAATAAAGCCTTGCCAATTGTATCCTTTTTTTGAGCTGTACTATTTTTAAAAGTATTTGTTATGGAAGCACAGTAAGTTTTATATGTTTGTAGAATTTGAGTTCCAATAAGTCACTCTGTATTGCTAATCAAATGGACTAAACTATAGTGAATGTTATCTTAGTTTTTAATTTCGCTTATAATTTTACCTAAAATGTAGTCTGTCGTGTAGTGTTATTCTATGGGCTTAACTTCGGCCTATTTTGTTCATATTCCACTCTACAGACTGTCTTGTACCTCATTTTTAATTTAATTTATAGTCTGCGGTATAACCTAAACTAAACTCTGATTTTTAGTTAGACCAATAGTCTCATGTATAATCCTTTAATTTAACTGAGGATTAAGCTATAAATCTTTAGTCTAGTCCATAGTCTTTTTTAGTTTTATCTTAAATATTATTGTAGTCTTTTATATGACTATATAATGCATTATATGCCGGAATATAGTGAAGACCAAATTTTCCATTTCTCCTCTTCCCGTGGATCCGCGCATGGGCTAAATACTGTCGTTTTTAGCTCTATAGTTTAATCTATATTCTAGTCCATCGGCTGTCCTTTAGATTAATCTATAATCTGGCATATATTATAATATGTAGTCTACTGTCTGGCCTGATGTAATGTATTCTTTAGCCTTTAGTGTTGCCTACAATATAGTCTTAAACCTTTCATATAAAGTATTTTATACACTCAACTACAACCTTGTCTTAGATTTAGTCTATAGTGTATTCCGGTCAATCGGTCTGTCCAAAAGTGTCGTTCACAACTGTCGTTCCATAGACTGTAAAATAATGAACGATAATTTTTAGTCTGGTAATCAAGGCAATCTAAGTAATCTTAAATAAACTCTGACCTATACATATTGAAGAGTATAGTTCAGCAAATAGTATAGTCTGCCATATAGACATAAAGTATTAAATTTCTTGGACTTCCTTTAGGTTGACATATAGTCAGCATTATAAACTGTTCAAAGACTACAACATATAGTTCAAAGAATATACTATAGTTAAATTAATGGTCTAACGTATAGTGTAGTTTATAATCTGGTATATTATACAATAAATAGTTCGGCATATAGCCGTATATAGAGTCTGGTCTCTAGCCTTGTACATAAACTATACGGCATATAGTCTAATCTATTATCTGCACTATATTATTCCAGTCTATAGTGTAATATGTAGACCAACCTATAGTCGACCTATTTTTTTAATAAACAATGGTGCTAATATTACTTTAAATATAAAATAAATTCTCTACACTGAAAAAAATCCATGCCTAACATATACGAAAAATGTCGTACATTGTACGAATCGTTCGTTTTTTCGCACCACGAAATTCTTTCGTAATATATACGAAATTGTACAAAATATTTTAGTATAATGCAAAATATTCTTGAAAAAATTAATTTACATAAATTGAAAAAAAGGAATTTTGAATAAATTTTAATTTATTCAAATATTTTTGTTCATTTTAAAATAAATTGTCTAATTTTAGTTCAAAATTATTCTCCACACGACTTTTCAATTTTTTTATGAAAACAATTCGTGAATAATATTAAACTTTTTCTTAAATTTTATAAAAATGTTGTATTTTTATTTAATCATAATATAATTAATATCATTATGTTTAATTTCGCTAAAATTTAAGAAAAATATATTACGAAAGTTTTTCGTACTTTCGTAAAAATAGAAAAGGGGTTTGTTAAATAATATTTCGTATTATACACGAAATTTTTGTAAATATTACGAAAAAAAAAGTTACGAAATTTTTTTCGTAAAGTTGAGCATGGATTATTTTCAGTGTATAAATACCTTTATCAATGAAATTTTCTAGTTCATTGACTGCATTAAATTTACTGGCGCCTGTAATTGACTTAAGTTACATCAAGTTCATTTCAACTCCCCAATAACATTTATGTTTAACTAACTAACTGTCAAACTGTGACTGACTGCCAAATATTGACTTTAATTTTCATAAAAATCTATAGATTTAATTTATTTAATAAAAAAAAACAACAAAATTACCAACAGCAATCACATCAAAATTGTATACTTTTCTTATCACTACTTACTGTCGTTTTGACTTCCTTTAACGGAAACTGTATGATTGACATTTTTTTTGGGGTTTTAAATGTGTTATGTTTCCTTTACTCCGCTAACAATTAAAATTCATTCACTCGTTCAATCAGTCATTCATTCTAAATTCATATGTTTTGTGGTGGCAATTCCTTTAGCCACCCCTTTTCCGCACCGAAACATGTGAATAAAGTATTTATATATAAATGCAACTTTTAGAGTATGAATGAGTTCCATTGGATGCCAGTTTAACTGACTGACTGCTACATATGACATTTTATTTATTTACTACTCATAATTCTCATAAATTACCACAAAAATCACACAAATAATAAAAAAAGAGCGAACGAATGTAAATAAATATTAAGGGACTCATATACCAAGCAGTATTTGCCTGATACAAATTCGAGAAATTTACTTTACTAAAGACCTACAAATATTGTGGCCATTTTTGAAGCAACACTACTATAGTAGTATCCGTCTGTCTTGCAATTTAGTGTAATTGCCAGTCTGTGTGTCTGTCCATACATACATTTGTCCTTCTGGCCTATGCGTCACTGTGTCTGTCTGTTTAGTTCCTATGAAACACAAACATGATTGACATATGCAAATAACAAATAATAGCAAACAACAACAAAATAATCAAAGCACAAAAAAAAGAGCAACAATAATAAGTAATCATAATGATAAACATAATAAATACACATGTGAATATAAATATTTTATTTATTTTACTTGTTTCTATATAAAATCCATAAAACTTATATATTTATCTACATTAGGGTACATTATGAACTGACTTAAAGTCTAGTCTATACACTAATCTGCATTCCATTCTGTAGACTGGCTATTATTCTGTTCTCGACTAAAGTTTAAACTAAAGTATAGTCTATGCTACAGACAGCCTATAATCTTGGCTATAGATATCCTATAGTCTTGGCTATAGACAGCCTATAGTCTAGGCTATAGATAGCCTATAATCTTGGCTATAGACATCCTATAGTCTTGGCTATAGACAGCCTATAGTCTAGGCTATAGACAGCCTATAGTCTAGGCTATAGACAGTCTATAGTCTAGACTATAGATAGCCTACAGTCTAGGCTAATGACAGTCTATAGTCTAGGCTATAGACAGCCTATAGTCTGGGATATAGACAGCCTATAGTCAGGGCTATAGGCAGCCTATAGTCTAGACTATAGGCTGTAGTCTGGGCTATAGACAGCCTATAGTCTATAGTCTAGGATATAGACAGCCTATAGTCAGGGCTATAGACAGCCTATAGTCTGGGCTATAGACAGCCTATAGTCTAGGCTATAGACATCCGGTAGTCTAGTCTATAGACAGCCTGTAGTCTAGTCTATAAACAGCCCATAGTCTAGGCTATAGACAGACTATAGTCTGGGCTATAGGCAGCCTATTGTCAGCCTATAGGCAGCCTATTGTCAGCGCTATAGGCAGCCTAAAGTATGCTCTATAGACATCCTATAGTCTGGGCTATAAACAGCTTATAGTCTGGGCTATAAACAGCTTATAGTCTGGGCTATAAACAGCTTATAGTCTGGGCTTTAAACAGCTTATAGTCTGGGCTATAAACAGCTTATAGTCTGGGCTATAGACAGCCTATAGTCTGGGATATAGACAGCCTATAGTCTGGGCTATAGACAGCCTTTAGTGTAGGCTATAGGCAGACTATAGTCTGGGATATAGAAAACCTATATACAGCTTATAGACTAGGCTATAGACAAACTCATAGCCTAGATTTATACTTAAAATTTTCCTTAAAAATCTTTTGATCAGCTACACCCTAATGTAATTTATATCTTTGTATAAAGAATACAAATATGTGTTCATTCATAAAATGTATGTTTATTCTCATAAACCAAAAGGAAGACAAATCGACCGTAGAGGGACCCTCATACTACATTACTAATATAGAAAGAATATTGCACAGTGGTATTTTCTTTTTTTTATTGATATTTAAAAATTAATTAGCTATTTGAAATTTTGCTTCAGAAACTCTGTTTAAAGACCGCACAAAGAGATTGATCGGCTTCAATGTAACATACAGGCTCCTTTCAAACTAACTAAATATGATTCCATGTGGGGTTTTTGGATAAGTATCACAAGATCCATTACAATCTTACACTATTTACTTGCAATTGTACAATATAAATATTTCCAACCACTGTTCTTTAGCTGTTTTATGATATTGAGTATTCTCTGGAGGAAAACAATGTGTTTTCGCAAATATCACATTTTCTACCAATATAAACTGCACTAAAACTTTTATAAAAAAATACAAAAAATTAACTGAAGAGGAACAAAAAAGGGAAAACTAAATAAAAACTCATCTGTATGCAAGAGTTGTTATCAGTCAATGTTGACAATTTGTTTTGTATGCCGTGGTTTGTTTTTCGTCTGATTTTCAACTAACCGTCACAATCATGGCAATAATGATAATTATAATAATGATCATTGCTGGGAAAAGTCACAACACAATAAAAAATAGCTTTAGTGGGTAAATTATTGAGGAAAATCGTAACGTTTGACAACATTGTAAAACAAAGTGTTTTTTTTTTTCATATTAAAACATAATAAAAACGTAAATTGTATTTTTTGTAATAAAAGCAAGATGGGCCAAAATTATTATGGAATTCTGGTTAACCATTATCATATGCATGTATTTTGATTAGGTTTTAGTTATTATTGTTAATGATTCTTTTTTTTCTGAAATATTTTTTTATTACTTGACCATAATTGGGTTTGAAACTGGAACAGAAACTAAATAATTGGTTATATGTACTGTGAATAAACGAATGGTTAGTTATAGTTCCTTTTATAGTGTTAGGGTTCTGAGGCACTTGATATATTGAATCACAGAGAATAGGTACAATCATACACGCAGAGAAAAAACATGTTCTGAGGCAACATATTATGGTCAAAAATAACACGATTTCCAAATTTAAATATGATTCGAAAAAAATCATACTCCAATTTGTAATTACCATGAACATGAAAATGAC
This sequence comes from Lucilia cuprina, assembly GCF_022045245.1. Lineage (NCBI taxonomy): Eukaryota > Metazoa > Arthropoda > Insecta > Diptera > Calliphoridae > Lucilia > Lucilia cuprina. The sequence goes on from NC_060951.1 coordinate 24,735,933, forward strand.
TGCAGAAACAAAAATATTGTTTAAATAAAATTAAAATAACAATTATATGTTTTTGATAACAATATATTATTACAGTGAACATAGTTTAGTTATAGTAACCATGTCGAACTATGTTTTTTTCTCTAACCTTATTTTGAGGGGGCTTTTTGTCCTGCTTTCGTTAGGATCACTCTATTCAAAGTTCATAATATGTTATGTGACTAGTTGCGACCAAGCACATCCGATGGTTGTGTATAGCTCACCAATTTGTCCAGTATACAATTATGACGTGCTCTATTGTGACTCTTGATCAGTTCGACTAATGCTATAAGTCATTCGACTGTAAGTGCCGCCTCATAGTGATTATTTCCCTGAATACGCAGCATAATCCACATTTCGTTTAGTACCACTAAAAAATCTATGAGTAAAATATGAAGAAACCATGATCTACTTCCTTTGTTTACATATTCGAAAAAGTTTGACAAGTAATAAAGAACTCAAATGGAGAACTTCGATATGCTTATGTTTTAATAATCTGGTTGACTTCTGTGGAGAACTGACCAAAAGAGGTTACAGGACACACAATTCAGAATTCGCGACATCTTCTGTGACTGATTGTGAGAACAAAACCTCTAATAAAATGGCTCACAACAAGTGCGATAATGGCCTAGAAGTATTTCTTCAGATCTGCTATAAAATTAATATTTTTCTAAATTAAATATATAATATACTTTAAGAAGATAGATTTTTCCTCAGAGAATTACCAGCCTGAAATCTCTTGTTTTATTTTTTTGCATTTTTTTGCTTTATTAATTTTATTTCGCTCCTTTAATATTTTAACACATTTTTTCTTTGTATTCAATTCAATTCCAGGTATTATTTTGTACAAATCAAAGCATCAATATTTATTTTAAAACTTTTTTTTAAACAAACAATCAATACCACTGATATTCAATATAATTTACATTAATTTTTGGCAAATTATTTGCTTTAAATATTAAACAATTCAAGTGTAAGCTTTACAAACTTAAGCATTCAGTGCAAATTAAATAAAATTCATCTCGATATGAGGATAAATTTTGAAAAATTCAATGTAAAAACGGAAATTTTCTATCTCATTTTCAAGACTATAGTTTGAACTTGTAGTGATTTAATATTGACAAATCATATAACGCGTGTTATATTAATAATGTTATAATTGAAATGCATATCGGCGAATAGGAATGTACATTATTGGGTCCAAGCTAGTAGTTATAGTAATACATACCTACTTTACATTAAAATAATTTCTAAATATCTTTAAATCGCTTCAGACCAACTATTATCCAAGTCAAAAACGTTCAGTAACAGCAGGTAATAATGAGAAGTTCTTCACATTTCCAAGAAATCATTACAATAAGAAAATCATTAATAATTTTCCAAAACTTCCTCTTAAAAAAAATCCATTAAAATAACATCAATTTTAATCTCAAATTTGTGGTCAGAATTTTATTAGTTTTTAACCTTAAACAGAACGATTATAACGATTATTGTCCATAATCTTAATATTTATTAAAAAAATATGTTCAATACCACTTCCTCCATTAAAACAAAAAGATGTTCAAAATTAATAACGTTACAAAAACCTTCCACAATATCGCGTCAATAAAAAAAGTAACATGTTGCATATTTGTCGCCTTAAATGATGATTTTGTTTTTTTTATGGGCGCTGATTTTGAAGTTCTTTATGTTTGTTTGTTAATGAAGTGTTGAATACGTGCGTGTTTCTGTAAAATGATTTCACTTTTCAAAAAAAAAAAAGAAAAACTTGTAGACACAGAAGATGTGTTGGAGATCTGATGGTTCAATACTTTATTTTTACACATTTTAACATTTCCTTAATATTTGCAATTGTAATATTTATTCTGACTAAATTTTCGTTTAATATTCATAACTCCTTTGTGTAAAATGTTTATTTGTTAATAAGAATATTATGAGCGGTTGGTGGGAATTATATTCAAATCTTCTTAAGTGTTTTCGCATGTATTAGCGTTGGAAGATTGTACGTTAATGTTAACTTCAAACTCGTTACTGTAATGCTATGTATATACGGTTGTTAGATCTTACAACGTTGGCAGTAATATGTGCAGAAATGTCTAATAATACTGTCAACTTACAGATTTTGACTGGCGATATTTTCTAACGATTATTTTCGGACGATATTTTCGGACGATTATTAGACATTTTCCGAACGTTGTAAGATCTGACAACCGTGTATAACGGCTTTAATAAAAGCCGTTATACCGCTTGGGATTAATTACGAACTACACTAGTAAATAATCTATTTCAAAAAGGTGTTTGGAACTCAAAAGGTCCAATGATTTTCATAAGAAGATCAAAAAGTTGCTTAAGTTTCGAACAGCTATTTATGGAGTTCAGTTATTATTTTCTTGTAACTCACAGCGAAATGGAAATAAACTTTTGTTATTGTTAGTATAATGTAGACACATAATATTATTATTATTATCAATTATATTATTTTGAATAAATCAATTAAAATAGAAATTATAGCACTTCGTATACAATGCCAAAAAAAGTTGCTTAGGTTTCGAACAATACTGTATATTACAATTACCTAAATATCAAGCGACCCACTTAATTCAGTCTAATCTAAAGGAAACTTGGATATGCATAGACCAGTTATAACTTATGCTTAAATAATCTGGTTGACTTCTCTGAAGAACTGACAAAGTTGTAAGACCCAGCATAAATGTATACTGGAATGCATACCAGGCACAGAATATGTCTAGAACTTTGAAACACTATTCCCAGATCCTTTAAATTTGATGATAAAGAGGACCTGCGGGTGTTTATTGAAGAACCGGAAACAAAAAACGTTTACCTAATTACAATGCAGAATTTTTTCATGCAGTATTTCAAAAAGTAATGGAATTAGTAAATTGGATTACAATATGATATGATATAATTATGGCGCTTACAGTGTTTAACATCGTCAGACTTTTCTAGCAATTATATCCAAATAACTCTTACGAGCATTGATTGAAAAATTCTTGAGAAATATGTCTACTAACTGAGAAAACTAAGTTCCTGCATGTCGAAAGATAATATAATCAGAACCAAATTTCTCTTACGAACAATAATTGGTAAATTCTTAGGAAATATGTCTACTAATCTGAGGAAACTGAGTTCCTGTACATCGGACGCATATATATTCAGTGAATACTATAATAAGATTTTTGATTTTATTAACAAACATTTTCCATGAAGAGGATAGTACAAAAGGCCTGATAGTGCCTTAGGTGTATTTATACGGATTTGATGTAGTGTAAACTTAAATTATCTGGAGATTAATATTCAACAGATCTTTTTTAAAACCGCATACTTTAGACAAACTCCCTTCTCCGAAAAAAACCGTTTATTTCATTTTTGTTTTGTTAAAAAATTTATAAAGTTAACGTTTTAACGGTTATTTTGCGTGGTTGTTCATTTCTTTGTTTCAAAAAGTTTTATTATTTTAACTTCTCACAAAAATTTGTCAGTACAAGCAAAAAAAATGTTTCTGTTTAAATATGTACTTCTTTTTTCTGAAGTATTTTTTGGTTTGTTTATTTTTGTTTTTATTTCCATAAATGGTTAAAAAATGCTTCAGTAAGAGTTGGTTAAGGAATTTTAAATAAAATCGAAAGCGTTTTTTATCGTGTTGTTGGTTTTGATTTGCACTTTTTTTGCTGCTTGGTGAAAGAAAAAAAATGCTTCAGTCAACGATACTTCATTTATATTTAGTCGTTAAAATATGTTATAGATTTTATTAAAAGGATGATGACGACGATAATGTGAATAATATTGTTCACACACTTTCTGCAGTAGGGTTGTCAAGGTGATATGCAATTGTTGCGTTTTGGGGAAATAAAAGTTTTATAATATTTCAGGAATCGCTAATTTTTAATAAAAGTTTTTAATTTTTTGTCTGATAACGAAAAAGTTTTAACATTTTTAGAATTTGATTATTAGTCCTGTAAGAACGATAAAGAAGAAGAGTAATTTACCTCCTCGAGTTATAGCTTGGGGTGTTGTACTTCAGTTATTCTAATAATACGAACTGTATCAGCTATTGGATAAAACCTTAATAACAGGAATATAATAACTCTCTCCATTTTTGATCAACCACTTAATTCTTGATATATAATATTGGTAAATGTTTGGTAACTCTATCAAAAATCTGAAAAAAAACTTGATTTACTTTAGTTCTACCCTGAAAGCAGAGGATGTGATGATTTAAGTAATCGTTTGTTACAAACAAGATTTTAGACAATTAAAAAAAGTAAAAATTTACATTTTAGGATTTCCAATAATTAGTATAAAAAAATCTATTTTACACAAGAATACAACTCATTTCTAAAATAAGGATACCGGATTTATACTTATTTCTGTTTCAATAAATTTAAACTAGTCTAACGAGTCTAATATTTTCATAGTGATGCTACAAACATCACAACAAACGCATCATACATTTAACATTTCGAAGTCTTGTTTATATCGCCGCCCTGAATGTTGTCGTTGTCGCTATGCGTTCGTAATGTTTTTAATTTTGCATATGTTGTTTGGTTGGCGTTAAACACTAGAACAGCAGCAACAACAACAACAACAACAACTCTACTATAAAACCACCGCAATATCCGTACTAACGGACGGACGTATGGATGGATAGACGTACATACAGACAAAACAATAACCATTAAGAAGCAAAAATGAGAAACACACGCGAGAGAAACGTTAATAAACATTCAAAAAGTCGGCTAGTTAATAAAACAACAACAAGTAAAAAAGATTCTTAATAAATGCAGCAATAACAACAACATTGAAATCTGACAATTTATATGCGAAAATAGCAACAATTTTTAAGTATACATGCTAACTGTTGTTGTTATTGCTCACATGCTGTTTGCTGATACTTTTTTGCTCACTTTTTAATGTTCTTGTTGTTGTTGCAGCAACTGTGCTCTACTCGACTGCATACTGTGCACAGTGGATTTTAATGTGATATTTTTATAATATTAAAAATATCTTTTAGAACTTGGAATTTATTGTACAGTCACATGCCTCCAATGGCTTGATGCTCTTCCTCATTTAGGTTTCGTTGTAACCCGGGAAAAAATCGATGCCACCAGTACCGAGACTTTAAACTGGTGGTGACAAATGCAACCTCGGGCTTCCCATGGAACGATTTGAACTGAAAATTCACGAATATTGGATCGGTTATTGGAGAGGTCCCTTCGGGCAGCACGTTGTGGCTGTGGTTTATATCGAAACACACGTTTATAAAATGTTGGTAAAATGATTGATAAATATTTCTGCATCAGGAGTGACTATGGGACTTAGAGTTGGAAACGAGTTTGGCACTCACCTAGAGCGATTGCATTGACATTTTTTTAATGAATGTGTCGTATAAATTAGAACAGTGCTGGGTTAAATGATGATGGATATAAGGTTTAATTGGATGGGTTCGTATTTTGGTATACCGTATTTCGGTACCGATACCGAAGGTGCCACACTGCCAATCGCATGTGTGGCACCTTCCCTTCAAACTCTTTCAATTATGATTTTGTTTTTTGCTGGTCCGATCTTGTTCAGAACTTTGTTCACTCTAAACCAGTGTGCAGTTATTGCTTTGTTTATCTTTTTTTGTTGTTAACCGCCAAAATAACATTATGATCAGTAATAACAAACAAGCATATATCGCATTTTTACTCGTCGATATTGTGTGGATTCTGAGCGATCTTGCTGGACGATCGCTCTCTACAATTTGCCGGCTACTGCAACAACTTTTCTAGTAATGTTCTTAGTATTGTTTTTGTTTTGTTATTGCAATACTGTTGTTTTAGTATCGTTGTTTGCTTGCATGATGTTGACTCACAGGTTTGTTGAACTTGGACAAGGTTTGTTGTTGTGTGTGATGCGGCGATGATGATTTTGATGTTGTTGTCCATTTTACTTTGGTTGTTTGTACTTTTTGCCGGGTAATTTTTTCCTAATCCACTCATACGTTTAAACATGACATCAACATACATACATACATACAACAACTACAAATACTAAAGAGATACAACTGAATGAAAATATAAATTTGTGTTTTTTATATCCATTATCAAAAATTATATTTGCTCAATTCACATCGGTGTGTATTGGCGTATCGCAATTTGTCGTAATTTTTATTATTGTTTTGATTCAAATGACCCCATATAAGAAGCTAGATATCTGAAAACTTCCACAATTATTCTCTGTTTTGTTTTGTTGATATTGAAAATGTTAAGTACCGATAAACGTTCATGTAAATTTCTTTTCAGAAACTTTAATAACTGTAAGTGATCCATCTTATTTTCAAAATACATAATATTTAACAAAAATGATTTGTTAGAAATATTATCACTCCCCAAATGCAGTTTAGTTCTGCCTAGTTGACACAAGTTCCAATAAATGTCCTTCTTCTGAAGAGTATCCTGATGGTCATATTAATATCTATATAGATATGGTGGGTGTATAAGATTCGACATTGCACTCTTACTACTTTTCTTTTTATACATTTCTAGTAACACATTCATTTAGTTGATATTGGTGAAGTTAAAGTAATTTCGTTGCTTTCATTAATAGAGGATAGATATTTAATAAAGATCTGCACAAGACAATAATAATTTGTTAAAAAAACATAGTGTGCGACCTCAATTTTTGTTGACTTGTACAGGCCTTTAATATTTAAGAAATAACTTTTAAGAATTTCAAAATTGATGTTTCGATCTATATTTATAATATGCTTTGAGGCTATGGACTCTGATTTTTAAGTTCTAATGTCTATAGAACTAAAATCTTAACCCATGGACTTTCAGATTCAGCTTTCAGAATAACTTTCCCTCTCCACCAATATGAAAACGTTTGTCTCTGTTCATCTGTTGTGCAAATGTTTGTGTTTGAATGCATGTCTGTTTGAGTTTTGTTAAAAAATTTAACTGACTGAATGCTTCCATGTCTGGCTGGCTGACTAGTAGTCTATACAAGTTTGCATGTACTTATGTATGCACATATACATATGTACATACATATGTATGTATATCAAATTAGGAACATTGTCTGTGCGAATGTAAAAGGCAAAACGCGATCACTTATTTAAGCTTTTTTGTAGAATACACACAGATGTATTTGTATTTATAATTTCATTTTTCGTTACTTACGTCACTACTCATCTCATTTGTAGTAGTTTAACGTAGTTCATGTATTTACTAGGCGATTCCTTATATGTTTTGGTTTTTTATTTTAGTCTACGAAGGCGGACTTGGAAGTGCAATCTCAACTTACATGAATATTAATTAAAATTTCATATTTCCTATATTCATCCCGGGACACGTTACCTTGTTGAAGCCTCCACCTTGGTGTTATGGCAATCCCGGGGTATAAAGAAGTGACCAATACCTCTAGTCTAGACTAAAAACTTGGTTCCAGTCTACTGCCTGGCTTAGTCCTAGCATAGATTGAAAATAGGTCAGACCAGAGCACCGCATAATGTGGTACTACGGGTGGCCAGTTGCCCGCAGGACTATGTCCTGGCTGGTAAGTTAGTTGAAAATCCTTCGGGATCCACGTAGTGTTGACTGTGGTTTAAACCCAAATTCGCGGGAAGAGTAAGTGGCGGTTAAAAGATTGATGTAAGGTGAAGTCAATATTTCGAGATAAGTTCGGTGCTGTTGCCGAAACAACAGATACCCCACAGAGTATTGACTGTGGGACTAAGCGTTGGAAATGAATTGGTATTAATTGTACGGGATGAATGTGAGGCAAGGCGGGCCTCACGCCAGCCGTGTACCTATAATGAATGTGTCGTATGTTTTTCTCTCATGAATGTGTCGTATGTTTTTCTCTCATGAATGTGTCGTATGAATGAGATGTGTACTGGGTTGTATGAAGATGGAAAGGTATCATATAAAAATGATACCATTGAATTTTCCTTCCTTGTCCAGATATGTTCAGAGTATACTCTGTTCATATTAGAATTACCACAGTGTGTTCCTGTGAGTAAGAATAATTGATGGATTCGTACTTCGGTCCACCGGTTACGTCTCTAGGTGCTGTTGCCTAATCAACAGGGGCCATCCAATGGTCAGAGTTTTTCATTGAAGGATAAAGGGGCGATGGTAGACCGTTGTCCAGTCTACCCAGTGGGTGAAAAAAGACCACCGTGGGGTAGGGCATCATACCAGGTTGGTATTCACGTAAAAAAACTCTCGACATTGATTGTCTATATATTTATATGATATGAGATTTGATGTATCTGAAATTCTTGATTTTGAATTGACTGAATTAACTAACGATCTGTTATCTTCAATGCTTTTTTCGTTCAATCGCTAGAATATTTGATAGATCCAATTCAATAATCAAACTAATCTTCTAGCAACGCACGATCTCCTGTAATGTAAACGAGCGCTGGAAAGATGTTGCGCCGGATTCGGTTGGCTATTTCTTCGACATACAAGTTCGGTATATTTCTAAGATCTATATCAAGTACCTTATGTAATTGCTTTCCTACTTTTGTTTATATCGGATCGCGTGCATTATATGGTTTTCTTTTCACTGGCTTTTGTTTAATTGAGACTGCTTAACTGAGCTTTTGAAATGTTATTTCAAGGAGAGTGATTCTTTTTTTTTCTTTGTTTATATTTTGATTTAGTATTGTTGTTATTTGCTTGGTTTTATTCTTTTTGCATTTTGTTTTTTATCCATGTCTGCTCTTCTTTCTACGCCGGCTCTACTTCACTACCTCTTCACTTCTCTTGTTCATTAATGTGTTTTGTTTTCATTTCATTGTTTACATTTCATAGACAGACAAAGCGCGGAGTTTTTTTTTGTTTTTTATCGTTTCCCTCAATGATCTTGATCATGCAATTTGAAACCAATTCCCCAGTATGAGTAGTATTTATTTATTTGTATGAATTGTACTCGTACGCCGGTATTTTAATATAAAAAAAAATAAATTAAGCTGCATTTTACCCGGTACGTTATGGAACAATAATTGTCTTCCTATTTAATAATACAAGATTAATTATTAATAAAGAGGGTCTGGTATCTGTCTAACACATCATGGAGATCATTGACCAAAGTGTTGCCCACACCAAAACTTAAATAAATAGAAGCAAAGAGTAGGAGAAAAAAAAAACAAAATATATTTTGCATTATTTTATTTTAAGCAGGCAGATTACATTTGATTGAAACTGTCTACAGTTGTTTTAAATTTTGTTTAAGTATTTTAAATGAGTTGATCATACACAATCACTGAAAGTCTACACAAGTTCAGGGTCAAAATCGAATGAAAAGTACATTTACTTCTGTGTATTCCCAATTAGAAATGGCTATGGGTTTAATGCTTTGTCTATGGAAGTAGATGGTAAATAATTGTGAAATACTAGAAATATTGAACTGACGTTGTGCTTTATTGACGTTTGTGTGTCTTATACACCGGTGGCAATTTTTGTACATGGTTTTGCAGGTCCATGTTCAAGAACTTTGCTCAAGTTTATATATATTATTTTATTGATCGATGTGACTGACGTTGTGCTCTATTGACGTTTGTGTGTCTTATACACCGGTGGCAATTTTTGTACATGGTTTTGCAGGTCCATGCTTAAGAACTATTCTCAAGTACTCGAGCTATCTAATTTCTGACCTTTGTTACTGCGAAAACATAAATTTCGTTTGCAACCACGCAGAAGAGATAGCCCCTGTTGATTCGGCCAAAAATAATAATCGGTAGACCGAAATTAGAAGCTGAAGACATGTTACCAAGAACTCATTGTGGCAAATCTGGTATGGATAGAGTAAACCCAAAACATACCCGGATGTGTGATCCTAAACATCCCTACAAACATCTCGAATTATATACTCATTTCCAACACTCCACAGTTACTCCTCTAAGGTAGGGTTCTATCAATCGACTTTTTGTTGAAAAAAGTCTATAAGTCGAAGTCGAATATTTTGTTCCAAAAAGGTCGATAAATCGAATATCGTCTGTGAAAATAGTCGAAAAGTCGACATTGTTAATAAAAGTCGATAAGTCGAAAATGGCCGATAAGTCGAAAAAAGTCGAATAATGTCGAATAATGTCAAAAAAAAGTCGAAGAAAGTCGTAAAAAGTCAAAAAAGATCGAAAAGTCGAAAAAAGTCGAAAATTGTAAAATAGTCGGAAAAACTCGAAAAATGTTAAATAATAGTCGAAAAAAAGTCGAAAATAATAAAAAATGTGGAAAAAATCGAAAAGTCAAAAAAATCGAAGTCGGAAAAATTCGAAAATTGTAAAAACAAGTCAAAAATAGTCGAAAATTTTAAAAAAGTGGAAAAAAAGTCAAAAACTCTAAAATAGTCGGAAAAACTCGAAAAAAGTAAAAAAAAATAGTCGGAAAAGAGTCGAAAGAAGTCAAAAATAGTAAAAAAATCGAAAAGTCGGAAAAAATCAGAAAAAGTCGAAAAGTCGACTATTTATGAAATACTTATAGTCGAAAAGTCTAAAAGTCGAATTTTAATTAAATGAAAAAGGTCGAAAAGTCGACTTTTCATAAAATGCAAAAAGTCGACTTTTAACTAAATGAAAAAGTCGACTTTTCGTTTCAACTATAGAACCCTACTCTGAGGTTGTCTCCGCAACAGCACTGAACTTATCCTACATTCTACACTTTTTCCTATAACAATCTTTGAACTAACATTAGCTTCCCACGAATTTGTTTAAAATATTACCATTAAAATCTTTAAGCCACAAATATCTTCTTACTTACAAAAGGATATTAAACCAGCTATTAATATAATATTTTTTAAGATCTTTGTTCATTCAAGAATAATGATCTTTGTTCATTCAAGAACTGTCTTCTACGCTGGATCTCAATATTCCATGAAAACCATAATATGCAATTAAAATTCATGATATTTCGAAAATACTATTGCCATCGATCACTTCTCTTATGTTTGCGCCTGTCGCAGTGGCTCAACAAACAGTGCAAAATAATACGTGATTTTAAAGCAAAAGATCAGAGCATGACTCATGAGTTTCTCAAAATAACAAAATAAACAAAAATATTTATCTTTTTAAACTCCCGCTTAACCTTGGTTTCATTCAAAGAATTCGTTGGCTTTTCAAACAAAACGGTCAATAACATAAAACTCAACACCACACCGTCACCGCTCACTCCAAAATGAGCATTTTTTGATATCCCTGTTTTTGTGGATGTTTGTTTTTATTTTGTTCTCATATGTTTCCATACTCGGTTATGCCAGTCAGACGACAACAACTAAATAAACAAATCAGTCCCCGTCAAACACCCCGCTAGTTATGCGTCAATGGTTTTGGAGGACTGAAATTAAGAGGAACATCGTCATCATCATGTAAACAATATAAAAATGGATAAAAGCTCAACAAATCACCATAAAAATAACATTGTATTATCATATTTAACATGTAGGACTGATGAAGCTCAATGCAACAAATAATACCGAAAAAACTGTATCTTGCAATTAATATAAATTAAACAGAAAATTTAAAACTTTTTCGAAAAAATCATTAAGATCATTTTAGTGCAAAAAATACCATGTTGACTTAAAATCCTCCATAAGTTTTCGGGATTATTTTTTTTTTTTTAAATTTCGGTTGCAGGGCTGCAGTTGTGGTTGGCGAAACCCTAATCACAACTAATTGTTGATTTGTTTTGATGTCATGCCATTCATTTATTTTTTGTTGATGTCACTCCATTTCGTTGTTCGTACTTTTTGGGGCTTTTTTGGGGGTATAATGATCATTTAAAGCTCATAAAATTTAATATTATAACATGATTCGTGGTTTATTTTAGCTAATGATAATGTTTTCACAAATGGATTTGCTGTTAATCCTCTGTTTGAAGGCAAACAAAAGGAATGGTCTTTTCTGATGTATGAAGCTGTCTCAATGAAAATATCATTTATTTAAAAAATCATCTTTGTTTTTTTCTGTTAGGCTTATGGAGATTGTTGAACTATAAGGTCCTTCAACTTAGCTTTAAAATATCAATTTGAGTTAGAACTGCGTTTATATTATATAGTATTTTCATAAGTATCAAATTGAGTTATTATGCACATTATTAGATAATTTTTAAGGTAATGACCTTAATTATACTCGATTTGTTTTCCAGTTATATGTGTTCACGGTTGTTTGGAGCACAAGCAAAACACATTAAGCTTCCATTTAATGACTTTTGAAGTAGTTATCGTAATAAAGATGGAAAAAGATAACTTATATTCTGCACTACTCTGGAGTGCCCCCTGGGGCATGTTAATTTGTTGATTTTCCCAAATATTGGTGTTATTGCAATAATTCTAGTATACAGGGACTGATCAAATGTATTCTCGATATTTCCTTGGAATGATTTGACATGAAGTCTTACTGAAGCTTTAGAAAATCTGATTCTGACTGCCTGCAGCACTTTGTTCTGACTAGACAGTTAGTTGAGGCTAGCTATAGGAATGATGTACAATGAAATTTTAATTTTCCGAATAAGTTTCTATTACTGTTCCTAGATTCGAGAACGGTACAGGGTAGATTGTGTTGGGGGATTCTGTGTTGCAATTGCGCTATAATACTGGAATTGATGGTTGGTTAAGCTAGGTATACCTTAATCTGTAATTTATAGGTGTTTATCCTTCATGCTTTATTGTGTTGGAGTTTACTCTAAAACATACTCAACTTAACACTGTAGGTCCTTGTACTCACTGAAATAAGACATATCAGTTCTACGAATTACGTGCCTACGAGCTGTTACCCAAACAACAGCGCCATTTCAGTGGTGTTATTGCGCGGCTTTAACAAGTTAAGGATGGCACTGAGGTGGGGTTTTAGATGATGAGTAATGTTTTTTTAGTATTGGAACTTTCCTCATAGCATCAGTTGAAGTTGGGCACCCTCTAAACTTGATAAGAAATTATATAGTTCGAGTACTTTAGTGGACCGGCAAAGCCATGTACACTGCTAACTCTGTGAATAAAAACGACCACCGTCTAATAGGGACGTCAAAAGAAGTCTTCACGTAAAGAGTCTCGACATCGTGTTGTGCTATTTAGTTGCAAAGAAATGCGTGGTTAGAATGTAAGAACGTTTTTTGCTAATCTTCTCGATCAATCTAATGTTCATATAGATCGATCTGCAACGTTCTGTTCGAAAACATACGGTTGTCACTTTGGTAACACAGTATAACATTTGTTGATTTGATAACGTCGGGTATTTTTCATTTCAATTGAAAATGTTTTCCTTTGCGTATGTAATGGAACTTGTGCTATTTGACCTGATTAACTGTATATTTTATTTAATAAATAAATAGTAAATTATATAAGAATAATTGTTTTTTTTTCAATTTTTATTTGTCTGAATAGTGGATTCCAAAATTATGAAATTTTTTCATGTCGCTACTTCACCCCCAGCGCTTAGAGCTGAAGACATACAAGCAAAGAATAATGCATAGCCTGCTAAAGTAGACTTCTCCTCAGTTCCATTCAACATATACTCCATGACCATTGAGCCCGAGTAGGAAAAAAATGCTGATAAAGACATAATACCTGCTGGAAGATTATTTTCGTTTACCGCGAAGAACAATAGAGAAACAATATTCCCCAATACAGTAAGGTCTTTTAAAATTGCAGTAGATTCACCCTCATCTCCTTCCGTAGCAAAGAATTTGAAAGTCAAATCAAAAGCCAATGGTATAATAAATAAACCATGACCCAAAGCTAAAGCACTACTCTGCTGAGAACTTCTATAGAGATCCATATTAGCTAAGGGAACAGTTATAATTTCCATGCAACTGCTAGTTAGTTTCTTAACACGATTCGTACATTTTCCTTCAGAAACTTCAGCGCCGCAAGAACTATCAAAGAAACGCGTATAAATGCCCGTACAACCATGACAAAATCCAACAAAACTAGCGGTAAAGGCAAATGGGTGCTCCACAGGATTTACAGCGAACATAGAGTAACCGGTGGTCCCTATAAGCAGACCATTGAAAACGGTATCCAAAATAGTATCTATCATTTTTTGTTAAAAGGAATTAAACCAGAAATTTAGAAAAATTTGCCGAAATATTGATTTTCTATTGATAGTTTATTAATTTTAGTTTTAGAATTTTTTTAAATTTTAAATTTTTTTGACTTTTTCTTTTAATTTAAAAATAATTTCGAAATTTAATTCATGGCTTTGTTTCTGATTTCAATGACCTCCAGTAAAGTTGTTAAGCTTTGGGTGTATTTGGCACTGTCACCGCTAACGTTGCGGTAAAATAGAATAAAACATAACTCATGATATAGTTAAGATCCACCAAATAACCATGACATCTACCGCCTATGACCATGCCCGTATGGGCTGCCAAATATGAAAGAGCGACATAACCAAACATATAGTTATCTTCCATGTACGAAAGATAAAGTAACGAAACAACATTTGCCAAATTGCTAACATGTTTTAGGGTTTGTGTGGCCGCATCATCACTTTCTTCGCCAAATAATTTGGCAATTAGATCCAGTATCAGTGGTATAATGAACAAGGCATGAACAAAAGCATATGGCTTGCCCATCATTTTAAAAATTTCAATGTTTACCAATGCTAGAGGCACAAAATCCAAAAGATCATCGACTACTCCCTTCACTATACCATCCGCTACTTCTTGACCTCCCACTAAACCAAATACACCATAGATAATACCAACGGCACAGGCTGCAAAAGCGTATGGATTAGTTTCCGGTGGCATATTGTAGGCAGCATAACTGGCCATTAATGCCAATGCATAAAAGGGTAATCTCTTTAAAAGCCAAATCACCTCCATTATTTTGTAAGAGTAGATTTAGATCGTGGTTAAATTGAAGTTAAAATAAAATTTAGTTTAATGGTTACAGATAATTTTATTTTTTTTTTTTTGGTCTTTTGAAAATTTCTGTTTGTGTTTAAATACTTTTATCAAATTTTTATTTTGAAATATAATTAATGCCAAAATGAAATTCCAGCAGTTTGAAATAATCTTATCATTTTCTGTTCTGTTCCAGTTTCGTGCTAGTTCTGTTCTAGATCTGTTCTAGTTTTGTTCTAGTTCCGTTCTAATTATGTTCTAGTTCTGTTCTAGTTCTGTTCTAGTTCTGTTCTAGTTCTGTTCTAGTTCTGTTCTAGTTCTGTTCTAGTTCTGTTCTAGTTCTGTTCTAGTTCTGTTCTAGTTCTGTTCTAGTTCTGTTCTAGTTCTGTTCTGGTTCTGTTCTAGTTCTGTTCTTGTTCCACATCAACTTTAGTTTAGTTCTAATTCGAAGCTAGTTCAGTTCTTTTACCTCACTAAAATTATTTCACAACAAATTTAAAAACAAATTCGAAAAGAAATTTAATAAACATATTTATTGATAATCCATTGCATGTATATTAAACCATTCCCAACGACTCAAAAAATCATCATCGTAAATACCAATTAATGCAAAAATATATACAAAAATGTAACCAATTAATTTCATAAATTTTCCCACATAAAAATAAGAGGCTTCCAAAAATATCCCACCACTTACAATCAGTGTGGCCAGCCAAACGCACATAAACCAAATATTCAATTCACGCTTGGCCAGAGAACCAATCGATATGGAATGAATGATTGTATTAAATTTTTTCAAATACATTAACACCTTCTCGTCCGCAACATAAGTAGTTCCATTATCAAAGAGACGCGATAGAATATCCAAGCCAAAGGGTAAACAAAACACGAAACTTAAAAGTGGATATTGAGACGATAAACGATGTAGTTCCATATTGATTAAACCCAGGGGTAAATAATCATGAATGGACTCAATAACCGATAGTAGAATATTTGTTTTAATAGTTGCTTGCTTTTCATCAGCATTCACTGATTTAGCTTCAAGATTTTGCGAAATCATGAGATGGAGAATGGCATCGGTGCAGCCAATAGCAAAGGCAAAGAAACCATAAATACACTGATCGATGGGGGTATAAATGGTGGCTAGACATGTTATTCCAAATTGTATGATTCGTAGAATTTTGATAAGAAATATTTGTAAGAATATTTGCTGCATTTTTATATTAAAAAGTTAATTTTCTTAAAAATTTAAATTTTATAATTTTATTATAATTTTGTTTTATTTAACACAGATTTGTATTTTAAAAACAGAATTGTTTTTATAGTCAGAGTTTAAATTTTGAATGGCTTGAAAAATAAATGGTACAAAGAAGTAAAAAAATTTGTTAAAAGTAACTTTTTGTACTCTCGGGAATCAAACATGTGATACAAATTATGGAGAAATTGGTGCCATTTACACAAGGACCACTGGAGGTTTTTCTTTAAATATATTAAAAAAGTAAATAGTTTTTACAAATTTTGAACAACTTTTAATACATGAGTATACTTATAGATATTATAGTCTGAACATGTACTAGCTTTTCTTCCTAATAACTATTTTAATTATTTAAAAACTGTCATTTGGGTCCCTCCTTTTCTTGTAAGTATTTTGGTATTTTATTCCACAACTATGTATTAATAACATATTGTCACGTGTAATGTTTAATTTAATAACGACAGGTATTTTTCTTACTTAGCGTTTATTTTAACCAACATTTTCGTTACGACATCTTACAACAACACAGCCAACAACCAAAGAAGCAGCAAAATTATTAGTAACAAGTATGAATTTATAGTCGAACATTGCCGACCATATGATACCCTACATCAGTATGTCAGTATGTTAAAATTTTGAATTTTTTTTTTAATAAAGCATTTAATTTGTTTTATTGTCTAATATTTTTACTTATTGTTGACAAAAAACTAGATTTTCTACAAGAGGGCTCATAGGGGAGAAGGGGTAAATATGGGCCTATCCTTATAAATTTTGGTAGATGAATTAACGTCTACTACAAAGTCATTTATATAGATTTTAATCGTTTTATAAGTAATTATAAGTTAATTTTGACCTTCAAGTCATTTTCTGAAGGGGAGTCTGTATGGGGGCTAGGGTCAAATGAGGCCCGATCACAATAAAAAATAGTATTGTCATTTATTGTTCTATAAAACTAAATTTTGCTGATTTTTGTTGTCATTATAAAACATTTAACGTACTTAAGAGCTTAAAGGCCCGATTCGTGGGGTACGGTTGTATGGGGGCTAGGAGAAATAATGGACTGATTTCAACCATTTTCAATAGCGATAGTTCTTGAACAATAAAAAGAGTATGTGTCAAATTTCATCAAATTATCTTCAAAATTGCAACCTGTAGCGTGCACACAAGGTTTACATGGACACACAGACAGACGGACGGACAGACGGACATAGCTAAATCGACTCAGAAAGTGATTCTGAGGCGATTGGTATACTTTAAGGTGGGTCTAAGACCAATATTTTTGGGTGTTACAAACTTCAGCACAAACGCATAATACCCTCCCCACTATGGTGGTGTAGGGTATAAAAACTAAAAAAAAATCAAAACCTAACTAGCCATATCACTCACCTAACACAACCAAACTTGAAATAAACTATAAATTGATACCAAGAAAATGAATGGGAGTTTGAAAAAAAATGTTTAATAGCTATACTTACAACAACAACTTCTATTAGTGACAACTTGTAAATGACATAATAACTGTCAAAACTATGTATATAATAGAAAAGGTACACACACAGTGGTGTGTTTTAGTTACACTCACATATTTTGATGTCAAATATAAATCAAATTCAATATAAATTTAAACAAGACATAATAAAGTTTATACAACGATTTAAAAGATATTGGCATATACACGTGTAGATATGTATGTCTGTATGTATTTCTTTGGACAGATAGAAAGACAGACTTAGTAGAAGTGACTTAATTATAGGCAACTATGTTTAACTAAATAGCAGGTTGGTACTATAAAATATGTAATATTTTAACTCTTTAACGTATACGGGACACCGGTGTCCCAAAATTATTTTTAAAAATTGTATCTATTTAGAGCGTTATTTTGAGTTCACAGCTACAGTAAATGGTTATTTCCAAAGAAAAATACGTATTTTTTAAACAATTTATGTCACTACATGCCAAAAAGGATAATATCCTTCGAAAACACTTTTTGCATTTTTCATCAAAAGTGATCGATATACGTCAAAATAAAGTGTTTGGTAAAGTCAAATCCATTAAAAGTACAACGGTTTAGTTTTGTGCGTGAAAGGTTTAAAAGAGGCTCTTATTCGAGCCTAAGGGGAAATGTGAACCGATCATTATACAATTTGGTGTATGGATCTAGTTATACAATTGTGGATATTTAACTCATTTTCTTTTTCTGTATAATTGTAGATATTTAACTCATTTTCTTAAAAAGTCTTTATATAAGGCTAGGAATAAGTTATATTTTTTTAAAATTTGACATTTGCGGACAGACATATCGTTAAGAATTTCTTTGGATACTATCATCTGAATGCAGAAAACAAGAAGCTGATTTTCTATGCTTCATCTGGTATTGCAGATCATAAGAGCATTTATTTATTTTTTTTTTTTTGGACCAGCACTCAGGGGATGATCCCTACTCATGCAGTGCATTGTGCTAAAACTAGGAAAATCAGTTGTGGGAGGGTAGTCGTGTTTGTGGACATTTGATTTAAACCTTTTCACATCGAAAGTGACGGGAAATACATTTGCAGAAAGTTTGTTCCACATACAGTCTTGTGCTACGTAAAAATATACTGGTATCAGGAACGAGTTCCCTAATTTCAGAGGAACACATTCCATTATAGTATCTATAGAACAGTGAAATACACCCCATGTTGCGACGGTGCTCCAGTGAATCAATAGAGTTGGATACCTTACTGTCACCGATAAGTACTTTCGCCCTGTCTTGTAAGCGGTCGAGTAGACTTTGAAGCTGAGGCCCATACATGGGAGTTGTACTCCATTTTCGTTCGGATATAAGTGGTGTAAATAGAAAGAAATTCAGATGAGTGAATTATGTCTTACACCGTTTCAAAAAACCGAGACCCTTGAATGCTTCTTTCGAAACTTGGAAAATGTGTTTAGTCCATCAGACATCGCACTGTATCTTCTTGCCCAGAACAACAAGAGTTTCTGATTCCTTAATATTAACACCACCCATAAATATAGATGAACCAACATTATCTGCCATACGTTTATGTGTTAAAAAACAACATTGAGTCTTGTGGGCGTTAAATTCGAAGTCGTGATTTAGCGATTCATTCATATTGCGTCTTATTGCCCCAATCTCTAAAGGGCTTATCTTATTGGATCTATGATGTAATACCATCTTCCAGGCGAAAGTCCGTGTTATTACGAAATCTGTAAAATGGAATGGATCCAGGCCTAGAAGGTGATAATAATAATTCAATTCCTACTTAGCGCAGGAAATTGAGAAAGTTATTCCTCAAAAAGAATAGGCAAGAAAATCCAACTTAGTACAATGGAACAGTGTGTATGACCAAAAAAATTTAGCTCCCACAAGAAGTCTTCTTCTTAGGTGCAAGTCTATGTTTAGTTGGATGTTTTGTATCCAAACCGGACATGCAGCACTACGACTGAACAGCATATGATAAGGATAGAGAAATATTTGATCTATATTTTGTAGCGTTATTATACCAGAACATTGTTGGAACAATATTAAGGAAAATCGGTCCTTCGATTTCGTTTCCATTCGAACTGCCTTATATTTATTAACTAACTGAAAATGCCATTTAATATTATCCCATTCGAATAATGTTATTTTAAGAAAAATATTTAATTTTTTTTACATATCATCAAATCAAATGACCATTAAATTTCTGTGCTCTTTCTCTCACCCTAGCTGTAGTTTTAAAAGTAAATGTTTGCTTCCACTAAATAAACTATATATGACTATATAGGCCTCTATTCACATTCTTCTACAAACTTGTCGTCTTGTATACTTAATTGTCCAAATAGATTTTGTAAATAAATTATAAGAAAATTAATTGAATACTCAAACGAAATACACAAACCCAAAAAAAGACTTTAATTAAGAAATTTATATACAAATAATATTATAGACGTTTTTTTCTTATTCTTTAGTTAATCGTATGAACGAACAACTATTAAATATGGAAAATTATGCTAAAATAAATGCGTGTACGCATTTTTTTCTTAGTCTTCAAAAAAAAAAAAAAAAAAATTGACTGATTTTAAATTGAGCAGAGCTGAGTGTCTGATTTGAAGGGTTTTTTTTTGTTGGTGTTGTGTTGAATTAGTTAGACAAACGAACTGAAAAAACTGAACCTGGTTGAAATATTTAATTTGATGATTGATTTTATGATGGTGTATTGATAAATTATTTATAAAGTTTTTGTATGTGTGTAGGTTTTACATATAGGTCTTTGAAAAAAATTTCGATTTCATTGGAAGAATATACAATTAACCCATTTTTGAAAATGAACTTTTAAGAACTAAGAATTTTTTGTGTTTAATATATACATTTGGAGAAGACTATTATAATAAAATAGTAATAAGGAAATTTTACTTAATTGATGGTAAAAGACTTCTCGATCACAAATGATTGCGATCGTTTATGATCTTTAGATTTCTCTAAGTGTTGTTTAAGGTTTTAGTTCTGCAAACAACATCTGTTAAGACTGAATTGTTGATTTTATGATTTCATGTCTGGACAGAAAATTCGACTTGTATTTGAAAAACTTACATAGAAATATAATGAATTTAAATTGCTAATAAAACCTCTTAGAGAACTTTAAAGTAATTTAGAAAGTAAGTACTGTACATTGAAAAGTAAGTAATTATGTAAGTAAGTACTCAATGCGGGGTTATAAGTACTCAATGCTGGGTTATACAACTTTTTGGCTCAAAATAAGAAAAAAATCTCCTATTCCTAACACAGGCGCGGATCCATCGAATTTTCATAGAAAATAGAAAAATTAAAAAAAAAGAAAAAAAGTAAATAAGAAAAAAATCCCTCCATCCCCCAAATGATAGAGCAGGATCCGCACCTGTACTTACAGGTTGTTCTACATTACGATTTATAATTCTTACTAATGATCCGTTCTATTCCAAGTAGTTAAAGTATTAAATTACAATTTATTCAAAATTTACTTAATTAATTATAATATTCAAGTTTTTTTTTTTTTTGTTAACAAATATTAAATATGTTTTACATGAACAACATATTTAACAACAAAAAAAACTGAATATATGCCTAAAAACGTGTTCTGCATTTTAAATCCGAATACAAGCGTCTCATAAATTACTCGAACTAGTGGCCATTTAAATGGCCAAAAACCCAAAAAGAAATAAAATGTTAAAACTTCCTGTGTTCCAATACAACCTTTAAAAACGTGCTAAAAATGTTTAATTTAAAATTTAATAATAGAACTAATTTTTAATAATTTACAAAATACTAAAATGGCCAAAGAAACCTTAACTTACAAAAAAAAAACTTTAGCTAGAAAATCTTTTAGCTCAAGGCAAGAGCCCTATAGTAGTGGGTGGTACCAACTATTATATAGAATCCCTATTGTGGGACATCCTGGTAAGTCCCACAGATTGCAGCAGTAATGAAAACTTAAGTAAGTTGCCAGCATCAGCAACACCACCACCACCATCAACTCTAGCTGATAAAGCAAAAGCCTGCACTAGTGGCAATGTTAATGACGATGCTGATGACATTGTTGCCACAGTGTCAGGGAATGTGGAAAATGTATGTATTTATATTTTTTTAGTTTTATTTTATTAAAGAATAAAAAAAACTCCACTCTATTATCATGTTTGGTATCATGCCTTACAGTTTTAAAGTTTTACACAAATATTTCCTTTATTATTTTAGTCGTCATTTATAGCTGCTGAGAAAATGTTAACAATGTCATCGGAATTGTTGCACAACCATTTAAGGAATATTGATCCAGAAACTGCAAATCGTATACATCCAAATAATAAACGTAAAATAATGAGGTGAGTGAAACTTTTTTTCATATATATATTCATCTGTGGGACTTACCACAACTGTGCTCGACACAAGGAGCATATGCATAAGGGAATAAATAAAAAAACGATTTCTTATAAGTTGAATTAGTCGATTTTATTCTAATCCTGCTGTCTGCAAAAACCGACCAATGATTTAAGCCATTTTGTTATACGCTAAAATATCTTTTGAGTTTTGTAGTCCCAGGTGATTTTTTCTTTTATCTGAATCTGAAATGTTTTATAGAAATTTTTGCCACCAAAATATGTTAAAATATAATAAATAGTTTTATTTAAATATTTTTAAGTTTTCTTATTATAATACACATTTGCAAGTGTTATTTGTCTAGCTAGATCTCAGAGATTCTCAAATAATTTAAATGAAGCTTCGTCTGGGCACTGGTTTAGTAGTGTTATCTTGGATGTTTTGTTTTGATTAGCAATTGTTTGGACTGAACTGACTGATTTCAACAAAAGCAGTATTCATTAACTCGTCATACTTATGCTTTATCGTAGCCTTTGATGCTTTCCATTATGTCAATGACCTTAGCGTGAATAGCTGGGATGTAGCTCTTTTTGAATCACTAGGTTAGCACCGATCTTATGAGACTTGCAAATAACATGCAATTTGCTATCGAGCTATCAAAGCTCTTGGCATAGTAGTGCCATCTGGTCCAGTGCTTAACTTACTTGGACTCTAACCTGATCTCGATGTATACTATTACAGGATGAATCAATCACTAGTTTAGAACTCAGAAGCAACTCACCCTTATGATGTCATAGGAAGATAGCATTCACCCAATTTACTAAAGACTCACAACATGACCTCTTGAAGTTATGCACTTCCACAATTGAAAGAGTTCTGTTGTATTGGTAACAACACTGTGTATACCTAATAAATCCCAGAACCCCTTTCATGCCGTTAATTGACAGAAGGACAGAAAGAGGTAAAGCGCAACCTCATTGCATTGCATGTCACAATATGACAACTATTGAGACGACAATAATACCACAGGCTTTCCCGAAACATTCTCTCTGCTAGCACAAACCCAACAATATTATCCCGAAACTTCTATTTGTATTGGTAACAACACCGATATATACGCTATTAATTCCCAGAACCCTCTTTCATGTCGTTAATTGAAACCAATAATTGGTCCGACAGAAGGAGGTAAAGCTCAACCTCATCGCATACCATGTCACAATATGACAACTATTGAGACTGCAATAGTACCACAAGCACAAAGAATGATTTCGAAGAGTCTGATGAATCGTACAGTTTATGTTCCGACAAGACTAGAAGTGTTTTTAGCACCTCTATATACCCGAATTGAGGAATCATCAAAGTGAAGTCTGATCCCTAAGGTAACTCTTCAGTATTTTCGTAGATTCAGTCATTTTCATAATTTATTGTTTGCTTTTTCTTTTTTAAATTGGTCCATTTCCATTTCCATCAATCTATGAAAGCTATTACTACATGAGCTTCTCGAAAAGGCTATTCCTATATATTGTACAAGTGACCTACCTATACCTACCAACCTCATCGCATACCATGTCACAATATGACAACTATTGAGACGGCAATAGTATCACAAGCACAAAGAATGATTCGAAGAGTCTGATGAATCGTACAGTTTATGTTCCGACAAGACTAGAAGTGTTTTTAGCACCTCTATATACCCGAATTGAGGAATCATCAAAGTGAAGTCTGATCCCTAAGGTAACTCTTCAGTATTTTCGTAGATCCAGTCATTTTCATAATTTATTGTTTGCTTTTTCTTTTTTAAATTGGTCCATTTCCATTTCCATCAATCTATGAAAGCTATTACTACATGAGCTTCTCGAAAAGGCTATTCCTATATATTGTACAAGTGACCTACGATCTGCGAGTATTTGTAGATTTCTTTCAACATGTCTAAAGGTGACAGTATATCATAGGAAACCATTTTTTATACTATTTGGATCCTTCGAAATATAAGTCTTGAAAATCAAAGAACCTCTTATTTTATATAATTATTTCTATTTTGATATATAACATTAAAAGTCTGCTACATAAGATTAGCTATACAGAAATTTTTAGACATATATGTATGTGTGTAAGGCATACTCTTAAAAGGTAGGTACTTAATCAAAAGCAAATGGTCACTCACGATTGAATTACGTCTGGCTACTTTAATAGACAAGACAGGGGAGAAAAATACTTAAATATGTCAGGATGACATGATACAACCAGAGGAGCATAATTGCAATCAAACTTCCGTATCTTTCCGTTTTTGTTTTCATTTCTTTTTTGTTTTTTTTTTTTTTTTGTATAGACAATATATTTCCTGCTTTGTAACAATTCAGATAAGAACAATAAATTTTACAAATAAATTCAGTTTAGTTACATAAAAATTGTAAGAAATATAAATTAATATTTTATACTTGTTCATACATACATATATATTTTAATCAAAAGCAACAACATATAAAGAATATATAAAGTTGGTTTAGAAAACGTTTTTTTTTAATACAATCAGACTCTGACAACCAAAATGGCAAGTTGGAATAGACTAAATATGGTTTTGGTTTGGATATGGCGTGTCAGAACTTTTTGCACGAGTGATTATCACCATCACCATCGCCATCATCATCTTCACATTACATATTTTAAGATAGTTTTGTTGCTGTTAAGACTGTTGTTGTTGCTGGAAAGAAATATAATTAATGTATGATCAGAATTCAAAAAAATATATATATATATATAAAAAAATAAGTTGTAGGGAATCACAGAATAAGGGGTCAGACAATTAACTGAAAAAATAATATAAAAAAAACTTTGTAAAAGTTGAAACTAACTCCATTAGTTGGTAAATGAAATGTATTTATAAAAAAAATCAAATATTTTATATAAGTTTTAAACAATAGTGGTAGATAATAAAAGCCAAAGTCCATTTTTTGTAAAATTACTTAATATAAAATTACCACAAATAAAAGGGCTTAGTAGTTGTAAAACAACGGATTTTTTCTTACTTTAAAAGCTTTTTATCATAAAATTCAATTATTCTTAGTAAGAGACCCGTTTTACTATGCTATAGCCAAGATTATAGACTGAACTATAGTTTCGACTATGTACTGAACTATAGTTTCGACTATGTACTGAACTATAGTTTATACTAGAGACAAGACTTTAGTACAGATTATAGATTATTTAGTCTACAGTATAGTAAGACAATCAGATAGTCTGCAGTTCAGAGTATAAACTAGACAATAGTTCTGATTATAAAGTAGACTATAACCTAAAGTGTAGTCTCCCAGCTAGCATTTTTTGAAATTTTTGATCACATTTGTGTCATTTATGACTCTTCTGCACGATTAAAATGATTATATATGCGCTCATTTTCTTATCATAAATGATACATTCGTCGGAAGAAAATAGTACCCTACCTACGACTCTTCTAAATGAGTCATTTATAAGCCCCACTTCTAATCAATTATGACTTATTTTTTTATATTTTCTGAGTCATATATTTATAAACAATCATATTTCAAACACCTGGATGACCTTTTTGTGATTGCTTTTTCAAATAAATCAGATTTTAAACATTAATTGGAATTATTTAAACTTAGTTTAGTGATTAGTCGCCCAAACGTCTTCCGTAGAAGATCATTAAACATATAAAAGTATTATAATTAAAGCATAATATAATTTCAATTTCTTTGATCTAAAATCGACTTTATAAATATCACAAAAATTTAAATACTTATACATTTAATTTTATAAACGAAATGAGAATTATATCAACTTATTTTGGTCCACATAAAATGTTTTGCTAGCTCTTTCAAAAAAGTCTTTTCGGAGCCCATTTCTAATCAGTTTCTACTCACATTTTAATCGTTTTTGAGTCACTTTTAAGTGTAAGTGTTGCTATTTCATTGCAAACAAAAACAATTACATAAGAAACAATTTTAGATCTTCCAACTGCTTAAAATATGAACACAAAATAAGTTTTTAAAACCATTATATTTTAAACACCAGGATGATCAATTTATGATTGCTGTATATTTTGTTTTTATTTTTCAAATATTCAGTTTTCAATCATATATCGGGATCTTTTTCGAGTAATTTTTTAAGCGCTCAACTTATTAATCCCTTTTAGGTCATCAAAAGGAGTCAAAAATGACTCAGTTTACTGATTAATTATCCAACAATCTTCTAAATGCAAGCTGGGCTATACAGTAGACTACGGACTGAACTAAAGGCAAAGTATGAAATAAACTATAAAAAAACTATAAACAGAACTATATTGACTAGGTTTAGACTAAAGTCCTTAATAAAAACTGTACTCTATTTAAGATTATGAATACAAGATTATAATACTACTATAGAGGACGCTTATTCTGTACAGAGAACAGTAAATCACTGAAGAACTTTCTATGTCATTATTAAGTTTTTAAAGAACTTAGATCCATATATCTTGAGGGTGATATTATTCCTGATATAACATCCTTCACAAACACCGATTAAAAAATTCTTAGGAATAACGTCCAGGAAATAGAGTTTCAGAACATCGGAGTTTCGTAGGATTTAAATTAGTATATATCCTCCTAGAAACCTAACCTATCATTTGAATAAAATTGATGAATTTTAAATAGTATGCATGACATCTCCCATCTGAAGTTAATACAAAACATCGTATATCTGGAAAACTTTAAAAATTTTAACATTTTTATTTAAATTTTTTTTGGGGTAGCTAATTAACAATGGATGCTCATTAGAGGTTTTGAGCCATATTGACATTAATGTGTAATTGTCCAAAGATAAATGAAGGTTTTGATAATGATTTACATATTCTGGAAATGATTCTAATTATGATCTCTACAAGATCTTTGGTCCAGAAACGAGAGTTACTTAGTTGTTGTTATACTCTAAAAAAACCTTTTACTCTCTGTTCTCGCCGTATAAGCATAAAATCATTTCAAATGAAAATAAATTGATACACTTTAGCACTTAATGACCAATCATATTTGATTTTCTTTCTATTTAAACTCCAAATAAATAATGAATTTTTCAAATCATTCATTCTTACATAGTGTCTGTCTAGTCGGTCAATTAATAAGGCGAAAAAAAGATTCCCCCTTTTTTTAATGTTATTATTTTATTTAAACAAATGCTTATTAATTGGAAGCGGATTAAAGCAGAAGGAAATAATAGTCATAAATCAACACCGCTTTCAAGGTATTAAGCAATATTCTTCTTTTTTTTTCTGCAATAATAAAATGTTACTTTTAAATTAAAATAAAAATGAAGAAGCAAAAACTAGGCAACCATAAGAAATGCAACCAAGTGAAAATTTATTAAAAGGCGACGGAAAGAAAAAACAGTCAGAACAATTTTACATACATACAAACAACTGGACGGCAAACGATTTGAAGAAATATTATGAAATAGGGTATAAATTCACCATAAATAAAATTTGTTCAAGTGCTAATTTTTATCAAGATTTTCTTATTAAATGTCCTAAAAAAAAGAGCACCAATCAAATTAATTTAAAATTCTTAGAAATCAATGTTATTCTATATGAATTATTTTTGTATTTACTAGAAAATACCTATCTGGTCCTAGAAGAATTTCGTTGACATACATATTTTCTAGCTAGAAGGCCTTATTAATTGATTTCCGAGAAAACATATTAAGTAGTATTAAATGTTGCGCTTTAGTGGTACCTAATTTAGTCCAGGCTATAGTCCAGACAAAGATTTTGGTCGACATTATAGGCTAGGCTATAGTCAAGACTCAGACTACAAAACTGAATAAATACTAGTCCAGACTATAGACTGGACTTAAGATCTGACTACAGGCTAGACTGTAGGTCCGACTACATAATATATTTTAGCTTAGACTATAGACTGGACTATAGTCCGTACTATCAAATAGACTTTAGACCAGAATATAATACATACTATAGACTAGGCCATAGTCCAGACTATAGATTAGACTATAATCCAGGCTATACACAGAGTATAGTTAGACTATAGTCCAGACAATAGACTATACAATAGACTAGACTGTGGACTAAAAGAAGGTCAATACTAGCTAGACTTTAGTGACTATAGTTTAGATTACAGTGTAGACTATAGTTCAGACTATAGACTAGACTATAGTTCAGACTACGGGCTAGACTTCAGACGTGACTATAGTCCGGACTATAGACTAGACTATAATCCAAACTACAGACTAGACTATAGATGAGACTATAGACTAGACTGTAGTCCAGTCTAGCTTATTGTCCAGACTAGGCTAGACTATAGATCAGACTTTAGACTAGACTAAAGATTAGACTATAGACTAAGCTGTAGTCCATACTATGGACTAGACTTTAGTCCAAACTACAGACTAGACTATAGACCAGACTATAGACTAAACTATAGTCCAGACTATATACTAGACTACAAACTAGACCATAATCAAAACTACAGACTACACTACAATCCAGACTATAGACCAGAATACAGCCTAGGCTATTGTCGACACTAAAGGCTTTAGTCAAGATTTTAAAATAGACTATAGTCCAGACTATAAACTATAGTCTAGACTGTAAAATTTAGCCATGACTACACTATGGACTCAACTATAGTCCAGACTATAGACTAGACTACAGTTTAGACTTTATACTAGACTATGGTCCAGACTATAGTACAGACTATATATTTGTTCTAACTTTACTAAAAGTGTGCGAAAAAATTTTGCAAAACTTGTCACCTCTGTTCTTTGTTCAGGTCGAATATAAAGAACGTTTTGGAAAATATAACTACAATAAAAAGTTTTTCTTCAATTGTTCTCTAAAATAGATGACTCGTTTAAAAAAATCATTTATTTTCTTAAGTAGGTCTTTTTGTCTCAACTTCATTTCCACGAATTTGTTTAATAAACATAAATTTGTATTTGTACTTTTAAATACTCTCCTTCTTTGTGTCTTATAAATATTCAATATATGTAAATATATATACAAATACATACATATTTTTTTTTTTGCTGTTACTGTTTAAATTTGCAAATATTTATTTACTTTTTTTGTTGGTGAAAAACGAGAAGTATAAATAAATACAGTAGAAAAATACACACGATTTTTGTTTGACAAACCTTGAACTTTTTTCTTTTCGCTGAAATTGTGGCACAAAACCAGCTTCAAAACAAAACAAAAATTCACACACTGAGACCCAGAAACATACAGTGAACTGAAAATGAATATAAATCAATGAATGAACGAGAAACGAAGGAGAACAATTTAAACCAATGGCTCATCAAAGTCCCTACCTTGAAAGGCCGACAAACTAATAAATCATATTAATTTTTGTAAATAAACGAATTTTGATACTGCTTTTGTTAAAATTTTAACATTTATTTCTTTGCACTCTCACTGGGTCTATCTGTAAAATTTGTGAAATTTTGAAAACAAACAAAAAGTTTGTTGCCCGAGTGTTACTTTTTTTGTGCTTTATTAAATTAAAAATTAAGTGGGAATTAAGTCTATAATGATATTTATGACATTAAATGATACTGAAGTAGAGATAGATGTGAAGCTGTTAAAGTTCAATGAACGAACATTTTTGTTACAAACTGTTAAAGTTTAGTTTAAACTATGGAAGGTAGTAGGAGAATTTTATAAAATTTTCACTTCAGTTATTGTGTTTAAACTTAAAACTAACACCATACTTATTTTTCTTTAAATTTTGTTTGATTTTTATACCCTTCACTTTCGTGAGAAGGGTATATATAAGTTTGTCATTCCGTTTGTAATTTCTATAATATATTTTTCCGACCCTATAAAGTATATATATTCTTGATCCTTATAGATAGCGGAGTCGATTAAGCCATGTCCGTCTGTCTGTCTGTCTGTCTGTCCGTCTGTCTGTCTGTTGAAATCAGTTTTTAGAGGACCCCAGATATCGGCGATGTCTGAATCTTCAATAATTCTATTAGACATGCTTTCGAGAAGATCGCTATTTAAAATCAGCAAAATCGGTCGGTAAATAACGGAGATATGAGCAAAAATCCGAGACAACCTCTGAAAATTTCATCAAAAAATTGTTAAAAAAGCAACAAAAACACTGTACATAGAAAAAGATGTACACGTGTGTGTGTAGATGTATTTGGTTTTATTCAGCTGTGTATTTTTTTGTATGTTTGGAATTCAAACATACAAAGTATACACAGCAAAAAAATATGATTTGCATTTTTTGTTAAAATAAAATAATTTTCCCTTTTGTTTTGCAAATATATTTTTTGATGAATAGAAAAAAGTATTTAAAACGTTTTCAATTATATGAGAGTAGATTGTGAGTTATTGTACAATAATTTTTATGTGAATAATGTAAGTTTGAAATTTAAAACTAACACAAATTTTTTCCAAGTGCTTTTTAAAAAAATTTTTTTTACGATAAACAAAAACAAAATCTACGTCTCGTCAATGTTTACCAGCAATGAATCAGAGGACGAAGTCGACCGGCTTCGAGTCGGAGCTTAGCCGCCACCGAACTATATTTAGTTGCTTGAGCTGCCGCCGAAACATTCGGCTTAAATCGACTCAAATTTTTTTAATGTTTTTATTAACTAGACTGTAAGATCAATTATGTTTAAAATACACTATGGTGAAGGGTATATAAGATTCGGCACAGCCGAATATAGCACTCTTACTTGTTTTAAATTTAAATCAGTAAATTTTTAATATTCTTTTTTTTGAGCATTTTTGAGATTTTTTTTAGAGAAAATCTTTGATAAATTTTCTTTTTAAATTTTTTTCTAGAAAGTCTTTTATAAAAAATTTTCGAAAAATTTAAAATATAAATCCTTAAATTTTCAAAAAATTGTCTTTTTTTAGAGAAAATTTTCGAAAACTTTACTTTTTATAAAAAAAAAGAAAAATTTACTTTTTATAAAAATTTTTCGAAAAATTTACTTTTTATAGAAATTTGTCGAAAAATTTACTGCTTATAGAAAATTTACGAAAAATTTACTTTTCATAGAAAATTTTCAAAAAATTTACATTTATAGAAAAATTTCAAAAAATTTACTTTTTATAGAAAATTTAAAAAAAAATACTTTTTACAGAAATTTTTTAAAAGTTTTATTTTTATAAAAAATTGTTGGAAAATTTACTTTTTATAGAAAATTTTCCAAAAATGTACTTTTTATAAAAATTTTCGAAAAATTTACTTTTTATAGAGAAATTTCGAAAAATTTATTTTTTATAGAAAATTTTCGAAAAATTTTCTTTTTATAGAAAATTTTACTTTTTTTACAGAAAATTTTACTTTTTATAGATTTTTTTTGAAAAATTTACTTTTTATAGAAAATTTAAAAAAAAATTACTTTTTTATAAAAAATAAGAAATGTGTTTTTATAGAAAAAATTCCGTAATAAATAAATAAAATTTCGAAAAATTTATTTTTTATAAAAAATTTTTGAAAAATTTTAAATTAAAAAGAATTGAGAAATGTTGTTTTTATATTGAAGAAAAATCCGTAATAAATAAATAAAATTCCTTGACAAATTTTCATTTAATAGAAAATTTTCGAGAAATTTTTGTTTATTTTTTTATAATAAACAAAAATGTTTATTTCGATAAATTATCTTTTTTTAAATGTTTTGGAGAAATTTTTTTTTTGTAAAACATTTTTGAAAAATTTTCTTTTTTTTTCTAGAAAATTTTCAATAAACTTTGTCGATAAATTTTATTTTTACATAGACATTTTTCGAAGAATTTTCTTTTTTTTAGGAAATTTTAAATAAATTTTAGTTTATTGTGGAAAATTTTCGAGAAATTTTCTTTTTTATAAAAATTTTTGATAAATTTTTTTTAATAAGATATTTTCGATATTTTTATAAAATATTTTCGATAAATTTTCTTTTTTTTTATTTTTTATTAACAAATTTTCTTTTTTTGATAGAAAATTTTAATAATAAATTTTCTCTTATAGAAGATTTTCTTTCAATTTCCTTTTTACAGGAAACATTTAATATATTTTCCTTTTATATTAAAATTTTTCAATAAATTTCCTGTTTGTTAATCATTTTCGATAATTTTCGTTTTTATAGAAAATTGTCGATAATTTTGGCTTAAAATATTTTGAAAAGCGACTACTATTTGTCATTTAAGGAAAAAGAGACAATCAAAAGAATTCAAATGATTAATAGTCAATCATCATTTCTTATTCATTCCGAAGTGTTTTTTTAAAGTGATTATCCCATCAATCTCAAATGTTCATTCACACTCTTTCATTCATTATCAAACATATCGATAACACAAATGGAATACAAAGTTTTTTTCTTTAATATTATTACTTTTATTTACGAAATTAATTTGCATGCAATTCATTCAATTTAATGCATAAATTTAAATATTCATTTCAAAACATTTTTACCAATTCAATAAATATGCCAAACTTTTTTTTAAAGAAAACAAAAAAAAAATCCTCATATGTATTTCATGAGTCATAATGTTAAAATAACGACAAAATCCAACAAATACAAAGGAAATTCAAACATTTGGTGAGAATCGAATATTACAAAAAATTTCCTAAAAATTAAAAATTTTTAAAGGACACTTTAAAAATGTATAAGAAAAGCAAACATTTCTCAAATAAAAACAGTCTTATGTCCATAATAATATTTATCTTGACACTTAGAATGAAACTACGTCAGATGTTCATTATTGTTTCTTTTTTATTTATATTTTAACGTAAATTTTTGAAATAAAGTCGTTGACACTGTAATATTTTAATATATTTACTTTTGTTTTTGCATTTAAGGAGTTCAATAGTCCCCAAATCAAATCGTTAGACCCCTGCTTATCTTATTTGACAACCATGAACAAATAAATACTTAAAACAACAAAAATTAAAATTTAACTTAAGAGGAAATGCTGAATTTTACAAACTCAATGTTTTCTTTCAAAAATAAAGCATTCAATTTTTTTAAATTTTAATTTTGTACGATATTTTTAGAAACTTTCATTTTTATAGATAATTTTAATAAACATTTTTTGGGATAAAATATCCTATAAAAAGGATATTTTCGATAAATACGATAATCATTTGCAAGTTTTGCAGTGTTAAATTTATTTTTTTTACAAGCCAACAAAAAAAAAAACAAATATATTTTGCCAGCAATTATAAATGACAAAAATTTACAGACTGTAAAAAATTAACACAAAAACAATTTGTTACCATATTTATTTATTTTCTTGCTTTTATTGGAAGCAACAATATATTTTTGTCCATAAAATTAAAATTACACTGTACTGCAATTTTTCTTAAAGGCAAATTATGTTTCTATTAAAAATTTTGACATTTATCACTGAGTTTAATATACTAATGGGGTTTTACTCCTTTCTTAAAAAGACTGATCACATATTTCTGCCACCAATCACTATGACAGTTACCCTAACCGATCATGGTAGATCCAAGAACGAGTATTATTGTTGATTCAGTATACGATTAAGTGTTATTGCCATCATGATTACCTTAATCAAAGTATAACATATATGTATATCTTTTCTGTTTCTGTTTTATAAATACGATCCGTAACCGGTTCTGATGCACTAGGAAACTAAGAACTCTCTTAAATGGTCAACTTTATTCTCCCTTTTTCCGCAACGCAATTTGAAATTCTTATACCCTATTTTTCGCTTATATTCCTCCATGAGGCATTTTATTTAGGTATACCGCCCATACCTTAGTCTTGGTTCAATCCGGGGAAAAATGACATGTCTAGATTGAAGTTTGGTATTCTTTTATGATAAAAAGTTATTGAGGTTTCACTACTTTGGATAGGTTTCCGACCAATCAGTAAAACATCCTGATCTGAGAACGAGTCTAATGTTGTTGATTCAGTATTCGATCCTGAGTCCTCGAAGATACTACAACGTAATCCGTTAACGATCAAGTGATGTCGATAGCCCATCACTCACTTATAAATTTAAAGTTTTGTTACTTCCTTAACTTTTTCAATTTATCTGGTTTCAATTTATTTTTGTTCCTGTTTTTGTTCCGTATTCAGTTTTGATGCGCTAGGCAACTAAGAATTCAACATTTTTCTAATTATCAGCAACTCAGTCAATTTGAAATTCGTATAAACATAAAATATAGCGAACACAGCCCTTAATATATAACAGATGATAGACTTAAATCTAAGACCGTATTAGATTGTAACAAAGCTTTAACTGAATACTCTCCCAGAGGAGAGGTTTACATCATATGGGTACCAGGGCAATCGGAAATAGTCGGCAACGAAAAGACGAATGTAATAGCTGCAAAGGGATGGGAGCTTGGTGCAGTAAACCTGAGAAACGCAAAACCATTCGATGTTACAAAAGCTGAGCTGGTCTAGGTGTATTTCTCTCCCAGAGGTAAGTAAACCTTACTCTCCCAAAGGTAAGGTTTACATCATATGGGTACCAGGGCAATCGGAAGTAGTCGGCAACAAAAAGACGAATGTAATAGCTGTAAAGGGATGGGAGCTTGGCGCAGTAAACCTGAGAAACGCAAAACCATTCGATGTTACAAAAGCTGAGCTGGTCTAGGTGTATTTCTTCGGAATTTGACGTAGTATCAATCTAACCTACAACCTATTTTACGGTTATATTCTTCTACGGGACCTTAGTCTTGTTACAATCCGAGAAAAGGAGGTGCTATCAGTATATTTAGTGTGTCGATACTACAAACTAGGACTTACATTCCCAATAAAGAACTTTACCTATGGTTCCTATGGGATTGTTGCCGTGATCGGGTGAATACTTCATGGCAGGTCTCTCAAATGTATGTTGTGATTTCACAAGGCTGTTAAAAATATAGTGTTACTAGCCTTATTTTTGGTCATTATCTACTTGCATCATAGTTTTTTCAACGTTTTGACCCTAATAATTAAAAACATTCCGATAAAATGTCTTCATAATATCAGGCATTCATGTTACTATTAAATTTTATACATTTTCCGTATGCCTTCTGATGAGAAATATCCGTAAAATTGATAGAATCATTAATGGCGAATTACAATTAATATTATCAAGCCATTTAATTTGGATATTTTTAATGATTGAGGATCGATACGTTGAAAGTACTTTGTCTATATTACTATATTATGTTACTATATTAGCCCCTACTGTCGTCAGAGTTTAACGCGATAAAGAATGTATGGTGAAATCGGGTTTACACTGACAAACACTCATGTAAAAACTCAACAGACCTCTGGTAGAGCTGCCTTGAAATATGGTCGTTTATAACACAATAAGAGTGTGGAAAATGGAATGATATTATGCCTTTCAGAGTTGAAACTAGTGTTGACCCCAAGAGGAGATACAAAATGCAAAAATTTTTGAATTAAAAAAAATAATTTATAATAAAAATGTTCCTTTAGTACCACGCACCAAAAATATGTAAATGAGTTAAATTTTTCTATTTTTCTTAAGTATAATTAAGTACATTCTTTATTTATTTCAGTTTAAAAATATCTTCACTAAATACAAATTTAAAAGACATAAAACTTTTTTATATATCGTTTTTAGTTTAAAAAAATTTACCGAAAGTTTTAATATTTCACCATCATTTACACATTTTTGTCACACACAGTGTATATATGTCACATGTTTCCTCTTGAATATTTTAAAGAATGTACGGTGTCTTATTCATATGGTACTTGCCAATCATGAGAGACTAGTTGCTACCACTCCTTCTTATT
Source organism: Lucilia cuprina (assembly GCF_022045245.1). Classification (NCBI taxonomy): domain Eukaryota; kingdom Metazoa; phylum Arthropoda; class Insecta; order Diptera; family Calliphoridae; genus Lucilia; species Lucilia cuprina. The sequence goes on from NC_060951.1 coordinate 24,771,613, forward strand.
CTTTGGTAATATGAAATACATAGAATTTGGTATAATCATCTTTCTCGGACTAAGGAAATCAGAAAGAAAGAAAAAACAATCGATTGGATTTAAGCATCTTAATGTATAGTATTTGATAGTGTAAAACAAATTTAGACAAATTAAATGAATTGATTTATTTTCCTAATTAAGAGACTAATTTGTCTGTAATATTGTCAGATCGCATTTTAATATTCAAAATTTTGGTGTCTTTAGCATTAATTTTATTTGTATTAAAACAAATTTCATTTTGCATAAACATAAAATTGTAATTCCCAAAATCATGATTAATTAATTGCAATAAATATCTTAAGATTTTATTATACACAAAAAATAGCATTTGTTACAAAAAAATTTTAAATAAAATATATTTTCTCCAAATTTAAATTATATTTAATACTTTTTATTCTGCCACAATACAAGATAAACACAAAACTAGCTGTTGCAATGTGCTATAAGTTAACCAAAAAACGCCTACAATATTTGTGCCACAGAACCAACCTACGCAAAGTAAAAAAAAATTGTTGTCTTCCTCTGTCTTTAGTTAAAATGCAATATACGCCAAAGTGACATTTTATGCCTCATGGCGCTGGCTGCAAAGGTAAATTGGAAATGTCAAGAGATTTGTAACAATTATAAACAATTAATATTCCCAGGAGTTTTAAATAAAGAGGGATTTTCAAATACTTTATTAGTTGAACACTTTAGTGAAAAAGTTTTTGAAATTTTTAAAATATTTCTTTCGCCTCTATTTTCTAATACATACTTATAGTAGTCATTTTATAATATTTGTAGTGCATAAAAATTTCTCCTAATTCATATTTACCACAAAATGCTTATTCGGTTTTAGATTTTTTCTAAGATTATTTTCCTTAATTTAAGCGCCGCCATTGTGGCAGCACAAAAACACAAAACCAAAACTACTGTCCAAAGTGTGCACTCCACTCACTCAGGCACTCATCCAACCATGGTAAACACTGACGTAAAAAGATTTTCCACCAGGAATACTTACACAGAGGAAAAACCCGTTAGAAAAGTACCGAAATTTATGCAATCCTTTGTCAAAAGGGAGCTTACCTCGTTTACTACATCGGTTATCATTTGGACAACCTCCTTTTTAATTTTGAAGTCTTATCATTGTCATTGCAACAACGCATTGTTGTCATTTCGCTAACATTATCATTTCTTTGTCTTTAACAACGAATAGTTGTCATTTCGTTACGGGCAATTTTCTTTTTGACAACACAACTTTGTCACCTTTATAACACATTATCACTACTTTGTTGATTTGACAACGCTTTATATTTTGCATATTTGTGTTGTTAATTTGGCAGCTATTCGTTCACACTGTGACAACCTAATGATATTGCAAAATTATTAACACTTTGGTGTCAATTTAATACCAGGCGTGTATAATTTTTAAAACGTCTTTTTTCCCTCTGTGTACTAGTACTACCATCACATTCTTTACAGTGAAACTACAAATATTTTTCTACCACTTCATCTCCTACTCCTCAACCAAGAATCCACAAAAAAAACAGTTTTTTCTTTATTCTTAAAAGAAATTTCAATAAAACGAATTTGTGTCCTACTTTTGTACCAAAAGAAAACAAAGAAAATAAAACAGTCTAAAATATCAAAGAACTGTTAAGAAAGTCAACTAAAATGAAAAATTTCCTTTTTCATTTTTAAGTATAGATGAAAAGCAAACACTTAAAAATTTATAAAATTCAATTTGTATCTAGTTTAAGGGTAGGGGCGGGGGATTACTTATATGTATATAATACAAACATAGTATGAAAAATTAATTTAATTTGAATTTATTTTAGGTTCTTTAGAATTACCAAAAACTCAATATAGATGACGTTTTAGTCAAAATTAAAAATATATTAAAAAACCACTCACTATTTCAGATTCTACTTTTTGTATGAAAGGTGCCACCTCTACTATTGATATTTCCCACATGTTAGTCCGATATGTTCTAGTACTTAATTTATATAACCCACTATTATTAGTCCAGTTGTTCTTGAACCAAATATTCATATTGATTCATAAACTACACCTATAAATGTTGAGGACCTCTGCCTTCTATAGTATTCAAATGTTCGTATATTTGGAAGTGTTTTTCAAAATATTTATATGTATTCTACCTTTACTTATCCAATATTGCGCCAAATACTTCATATACATTGTGTAAAATTTGAGGATTCTAGCTCTAATGTTAAGCCATTTAAACGAATTTTTGTTTTTAATTCATATGAGAGAAGCCACGCCCCTTATTGCTAAACCCAAATCTTACCATGGATGTCATATTTGTTTGTGCCTACAATACGTTTACATGGTTGGCAAAGTTGTTGTATATGGGCGTGAAATGACTTAATAGATTCTGAAAATTATTCTAATTCGATTGCTTTCCCTATATCTATGAAAGCTTAATATATATCTTGTCATTTTATTTTAAAATACCCAGAGTTTTCAGGCTAAACTCTATCGCAAATAATTGCTTATATGATCGTAAAGAATATAAAAGGAAAGCCGTTCTTCTCTATAGACTACAGTATAGTCATATATATCGTTTACAGTTTCTTGATCTTGCGGAATTAGGTTTATAGTTCATTTATAATGTGTGTCTTCATCAATTTAGTTCTCCAGTTTAGACTTATCTTATTCAAAGAATGCAAGACTAATAAAAATATCCAGTCTTTCGAGGCAAAGAAGTCTAAATTTAAAATTTTGCTGAGAGAATGCCAAAAGGTCTTTTGGAATCACCAAATAGGATGATCTTAAAAACAGCAGGACAAAAAGCCTCTTTAAAATAAGCAGGTCTGGTACGTATTATGATTGGAATTACGTATTCTGGGTGGACTTTAAAATAATGTATGGCATGTAGAGAGGACAATGAAACTCTTGAATTATGAAAAATTCTAGGGAATACGTCTAGGAAAGTGAGTTTCTTAACATTGGACGGTAATACCTAATATAATAATATCCAATTTCGTGTCATGTGAATCAACTACAGAAAAAAACTTTACGCAGATTTCATCTAAATGGTTTTTTTAAGTATGGTCACTTAACATGAAATTGTCCTAATATACATAAAAGGTTTACATTTTATCAACAAAAATTCTCCAAGAAAATTGAACACACAATAGGCCATATAATGGCCTATGTGTATTTCTTGGGATTTGTTGTAGTACACATCTTTCTATCAACCTAACCTAGTAAAAATAAAAAAATATATATAAAAATAGCAAAGTAATCTTTTTTCTACAAATTACTTTTCTTGTTTATTTTATAAACAACTACAAAAATAATGTCAAAAATCTCAACAAAAGACCGCTATTAAATTTCATAAATTATAATTTTTCTATTTCTTTTTCGATACATTCACTTAAACGATTCTTCTTTATTTTTGTCAAATAAATGCTAAATAATGACTAAACCATTTCCAATTGTATTCTTAAAAAGTAAAATTTTTGATCGACGTATGTTTTTTGTTTTGATTAAAACCAACTACCCTATCGACTTCAGAGCCCTACTGCAGTCTGGAAACTCTGATCTATATTCTTGTCCACAATATCATAAAGTCTATAATCTATACTCTATTCTCACCTTATGTCTGAAATATAGTCTGAAATCGATATATATGTCCATTCATCTTCTGCGTTAGCCACTCGCTTTATCTCACCTCAATTAAAAACTGAAAATCAAATTTCGAATGTCATCTGAAGGTCGGAGTGAACGATTTAGCGTTATTTACTTCAACGTATCTTTCGTCAGAATGAGACTTTGTAGGGTGGTGTGCCAGACATCAGTGTTTCTTATTCATCGGGCGAAAATAATCGCAGGATTTTACGGAGGCGACAATTCACAAAAACCAAAATAAAATAGGTGTCCATCTGCGCTGTATTTTTTTCTTAGTCCAGCACTTACTGGATGACCTTTACTAATCCAGTGCATTGTGCTGGAACTAGGAAAATAGGTGTGGGAGGGAGGATAGATGGAGTTGTGTTTGTAGACATTTGAACTTTTTCATATCGAAAGTGGCGTTGAATACTTTTGTAGGAAGTTTGTTCCTCATCGAACAGTGCGGCTAAAGAATGAATTTTCCCAGCAATGTGTTGTGCGGTCCACTGGCCAATCGACCACAAATGGGTGTGTTCTTGAAGACGTAAAAATATACAGGTATCGGGAACCAGTTCCCTAATTTTAGAGGAACTCATTGTATTATAGTATCGATAGAACAGTGAAATACACCCCACGTTGCGACGGAAGGGTATCCAAATAGAATTGGATACCCTTCTGTCACCGATAAGTACCTTCGCCCTCTCTTGTGTACTGTCGAGTAGCTACAAAAAAAACTTCGAAGCTCTGGCCTATACATAGGAGTTGTATTCAATTTTCGGTCGGATATAATTGGTGTAAATAGTAAGAAGATCAGATGGAGTGAAGCCACCGGTTGTTGTGATCGTGTTACATACTCATACAAAAGAGGTTACATCTTCTATTTGCTGGTGTTTATCACAAAAATTCCGTCATAGATGCATTAATATGCATCATTTTGGTATGCGACGCGTTGATCCTCTGTTCCACTCTTTACCATTCTAATTTTATCCTATATATCAGAGTGTCTGTGTGCAAGAAGACAAATATCGTCCGTGTAGTCGAAGTCCTCCAAAGCCCTTGTAAGCTCCAGCTTATGCCACGATTGACGATAGTGGAATTCTGCACAACAACGTCGAGGGCAAAGTAAATTAGGAGAGGCGATAAGAAACAACATTGTCTTACGCCCTTCTTAACAGCAATTCGTTTTCTCAAAATCAATGAATAAGCAAGAGCGCCATTCCACGGACTGTTCGATGATTATTCTGAGGCTGTTTGCGTGGTCAACACAAGATCTTCCAGATCGAGATGCATCATATTCTTGTTTCATGTTAATAATGTTTGCAATATCGTGCTCATAAGATCATCCCCCTCCAGTTCGGACATTTTGTAAGATCATCTTTTTTCGGCACTTTGACGATAACACCTTCCTTGAAATCAGCAGGCTATTAAAGTAATGAATTCCAAAATTTCTGAATTTCGTTTTCTAGGGCCTTTTCGAATTGAAATAAAGTGATTTCTTCTTCTATCTGCCCTCGGCCCTTGGTAAGTTCAGTATGTTCGTTTCATGAGCAAAGTGGTGTGTCAGTTGGGAAGTAGTTTCTGTGTAAAAATTCCATAAAATTTCCAGTTGTTCGTCAAACGATGTGATGGTTTGAAATCATGGCTATAGATTAATTTATGAACTTTAGACGATTATATATATTGTCAAGTCAATATTCCGAATGTAGTCTAGAATACCAACCAACTTTAGTATGTTATATAATAAAGTCTTGGGTATTGTCTCGATTATAGTGAAATTTACCGTTGAGACTAAAAAAATTAAAATGTATATTTAAAACTATATGTTGTTTACTATGACTGAATAAATTATATATCTTACAGAATTTTCTCAGTTGTTAATGGAAATAGTGTAAAATGAAATTAATTGGGGAAAAACAACACTTCAAAAAATAGGGCAAGACTTTTCTCTAACAACTTGGGTGGTAAACAATACTAATGAAGATAAAGTATTAGTGGAAAGTAATTTGCAATTATTAAACTAAATTTTCATATATTGTTCACACACTTTTGTTTGCTAAAATGAAATCGGCGCAAGTTTTTTTTTACTAGAATTTCATAATTTTGGGACGTTCCCAATCCCCTCATCCAGAAGCCTATGTGAATGAGTTAGTATTTAAACATTATCAACAAAATTATATTGTTGTATTTTTTTTTAATTTGCGTTAGCAAAAAGAAAAAAATAGAACAACAATCAATAATAAAGTTTTTCGTCAAATTTGACCTATATTTTTTTGGTTAAAATTGGCACAGAGTCTATTTATTTCTATAGACTTCTAGAAATGTTTAGGCATTTTATTTTTAAATGATCTATTTATATTTTAATAAAAATAACGTGAATGACCTATATTTCGTATTTTTATGGATTGAATGGACTTCGTAGCATTAATAAAATGTTTATTAAAACAAATTCTAGAAATAGTATTTGAACTATGATTAAACAAAACATTTGTATAATTAAAACTATAAATAAATATAAAATTTGTTTATGTAGATTTTGTTAAAAAAACTTTCCAAGCGTCACTATTTCAAACCATTTTTTTATGCCAAGGACCAATTTTTTCAGGTTATATTGCAGAAAATGAGAGATACACATGCCGTTCTGCTTATGCTCAGCTATTAGGAGAAAAAACTATAAATTTCTCCAATAATATTTCAGTTGTTTAAGTCTAAATAAAAAAAATAAGTAAAACTTTAATTGATTTACACAAATTAAGTAATTGGAAATATTGTCTCTTTAATTAATTATTTTATACCAAACGAAAAGTGAATACAAAGTATTCTTAATGTAATCAGTTATTTTAAATACTTAGTATAAATTTACTAACAAAAATACATTTTAAATAAATTACATTTGCCTTAAGTTCAAAACTCATCAATTAAACGTGTCTAACCTTTTCTTCACTTTTAAGTGTCGTAGTGTCTGGAAAATTGAAATCGAAAACGTAATTTTCAATGATTAGCTCAGCGGTTTTTCTTTCTACACGTTTCTCTATAACGTTGTAATATAGTCTGTACGTAGAACTTTGATGTAAACATTACATAACATTAATTAAATGATGCATTCCATTATCATCACTATCAATATATACAATTTCAATTTCATTTGCTTCATATTTCGCTTCAATGTTAAATATTTAATTTAATTTTTGCTAACTTGTTGATGCGCTATTTAATAATTAGTTTATAACAAAAAAAAAAAAAATAAAATATATTTATCTTTTATATGCTTTTCCGTCTTAACTGCAACACGTGCATCGAAATTAACGTAAATTATTTGCACACACATAGCCGCAACGAGAAAAACATTTAAATATATTTTAGCCCACGCTCACGCATTCCCAGACATGATATTCATACATATGCATGTAGGTTAGGGTGGTCCCGTATGTAGAGGAAATACGGAAATTAAGCTTGAGTACATTCTGTCGCTCAAAATTTTTGTACTGGTCTCAATAGTTGATGAGCTAGATCAAAGGATAAAAAGCTAATTTTTAATGGTATTCCATTTTAGGCGAGAACATCAACATCTTTCATTTTTGGAACCATCCTAATGTATTTAGCACAGCGGCAGATTAGTTAGAAATTATTTAAATTAAAAGTTTTCATTAATTTGGGACTAAAATTATTTATTTGGATTTTCTTTTAGTGCACTGTGTATTTCTGTATTTATTTATTAATTAATTTAAAAATATTTCGGAATAATTTTTATATTATTTATTTTGGTTACATCTCAACAAATATTTAGGTGATTTTTAAACATTTGTTATTGTTTGCTTCTGCACTACTTCCGTATTTATTAAAAATTTTTTAAATTATATTATTTTAGACATTTTCAATTTAGGGCTTTACTCTGGCATTTAAGTTCCGTTCTAGTTCAGTTAAAGTTTAGATCAACTTTTGTTCTAGTTTTGTTCCAGTTATGTTCTAGTTCTGTTCTAGTTCTGTTCTAGTTCTGTTCTAGTTCTGTTCTAGTTCTGTTCTAGTTCTGTTCTAGTTCTGTTCTAGTTCTGTTCTAGTTCTGTTCTAGTTCTGTTCTAGTTCTGTTCTAGTTCTGTTCTAGTTCTGTTCTAGTTCTGTTCTAGTTCTGTTCTAGTTCTGTTCTAGTTCTGTTCTAGTTCTGTTCTAGTTCTGTTCTAGTTCTGTTCTAGTTCAAGTTTCTATTCCTAGTTATATTATAGTTTATATCAGTTCTGTTGTTCTATACCAGTTCTGTTGTTCTATACCAGTTTTAGTCTATGTTTAGTTTTGTAGTTCAGTTCACGTTCAATTTTTGTTCACTTCTAATTCGGTAAATAAATGTGATATGTTATTCACATTAATCCAAAGGAAAATTGTAAGTGCTTCCTTTAGTGGTTCTTAATATCTGCACTACCAGTATAAATAGTTTCGGACAACACAAATGCGTATCTATATATATATATATATGTATATAAAAAGGAATATGTTCTTCTATGTTTGTATGTTTGGACTTTATACACATCTAAACGGTATGATCTATTTTGCTGAAGTGTTCACAGTATGTTCCCGTAGGTCTGGAAGTAACTGTAGGCATCATTTTAATTAAAAATTTCAAGTAGTACCACTCCCATATTCGAAATAAGTTATGAGACTTGAGACTTTTAATATGAATTAAATACAAAAATTCGTATATCAAGAAAACTATTAGAGCTAAAAAATTTAACAAAAAGAACTTTGACATTTTGTTCACATACACTAAGAGAAAAATGAGCGGACTTTCAGTTGTGCCTTGGTATCTCCCATATGAATTTAAATACAAAATTTAGTATATTTACATTAAAATCTAAATTAAAAAATTGGAAAAATTGGCAAACTTGAAAGTAGAGTGTTTTAGGGTAGCGGAGTACACTGGGTATAGCTAGTTATCTATAAAATTAAAAAAAACTATTTATGAATACGGAAGAGGTCTTATTAAGTACAAGATAAATGGTTGTCATCCTCTAATAAAATTTTCTTAAATAAATGCATTTAAGACTTTGAACGGTTCTCAAATTAATGTTTCTTTTAATGATTAGAGTGCTAGGTAGATTAAAACAAATATTTCTGTTTTAAAAGTAGAAATCATCTCATTTATATTTATCACTAAAAAAATGGCGGGAATTAATTAAAAACGTTTTGTTTTAATATTCAAAGTTCCTCTAAATATGTTTTGCTCTGATAGATTTGTTTTACAGTAAACACATGTTAATTTCTACTACATGATTTTAATAAAAATTAATACTTAGTTTATTATTGATTAATTTCTTTTTTTAAATGCATTTAAAATCTATAAATAATTTAATTAATTTATTATGTTTATTTGTTTTTTTATATATTTCTTTGTTTATTTGTTTTTATTACTAATTTGTAAATAATTAATAATTTCTAGTTTTTTTGTATTAATTTTATACATAATTTGTTTAATATTTCATTATCTGTTAAGTTTAATTTATTTATTTTTGCTATAAAACAACGACAACAACAATGACAGCGTAAATTCTTTCCTGATCTAGCAACAAAAACAATTAAAATTTTATAAAATACGTAGAAGAGATGCTGCAGCTCTGGATGATGATTGTTTTTTTCTGATCACTTAGTAACTGACATTTTTTCTCGAAATGGAAAAATTATATAGTATTTTATTTATTTATTTTTATTTCACTTGACTTTTTCTGTTGTTGTAAACAATTTTTTTTATTGAAATGACTAAAAAATGGGTTTTTTTGTTGTTTTAAATATTAAGATTTTCTTGGGAAATGAATGCAGCGAATGACTGTAGTTTAGAATAATTATTTGAATTTGATTATTTAATTATATAACAGCTTTTTATCAAATAGATGTGATACTGAAATACCCTACATACAGGCAACATTTTTAAGGTGTAACATCAGAACAACTGTAAGCAAAACAGTTGTTCATTAGAATTGTAAATTTTAAAAACTTGGTCCATTGAAACAATTCTTTAAATCACCATATATCTCTAGGTCTTGTATCTAGTTTTGTTGTATTGTTCTCTTATTAAATTTAAGATAAAACCTTATAAGTTAATTAAAATATTTTAATTACTTTCAAATGCCAAGTCAGCTGTAACAATATCTTTAAGAAATGTCCCAAAAAAAGTCAAATTCTTTGAGAGGTGTTCTACGGAAAAAATGTCATAAATTTTTTATCACTTTAATATTACAATACGTCCCACTACACTTTTCCAATCTTATTAATAAGATTTCTTGTTTTTGTGTCCTAACGAAATCAAGACATTAAAAGAACCAACAACAAAAAAAAGTACAATGAACTACCAGAGAAATGTCTGCCAACGAAAATACAAATGAAATAAAAATTGAATAGGCAACAACCACCACCACCAACACATTGTTAGCAGCAACAGCAACAACAACAACTGCAATTTAGATTTACAAAATATTTAAATAAATTTCAAAAAAGTGTATTTAAAATTAAACAAAATTAAGAATATTGAGAAGAAAACTAAGAAAAACCCATTGAAATTTTATTTAAAAATAAATTTTCAAAAAAAATAGACACGATAAAAATCAAACATATACACATTTACTCTAAGTTGCCTAAAAAGCAGACAAGACCGGCCGGTCGTCCAACAGTTGACAGCTAAAATTGTATCCAACAACGAAATTGCTACAGCAACAAACGACATCGTTCGTACCTCATCAACAGCCAACAAATGATTTTCTAAGGAAAATTTTTTGTTCTTAATGCTTTTTTTTCCTATAAAATTTTATTTCAGTCACTCACATTAAACTAAATTTGTCACTGAGACACACTAAAAATAGCTGGTCGGCCAACTACAACAACTAAATAAACGAACACCCCACCTCACACCATTTCAGCAGAAAAAGAAGAAAAAAAAATTTTCACAAAAAATACCAAAAGAAAATCTATAGAAATCATTTGTGCTATTAAAAGACTATATAGAGTAGAAAACACGGAAAAGCGGAAAAATGTTGTGAAATTAAACATATGTATGTATGTAGTAGAAAAAGAATACTTCATTATCTTTTAGTTTGGAAATTGTATATTTTTTAAGGAAGTCGAGTTATGGATAAACATTTGTTTAAGGCAGGGAACGAGTTCTTGGCATAAGGAGAAGTGAAAAAAAATCTATAAAATTTCATTAAAATCGAACCGCAATGGAGTTCTTTCATTAAGCTTTTGAGACTATTCTATATGTCTTTCGGTTATATAGAGAATAAAGTATCTAATGGTCTATAGGCAGGACAATAACTTGATCTATATTCTGATTTATTGCTGAACCATGATTGCTTTGTAGCCTGGTCAATATTCTGGTGTGTTACCTACATATAAAACAGACTCAAAGTCTGATCCTCATACATATAGTCTGAGCTGAATTGTATATTGGCATATAGTCTGTATTAATGCTAACATGAAGTATGAATACTATGGACTGATTTACATATAGTCTGGACTATGCCAGATTTTTAATTTGGACTATATATTGGTACATCTGATAAGAAGTCTTGACAATAGACTCATAGACTGTACTTATAATATAGTGTGGGCTGTTCGAACTAGTTTATACACTGATCTATACTGGTCTCTAGAGTAGGCTTTAAACAGATATGTATAATAAACTCATAGTTTAAAGTATAAACGGTCTGAAGTCTATACTATAAATTCATCTATAGCCAGTAAGATAAATGCTATGGACTGATCTACATATAGTCTGGACTATGACAGATTTGGACTACAGAAAAGTTTGGACAAAGTCTAATATCTGGCCTATAAGCTAACCCTTTTGTATGGACTATATAGTCCGAACTAAAGACTGATAATGTGGATTTAAGACTGATATCAAATCAGGAATTTTGACTAATTTGTTCTTTGGACTACGAAATAATCTATCGTTTGTAATGCAGATTAATCTATAGTTTAGACTATAGGATGATATATAGTGTGGACTAAAGACTAATCTACAATGTGGACTATAGAGTGATCAAATGTGTGGTCTATAGATTGATCTATGGTGTGTATTAAAGATTATTTTTTGTTGCATAAGATCTGAACTATAGTGTGGACTTAGAACTCATCTACTGTGTGGACTAATATATAGTCGAAACTGTAGACAGCTGCATAGCATGTACTGTAGATATGAACATTAAAACAAACCAATATATAAAGATTTATACATACTAGAGCACATAAAGGGAGCTTCGCTTTCCAGATTTCCAATTTTAATTTTTTTTAAGATTATATGTGTCATCACTGGATTCCTTAAGCTTATAAAGATATTGAGAAATACTCTCCTCTCTTCATTCAAGAAGATGTGTTGTTTACTTTTTATGTTTTTCTTTGATTGTTATTTAGTTCAAGCATCGTACGTGTGACTTTTGTTTCTATGTATTAGTAACAACTTTAAAAGCTTATATCTCCCTAAATCCTGAACCGATCTTATTAATATATATATTCTGCACATCTGCGAATGTATACTGTAAGAGTAAAAGGGGTCACAAAAAATCGCTTTGCCTATCAATTATGTAGATATTTATACATATACTTAGATAAAAGTTCTTATATCACATTTATATTTTCCATGCATCTACAAAACTCCTCAAAACCCAATTATTTCAAGCTGACGTGTCCATCTACCAAACATAACTAATCTTAACTTTTTTATCATTTTTTTAATAAATCAAAATCATAATTTTTATTTAAAAAAATTACTTGTATGTATATATTTACATATCGTCACCTCAAATGCAAAATGTCATAACAACCAAAAATTAGAAAATTTACAATTGTCTTCAGGAACTTATAGTAGAATGTTAAGGATAATATTTTTGCGGAATATTTAAACCCCTTAAATTTTGAATGGTTAAAGGTGATGTCATTGTAGGCTAGTATTTTTACGCTCCTTTACAAATAGGGAGTTAAAGAAGTATATTTAGCTTACAAAGAAGTTGTTGAGTAAGTTGTTCTGTTTTTAATAATAAAAAGGAGGCAGTGAGAACACGAACCAGGGACTTTGGTTTGTTAGTGAAATGTTGTACTCACTGGAACACTGCTCATCTATTCTATTGCGCGTCAAATATTGGTTTAAATAGTCATTGAAAAGTAAGTGGTTATGTAAGTACAACCCAAAGACACGCCCGAGTTTTTGCTGGGCGTGTCTTTTGTTTTTGTCTCCTCTATGAAAATTTGTTGATCGGATCATGTAATTTTGGAAAAGAATTAGCTTTCAAGCTATAGTATGTATAGCTTGAAAGCTAATGTTAAGCCCTTTTGGTGTTAAAATATTTGAATTTAAAAGGAAAAATTGTGTAAGTTCTTTAACTCTATATAAAACTCTATTCAATTTTGAAAAAAGCTGTTAAGACCTTTTGAACATAAGGTAACGATATACAAGTATGTAGTTGTGTTTATGCTAAATATTAAAAATTTATTTATATTATATTAATTTTCTATATAATTTCTAATGTCTGTCTAACATTTCTAACTCAATAGAAATAGATTTGTTACCATACAAACATATATAGGTTTGTATGTGTGTCTTTGTTTTAAAACGCCCTCTTGACAATTAAATCAATAATTTATACGCAACATACCCGCACGCCGTACGTCTGTTAAATATTTGAACAGAATACAACAACAAATTTTAATTGTAATCAAAAGAAAATTTTAACATTTTTGCAACAAATTTTATAATTTGCGCGTGTTGTTGATTTTTTTGTTAAACAATTATTAGTTTTTTTTTTGTTAAGAAAAGTTAAAAAAAGTAAATTATGAAATTTAAACATTTGGCGCCTGAATTCTTATCAAAATACTAAAAACGTGTTTCAATTATACAACAAATAATGAGTAAAACTTATATATTTGTTGTGTATACCGTGGATAAAATGAATAGGGTGATGAAATAATAAGAGTTCGAGAAAAAAATGTATTTTATCATAATTGTTAAATTAAAATATTTTGTCAAAAATTTGTTCTAAATTTATTCAAGTTTTTCTACATTTTTTTAAAGAAGACTTGCACTGATCGTATTACAAAAGAAATCTGACCATTGAGCTATTACTCTGATCGTGATCAATTTTTCCCTTGAAAAGATTCTCTGTGATCATTTTTGTACTGAATTTTTTTTCTCTGGTCGTGGTCAATTTTTCTTAATAAATTTATATATTTTAATGAACAATTGAAAAGATTTTGTCAAAAATTAGCTTAAGGTTGATCAAAGATCTTATAGTTACAAAACATTCCAGCAAGAACTCGGTAATAAGTTGAACTTCAATAACCACTTACTTTTCAATGACTAGTACTTACCGTCTGTATTACTTAAAAGTACTCTAGTGATGACTTTCTTCTAATCTGATATAGAAGTACTTTATTTTCGGTTTTGTTATTTTGTTTTCTCATTTTATTTAATTGCGTGTTTACTCTGATCGTGCTCACCTCCATAAAAAAAATGCTCTGATACATAGTGATCATACATTATAAAGGAAATTTTTGCTCATTGTGATCAATTTTCTATAGAAAAAAGGTTTCTATAGTTACAAAACATGCTCTTGTAGTGATCCAAAAACAAATTCTGATCATTAATAGTTGCCATTTATTTTACAGGAAAATTTTCTACGATCGTGTTAAACTTTTCTATTGGAATTTTGTTCTGATCATGATCAACTTCTCTATGGAAATTGTCCGAATTGTGATCATCTTTCCCTGTAGTGATCTACTTTTCTACAAGAAATTTGTTATGATTGTGATCCATATTTCTGTGGGAATTTTGTTTCGATCATGATCATATTTTTTTTAATCGCCTAATTGTCATAAATTTTTCTGTAAAAATGATCGGAATTAAATCATTTAATGATAATTTGATCTGATCGTGATCACTCTGAAATTTGAAAACTCAGCTAAGATGCAGATGTGATTAAAATTTCTTTGTAGATATAAAGAACGATCTTTAATATATTTTTGTTTTTCCCTATTCTTCTCTATTGTAGTATAGTAACTAACTAACTAAACACTAAAACTTGAGTTAGGTGAAGAGTAGTACTGAGGGTTGAACATAAAAGACAAACGTTGGCAAAGTATATTTTTAAATTAGCAACTAAGTAAATTATTTATACACACATACTAATATTTTTATAAAAAAAAATAATTTATAATTATTTATTTTTTTAATTTTGTTCATAATTTGCCATTAAAATATTGATAACAATATGATGATGGACTGACTACAACAACACCGAAAACATTAACAATAAAAACGTAGGAATAACGTTTATGGTTTTTAACACATACATACATACATACATACATACATACATACATACATACATACATACATACATACATACATACATACATACATACATACATACATACATACATACATACATACATATGTATATATGGGAACATTAAATGATGACGATTCGTCCCGACTGAAAAAAAGGCTAAGTAGGTCTCCTGTACAATATTTAAGTAAATATTTACTTATTTTATGTTGTCAAAAGCTAGACAAATGAAGAAAATACAAAGAAATAGAAAAGTTAAATAAATTTAAACTTTTATAAGTTTTAGATTTTATTTCGTAACAGTGAAGAGTAAAACTAACAGCAAAACAAAAATTAAAAATTCACTTGAAGAAATAATAAAATCACATCATTTTAATTAAAAGGCTCAACACCATAACGCATTATCCATAAACTCCACCAATTTTGGAGACCATGTATATACAACAATCTTCTAATCAGAAACTTTTACTCTCAACTGTTAATCAAATATTTTTTTATTTATTTAATTTTTTTTTAATTTTTTAAAGTTTATTGTTTTATTTCCCACAATTAAACATATGTACATAAATATTTACGCAATTATTTAAACAATTGTTGCAAAATGAAACGAAATAAAAAAAAATTGTTAAATACATAAATGTGAAAATCTTATCAACAAATTATAAATTTCTTTTTTTTCTGCTTGATTAGATTGCTGTTGTTGGGCTGCGTATATTAGAATTTCTTTCTGGTTTCTAATCTCAAAATGTGAAGTGGGCTCATTTCAATAGTTTTTAGGTTTTTTTATAATTCAATTTGATACTTTTTGTCTGACGATTTTTTTCCTGTTCGTTTTATTTGATTTAGTTTTTTTATGGTGATAATTACTACTTAGATTAATGGTGATAAATGGTGCGTATGAGTAACATTTTATTTCTATATCACTCATGATGATGATGGTGATAATAAGTAATAAGTGTTTGGTGCGTAAATTTATTTGGTTAACAGTTAAAGGGTGTTGTAATGAGAAGTGTTTTCTTTTTTATATATGAACATATAGAAATATTTATTATATTTATATTTATATTTCTCTTGAAATATTCATCCTATAACGATCACATTTTCTTTAGAAATATTATCCTCATAAAAAAATTCTAAGAATTCTTCTATAGAAAAATCTATCTTAAAATTTTGCTCTCAGTGCTTTTAACTTTTTCATCGAAAAATGATTATTAGTCAGATCGATATTTGTATAGAAAAATTGATATTAGTGTGATTAATTTTTCTATAGAAAAGTTGCCTTTAGTTTCTAATGGAAAAGCTGATTTCAGTCCGATCAACATTTTTATAGAAAAGTTTATCTATCAGTCCGATCAATGTTTACTGTAGAAAAGTTGCTCTAAGTACGATCAATTTTTCTTTAAGAAAAAATTGCTCACATTCCTATCAATTTTTCTATAGAAAAGTTGTTCTCGGTCCAATCAACTTTTCTATACAGAAGTAGCTGTCAGTCCTATCAATATTTTCGTAGAAAAGTTACTCTCAGTCCAATCGAGTTCTCAAGTCAGAGAAAAGTCGATCTCAAACCTGATCAACTTTTCCATAAGAAAGTTGGTCTCAGTCCGATCATATTTTTTCTGGAAAATTTGCTCTCAGTCCGATCAACTTTTTTCTGGTACAATTCGATCATATTTAGTTGTTCTCAGTCCATTCAACATATCTTTGCAAAGGTGCTCTTAGTTCTATAAACTCCAACAAATTGTCTGTAAAATATTCATCTCTATAGAAAATTCCTCTCAGTGCGATCTATTGAAAAGAGTATTTTCACTTAAATACTCATCTTTTTACCTTTATAGCTAAAAATTTCTCACTTATTGCAAAATATTATGAAATTCGAAAAGAAAATTTTAACACCTCTTAAACATTCATATTCCACTCTATATATACATACATAAATACTAAATAACGTATGATTTATAGGCCTAAATGTCTTGACTCTAAACAAATTCACGAGATTGTATTTTAATGTCTTTATCGCATATACATACATAAATACATATGTACATAAGAATTTTTGACGCAAACGAAGGGGGTTTATATTGTACGGGGTAATAGAATTCGAAAAATGAACAGCTGATATTATTTAACGTTAATTAGCAATCAGTAGGCAGTGCAAAAAAATTCTTTCCCATAAAAAATTGCGTAAATTGATTTTTATAAAAAAAGTTTATTTTAGATTTTTTCGAGATTTGTTTCTATGTATGTTTCCTAATGATAATGAGTTGTATGAGTATTGTAAGCATATTAGCAAAATCTGAATAGTTTGTTCTTTTGTCAAAAGTACAAATATCAAGGTTAATTTAGTTTAATCATAAATTTTTTGTTTGAAAATTTCACGATGAACTCATAAAATTTTGTAGTTTATTACTTTTAGTATAAAATTCTTCTTTTGATTGGAAATTTAATATTTTAAGAAAAATTTTGAAACTATAAGGAAATTCATTTATTATAATTTTATTTTATCATCATTATCTGTCTATAAGACATATTTTTTTCTAACTAAATTTATACTTTTTAAATTTAAATATCTTTTTCTGTACCGTCGCATAAATTTCCCTTGAAATTCAACTATATTTAATACTGTCATAAAAAAATATATTACATTTAATTTGAGAATTGTGCACGATTTGTTAAGAAATTTGCATCCGACAGTTATTAGCCATAAACATTTACATACACAAACAAAAATCATGTAGAATATTAAAAATTTTTAATGATTTTTTTTTTTTTTGTAGTTGAATGTCAAGTTTAGTATTAATTTATGTAAAATTGTTGTAATATTTTAAAGCAAAATAAAATTTTTCAATTGTATTGGAATGATACAATGGAAAAATTGGTCAGAAAAGTTGAGCAGACTTAGAAACAAAAAATAGTTTGACATGGTTACTATAACTATACTATGTTCACTGTAACAACATATTTTTTGAAAAAAAAAATATTTGTTATTTAAATTCGATTTTAACAATATTTTAGCTACTGTAATCATTTTCATGTTCATCTCAATTATAAATTTAAGTATGATTCATTGAAACAAATATATTTGTTTTTCAAAACCTAAATAATAATAACATAATTGTCCAATTTACAATCGACGTCGTATCGCTGTACCGTTGTATGTCATAAAAATTTTTCAAATACAAAAACAAATAATTAATAAAATATGGATTTACGACATACTATGATATAACCGTAGAACAACTATTGTGAATTGAATAATTATGTTATTTACAATTATTTAAACTTGTAAATAACCACATGTAAATGTTGTTATATGTAACCATTATATGCTATGTTGTTATATGTAACCATTATATGTTATATTGTTATATGACTGCTGGTACAACAACAAAACAACTCTAGACACATTCATACCTCACAAAAAGATGGGGGTATATAGATTTTGTCATTCCGTTTGTAACACATCGAAATATTGGTCATAGACCCACAAATGTGTATATATTCTGGGTCCGCATTAAATTCTAAGACGACATAGCTATGTCTGTCCGTCTATCTGTTCAAAACACGTTAGAGTTCGAATGGAAAGAGCTAGAGGGTTGAAATTTCAAATAAATATTTCTTATAGGTAAGGTTTATTTGGTATTGAAAATGGACAATATCGGTCCATGTTTTCGGATAGCCCCCATACAAGTGGCCCCTCGAAAAGCAGCTTTAACAGTCATAACTTGTTTAAAAATACGAATATAGCGATTAATTTAGTTTCTTATGATCCAAAATCACTATTCAACGCTCATTAATGGCTTAAAAATACGAGTGTAGCGATGAAATTCGACACAAATAAATTTAATACGAACCAAATTCTGCCTACCAAATTTTATGATGATCGACACGTAATTGACACAACCCCCTTTATAAGGTTCCTTTCAAAAAATTACTTTAACGCTTATAATCGGCCCAAAAAATCCGAGTATATAGATGCTCGTATTTGATGGTGGGTATATAAGATTCGGCATAGCCGAATATAATACTCTTACTTGTTTTGTGTGTGTTGTTTTACGCGACAATAAAATGTGTTGCAATAATTTTCATTTGGTTTATAGTATTATATGTATAAGTATTTCATTCTGAATATAATAAATGTTATTGTCTAGCAAATAGAAATCTGTGAATTATATCATTGTATATTTCAACTGCATTTAAAATTATATGATATTTTAAAATTGTTACAATAACCATAATATATTTACACTACAATCATAACTTTAATGATAATATATTGCTCTTAATACATGATTACCATCACCATGTTTTTTCTCTGCGTGTAGAAAAAAGTACATTAGATTGAGAGCGACTTATTGAGAAAAAAGTTGATCAGACATAAAACACTTTTGTATTTAAAGTTAGTCAGATATACCCTTGCATGGAAAAATTGATCAGATAGAAAATTCCTTTTATATAGAATATTTAAACATACTGATAACAACTACTAAAAAATGAACAGATCAGCCAGGAACTGAGAGAAACTTTCAAAATCATTAACTCTTTGAAGATTGGGAGCAATTTTTTGATAAAAAGAAGATAATTAAAACGAGAAAAAATTTTATCTTAAAAAAGTTTATATAAGAGACAAAGTTATTGTCCTTAGAAATTTTGATCAGACTTAGAGCAAAATTTACTTGAAATGTCTTCTTAATTACACCATTTAAACCCTGTTAATATTTTCGAAAACTACTTAAACTGGGATCCTAATATAAACAACGTAAACAAATAACAAAAAATGCAATGCCTTACAACAATGTGCATAAATATGAAAATACAAATTTTATTATCGTTCTCATTTGCCGCTTTTAAATAGGAAATGTAATTATCAAGGTACTACTAAATAAATACAAGACGCACAACAACAACGACAACAATGCAGTACATATACATACAATAGCCCTATAATGAACAATAATAAAAAACTAAAATGTATGTAATACAAGTGATGTGTACTCTATTTACACTTTTACAACAATACGAGTACATTGTTGTACTACAACAATAGTAACGTAAAAATCAACAATAATAATACTAGTAAAAACACCAACAACAACAAAGACCAACAGAGTCATAAATTAAGAATATCGGCAAAACATTTAACACTTCAATGTAATATTTCACGGTAAAATGTTATTTGTAGTTGATTGTTGCTGATGCAGTTGTTGCATTTTTTTTGTTTTCTTTTCAATAGAATTTGCATGCATTAAACGAAAATTGCTGCACTCGTTAGGGAATTTTTGTGGTCAATATTTTTGAATCAATAAATAGTAACAACATATAGAAAGGGGATTTCTTTGTTGCTGTTGTCGTCAACAGAAATATAAAGGAGTGCAATTATTTACAGAAACTTTTCTCTTTAAAATGTTGATCAGCAAAAAACAAGTCGGGCAAGGCCGACCATATAATACCCTACACCTGTTAAAAAAGTGAAATATAAATTAGTTTTCATCATAAATCATTTAAGTTGAAATGTACCTTGTCTAAGATATACTTAAGCCATTTACTGTTTAATAAAACTGTGGACATTAAAGTCAAACTTTGAAGGGGGCTTTTTATAGGAGCTAGGGTTGAAGGAATCTCTGTAATTATAAAATTCATGAGGGTCATCAAGGCTAGAATAGAACTTGGTTTTGGAACATTTTGTTTGAAGGGGGCTTTTTATAGGGGCTAAGGTCAAAGGAATCTCTGTAATTATAAAGTTCATGAGGGTCATCAAGGCTAGTATAGAACTTGGTTTTGGAACATTTTGTCGACAAATGACATTTTCAATAGGAATCGATTGGTATAGTTTAAGGTGGTTATAGGACCAATAACATCAGTACAAACCCAATATTTCCGCCCCACTAAAGTGGTGTAGGGTATAACCATTTTTTATTATTAAAAAGTCGAATAATGCCCTAACAACTTTTTTATGAATAAGTCTACTAAAGTTCAAGAAACTTTTTTTTATAAAAAAGTCGACCAAGGACCGAGCAACTTTTCTATAGATAAGTCGACCAGAATCAATGGAACTTTTTTATTAAAAAGCCGACAACAGTCCTGGCAACTTTTTAACAGAAATCTCGACCAGGGTTCCAGAAACATTTTTATTGAAAATCGAAATTTTCAACAAAAAAGTCTACCAGATTCCGTGAATACAGTTTGTGTAACTTTTATCGACCAGAAAGAATGCGAACAGAGTTCTAACAACTTTTGTATATCAGAAAAACTTTTTTATAGAAAAGTAGACGGAAGACCGAACAACTTATCTATAAAAACTACCAGATACCCAGTAATTTTTCTTTCTTTTCTTGTATTCAGTTTGAGTAACTTTTATCCACCGAAATGCGTGCAAACAGAGTCCTGATAACTTTTGTATAGAAATATCGACCAGAGCCCGAGAATCTTATCTATATAAAAGTCGAGTATATTTCAGTGAAATTTTCTAAAGAAAAGACAATAGAAAACACGACCAAAGGCAGATAAACTTTAATCAGGGTCTGAGAAATTTGTCTATCTTTAGCAGGGTCCGAGAAAGTTTTTTCTTAATTAAACATATTTTCACTTAATTCCTTTATACACCTGTAAAATTTTTTTATTTTGTTTTAAGGTATTTTTTCATGTAAAACTTAAAGAAAAAAATCCATACAATTCGACTGAAAAAATGTCGTAAAGCGTCTGTAACTATAAAAACCCTACAAATAGGAAAATTGACGTCAGTATAAATATTTTTTTTTTTCAACAACATTTAGTTTCTTATTTAAGACGATATTGATGACGATAATGAAGTCAAGTAAAGCCTTCTAATGATGTTACCTGGCTCACGCTCATGCAATCACACCTTTGTTTTTATTTTTCTAGATACAAAATACTTGTTTTTTTTTCTTGCTGTTGTCATTTCTTTATTGTTGTGATTTGAAAATAAACTCATTAAAACTGGGGATTTTTATACAATCTCATGTCAAAATCGTGAACAGTAAATGAATTTATTTCTATGAAGTAATAATAGTATTTAGTAGTAACTAAGTGAGTATGTAGTTGTAGTACGAGTCTTCGTAAATGTTTAATAACAAATTTTCATTTCTATTTTATCTATTCGACTATTAAATGTTTGCAAAGAAAATATGTATATACGATTTGTCAGATAGAGCAAATAAAGCGCCAGTGATTCACACTCACGCGACTGTAAGCCAACAACAAAAACAACAAAAAACCCAATGTAATGTACATTAATTGTTGTTTTTATTTCTAATTTATTATTTCTTTTTGCATTAACTATATTTTAGGTAATTTGTCTTAATTACAATTCATTAACTGGAATTATAAAGAAATTTATTTTTAAATTTAATCTACACTTAAAATTGTTGAAGAAAGTGGATGGATAGTCATCAGAATGTCCACCTGGTATCTATGAAATATTGTATTTCTATAAATTTTTTGATAAACGGTTTTATTAGAAAATTTATTGTTACCGATTAAGTCTGGACAAATTTATTAAATATGTAAAAGCAAAACTATATATGACCCTAAAATTTACTATAATTTTTATCATTTCGGAACAGTGAAGTAGTGGAAATACATTACCTTATAGGCTATTTTTTCCTCAAAAACAAAACTGCCATTTTTGCAGGTTATTATAATAATTACTTATCTAACTCCTTATTTGTAAGCAAGGGCGGTAAGTACTTGCCTTAAGTATCTTCACAGTGTTAAAGTTATGACTTAAAATGCTATTGTATAAAAATGTTAGTTTTTGGTGGGTATAAGTGACTTGTTTCTAATTTCATGAGAATGTTTCTCGGTATATCAATAAGATCAGGAAGATCTATATATTTATAATGGAAAATAATGTCAAAACATTAGAGAAATAGTTATTTAGTTTGAAAGGAAGATATATACACATCAAATCTAAGAAAACGCACCTAGGCCTCTATCGGGCATGTTGAACGCTTTTAAACCAGTGTCACAGGTGGGAATCGAACCCACCACCTTCGGTCTTCCTGACTTGAACACTAACCATTAACCTACCGGAGAAATTTGTATTTCATTCCGTAAAGAAACCAACAATCCGAAATTAAACCTTATCTGTGATATTATTCGATTTTAACGATTTATATATAAAGTTTTGCACAGTGTGTAAGTGTGAACTTAGCACTTTTATTAGATTTGATTTGATCTTTTATTCGAAGTTTAAGTTTACAATATGACGAGAATTCAATGATAGATTCTAGTCCGTCAAGATGTAATTAATGTCGAATTTACGTTAACACCTGCCGAAGCCATTCTAGTTCTTACACGCCGGAGTCAACTGACATATATGGATTTTCGGTCCAGTATAGTGCAATTCCCTTAAGTTCTTCAGCTATCTAATCTCTGACCTTTGCTGTCCGGTGCCTAACTTACAAGATACCAATCGAACAGATGTGATGACGAATCCATCAAATATTCCGAAGATTCATTGGTATCACTTGTATAAGATACAATTCAATCCAGCATACTTCTCGTATATTCGACACACTCATAAGAGAACAACATACGACAAACTTATTCCTGGTATATGGGCTGGCAAGACCACTTCATTTATCCTTAATCATATACATTTAAAACCAACTCATTTCCAACTCTTAGTCCCACAGTCACTTCTCTGTGGGATATCTGTTGTTATCGGTAACAGCACTCACTCTTCTCACGAATTTTTGTTTAAACTACAGTCACTAAGTGGATCCCGAAGGAACATCAACCAACTGACCAGCCAAGACTTAGTACTGTGGCCAACTGGCTACGGGTGGCCAGTTACCCACAAGACTATGTGGTTCTCTGGTTCGACCCCATGCAAATCATTCTAAGGAATATCCATAGAGTGAAGTGACTCACCAGTTAATAGTTCCGGCAGACTAGAAGTACTAGTATCATCTATTTTCCCAGGGATTGCAATAACATAATGATGGGGTCTTTCCTAAAGAATATCGTGAACCATATTTTCCTATTCTCTACCGAAGGTAAGTATGTATGTCGTTAGAAACCAATGTTGTTTAGATTGTACAAACATTTATTAACAAGAGTTTTTTAATCCAGATAAAGCTCTCCAGTTGGCAACAGGCTATATTTTTATTTTTAGGATTCAATTTACCATATAAGTATGTATGTGTGTATATTATTTTCTTATAGACTTATTTTAAAAAATTTCTGATATCCCTGACCTATTTAATTTTTAATCACATATGAATGCTTATCTACCAACCTATACTACCGATATACAAAATTTGCTAATAAAACCATCAGTTATTTAAGTTTTTTTAAACTATTTGAAGTCAGAGTTAGTACAAATGGATGATGTTTATACGTACATCAGGCCTCTATCAGGTCGGTGTAAATCGAATCGATCACCTCTTACCAGACTAGAAAACTAGCCGGAGGCCACAAATAATTACATAATCAATAACAATTACTTTTTATGTGTAATTGAGCAATAACCAATTATAATTAATTGTAACTAATGTATTTCAATTAATTTAATGTGTATTTAAGCAATAAACAATTACAAATAATTCTAATTACAGTTTACTAATTACAATTACTTCAAATGTAATTGAAAATGTTATCATTCCTCCCAAGCCTGTAACGAAAGTAGAATTCAAACTTAATTATGAATAATAAATCAACTTCATTATTTTTAACTGATGAAGGGTAACATATGATCGATCACACCCGACTATACTTTCTCAATTTTTTAAATTTAAATTTTAAAATAATAGAAAGTTACGTCATTTATTACTTTTATAAAACTACATATATGCTTAGTAGACAGACGCACAAAAAAGGTGCTTGAGTTACCCCCCTCAGGGCAGGAAACAGATTACATTCTATCTACACTGAATTTTAATAGGTCAGAAAGGAGTACGGGATCGGGAATATTCTCCAATGATCTAAATCTTCTACTGTCTCTTCGACTACCTGACATCTGCACGGTACCTTAGGCAGAGATATATGCCATCTATACTGCTGCGAGAAGAATCCGGGAACTAAATCTCGAAAATTCGACTATACATATATACTTGGACAGCTCTTAATTCCAATGTCATTAAGTCGGAATGTCTTCTCAATTGCATTCAATCGTTGGCACAACTAACACAACATCACGTTGAGTTGATATGGGTCCCAGGACATGAGGGCATCCGGGAAAATGAAATATATCTATTGTAGAAGCTTTTACCAGCCTTACAAGAGCACAGACTACTCTATCTGGGTAGAGCTCTTTTCCATGATCTAGACTGTCTCAGAGATGCGTCACTGATAAACATGATTGGTTTTATTAAAAGCACCGGCTGGTTTACAAGAAGACCGTACGAACCAAGTAGTCAACGAAATTAGGGAGGGTAACCATTCTCTCATCGCTAGGAAATAGTAATTCTAAGGGTATCATAATGAGCCACAAGGCCTCGGAGTTAACTCGCTTGCTAGCAAGCAACCCACGTAACCTAACCTAACCTACCGCCCTCAAATTATTCGCTGTTATGTAATATGATGTTAACCAAAATATTTTGGGTTTAGTGTTGCCCATTCCTGAGCTGGATAGTTTTCAAAAAGGGGTAACAAAAACACGTTTTTGCTTTTCATACAGAGAGAGTCGGTCTAATGCCCAGAATTCTATCAAAGTAGCAGCAATAATGTACATAAATATATTTAATATATCATATCAAACACACGATTTTTTATCTAGAGTGCTTTTTTATCATCTGAACGTACTTATAATTTTATCTATAGAAAATTGTAGTATTTCAAAAGTACTCTGCCTTATATGAAAAGTTAAATATGTAGCGATTGTCACCTTATCGTTACAGCAAAAATTTCGTTTTTATTTCATCATTTCATACGCTGGCTTTCAGATCTAAAAGTCCTATGGAATCAATCCATAAGCAGAACTGAAAAGGAAAATCATAAAAATGGATTCAACTTGAACCATAATAAATGATTTTATAAAATACCAAAGGAAATTTTTAGCACAATTTTTATTCATACTATATATTAAGTATTCGTAAATAGTATGAACAATTTATTGACATTTTTTGAAAAAACTAAGAGTGATTGCTTATTAAACGTTTGTTAAAGAAAATTTATTATAGCAAACTCTAAATTCGAGACCAACACTTCATAAAAGTACTAATCTCTTCAAATACTTTCCCCAAAACTTTTTTAAATCAATACGGGCTAATAAATAGAAATTGTACAAATATAGTATCAAAAAAGTAAGTAACTCCTACAGTCTCCAAGTACTTTTAGCGTAAACTGATAAGGAAAACGAAAATTTTCTTATCAAATTTAACGTCTACAGAAACATTTTAAAATGTTTGACCTAATTATGATAAGATTTTTTTTTTTTTTTTGTTATAAAAAGTATTTTATTACTTTTATATAATGAAATATTATGAAAAAGGGAATTATTTAAAACTGTTAGACTCGTGCGACTATTCATTGTATATTTTATTCTTACGATTAAGAATTTATAAAATCTAACAAAATTGCACACGTTTTATAATTAAAAATTATTAAATGAATAAATGCTGACTCTGCATTTATTAATGAATTTAATAAATAATTTGTTTTTATTACTTCCATTTGCTGATGACAGCTAATGTTGATAATGACAATTAATTAATCGCAACAAATTCAATGCACAAGTTCAGCATTATTAAATAAACAGTAAGCAACAATAGTATACGTACGTACGAACCAAACAAACAATCACACATTGATAAACTGATCTGACAGAGGTGACATGTGAACAAGAAATTTAGAGCATTTAATATGTATATTTTTTTGTTGTATTTCTTTTGTAGAGATTAGAAAAAAAGTGAAATAAGTATTGATGTCATTCAGGAATGAAATGTTTGAGACATCAATATGCAAATTTCTTGCTATTAACGATAAGATGTTGTTGAATACAACAATAACTGTATTCTTTTTAGAAATTTTTGTTCAAATTCTTCTTGTCTATTAAGGAAATGTATTCATTTTTTACTTTTTGTTCAGTTGAGTTAATAATTGAAAAAGTTTAAAGTTCATCTGTATTTATTCTTAATTGTGATTATATTTTGCATTATGAAAAGGTAATTAAAAACTTCCTGTTGCTTAAAATGATCTCAATACTTAAACACCATGTGTGCGCCATTGATGTGAGATTATCGCTTTAACCTTCAACTGAGTCCATCAGAAAAAGAAAAGGGAGGGAAAATTCTTGATTTGATTAAAGTTTGAACTTGATTTGTTTTTAATACTTAGAGGTTATTGCGACGTAGTTAATATTAATCCTACGTTTAGGATATTTTGAAAATGAGAAACTGTTCTAAAATCTGTTAAAATTATTAGATGTGTACAATATCGAATCATTAGAAATAAAGTACACACATTTTACAGAATGGTTTTCTTTAATGTTTAAAGTACTCTTAAGTATAATAATGTCGTAAAATAGAAGAAATTTTCTTAAATATTACAAAAAATTGTAAAATATATGATTTTTTTCAAATTTCTTTGTGTCTATATGACAACCCACCCCCTGCGGAATGTTTATTTGATGGTAGATCCCATCTTTGCAATCCCGGCGTAAAAAGGTGCTATCAAGTACCTCAAGTCTATCGGTACTATAAACTGGTGATAATAAAATGTATTCACGTTCTTTAATGTAGTACTATGGGTAGCCAGTTGCCTGCAGGACTTTGTCGTGGATTAATGTAATGGTGATTAAAGTGGGGTTTAGGTGACGTGGGAGGTCATTGATTGCATTGGTGTGTGTCTTTAGAGGATGCGCATTCCTCATATGGGGACCTGATATTGGGTTCGCCCTTTTATCGGATAAAACCTGTGAATGACTTTTTCTTATCGGGATTTGATTAAGCTCAAGCTACCTGTCATTCCTAAAAAGCTTGATGAATCTTAACCATCTTAGTGTTAATGTAATCCTGGGGAAATATACTATAAACCCTTACTATAAACTATTTATTGTCAAATTTATCCTTGGCCAATCCTTAGAATGATCTGACAAAGGATCAAACTAGAGAACCACATAATCTGCTAGCACGGAAACCGGTACCTCGCAGAGTAAAGTTTTCGACTTTGCCTTGGCGTGGTCGTAAACAATGGTCAAGTGAGAAAGCTTGACTATTTAAGAAATGTTCCTGTACATCAAACTAGTCAAAAAAAACTCATTCTATAGATGCTGGTGTTCATGCAAAGTACTTCGACATCTTGTCCGTATCCGAAGTCGATTTCAAATGTTAAGGTCTTTCCTTGAATTAGCAGGTTTGCAGGAAACTTGTTATATTCAACAAATTATGATTATGTATCACTGTGCAACTCAATCTGTTTATCTCCAAAATCATTAAATTTGTACCCATATGCAGTGTGGGATCTATTATGTAATTTAAATTTAGCACTTAACAAGAAATCTTTGAAACTGCAGGCTGGACCGAATTCTTGAAAACTAGGAAAACGGATTAATTATAATTTAAGTCCATTATACTAAAGATATTTAACAACAATGTCTGTTAATATCTAATTTTTTGTTGAAGTAAATTAATATAACTAAAATAAAAATTTTTCGTAATAGTTCTAAAATTAGTACCTTATCTAAATAATGTCATAAAAAGAACTAACGATTTCGACGAAATATACTAAATATACTTAACATTCTTAGAACAAATATTGCATATTATGGTTCATAGTTAAAAAGTAATTTATTGCTTTTTTACTGATTTTGAAAAGCCATTTCGGTATTTATGGTATTTTTATACCCTACATTATTTTATGTTTATTTTAGCAGATAGATCTCATTTAAGAACTGTTTTTGAAAATCATTTAAATTCACAAACATTTCTTAACTAGTGCCTCAGGTGGAATTCAAACCTACCACATCCAGTCTACCAGGCTAGAACACTAACCACTACCTACCTAAGGCCTCCTTTAACATATATAAATTTGGAAGCGAATCCAATAGTGTATTTCTAATTTTTGGGGGGAAATTTGATAAATATTAACAATTTTAATCATGATAGTTTTTAATAATACAATTTATTGCTTTAAAATTTCTTTCACGCGCAATATTTGTCGCAAATAAAAGAGCTAAAATGTCATTGCTATAGAAATGCGTTGCTTTTCGTTTCAATTTAATTTGAAACTACATATTTGATTAGATATTTTAAGCTTGATTATTTTCTATTTTGGCAAAACTATATGCACTTAGTTGTCGTCACTAAACATTTGCCAACAATTAAAAGCATGTGTATAGTTTTGTTAGTTTGTTTTGTGTTCTCAAACAAATTTTTAATCTAAGAACTTAATAGAAAATTCGATGCTGTCCTAAATTAAAGTTTTATGTTTGCAAAAAAAAACTATAATAAATTCTTAGTTGTTTTTTTTTCTTTTTTGTTATAAAAAGATTTAGAGTTCTGTTTTAAGTACATTACTTATGTCATTATTGTACTTGAACCGAGGTCTTGCATTATAAATATAAAACTTTTTTTAAAAAATAATAATGATTTCAAAACTTTTCCTGAATTACCTTTTATTAAAATAAATTTTGAAATTAAAAAAATCCTTGAAAATTTTTTAAATTATTATTAAAAGTTTGCTTTAATAATTATTTATTATTCTTTTTATAATATTTCTAAAGATTTACACATGTTGCTTCCTCTCATCTTTATTTATTATTTATTATTGTGGAAAAAATTGAAAGACCATTATTATTTTGGTGTTTTTTTCCTGCATGTCACAAAATTAATTTCAACAATTTCCGTTTTAGACATTTTAAACAAGTAAAACGCAAAAAAAACCTACAGCAAATTGAATTCGTTAAAAACAAACCAAGAAATACAGAATTGTTGCCATTGTAATAACATAAATAATATTTTTTTACGACATACACAAAACTTCTTAATGAAATATGTGAAAAAATTGTCCTACACACATGCTGTAAGTGTTTTTTATTTTTACTTTGCCAGGCGTCAAATTGGCTTTTAAATGTTTTATTATTTTTTTCGGGTTTCAGAATTTCAAATATTTTTGTATGTTAAAATACAAAACAACTTGTTGTTCTTAAACCCTTCTATTGTGTTTTTGAAATTTTTTGGTATTTTGTTACCCATGATTTATTACCGCCATCAGATGTGCAGTGAAAAACTATTTTTGTGTTTAAAGACAAATTTTTCTCAAGTACTCGATGAAAGCTTTGTAGGACATGAAAAATATTTGTGATTTTTATTTGGTGTTTACTTAATAAAAATATATGTAGAATTATGATAAAGTTACATTTCCGTCATTTATGCAATACTAACTTTGTAAGACTTAAACGCATTCGCTTCCGATATTCAGTCGAAATTAGAAAGGTTTAATACTATTGCATTCACAATGGGTCTTTAAAGGTTTTCTCAAAAACGAGATCCTAACTTCAATCTTCTAGACTATATTCTAGTTCAGACTTTAGTCAACTTTATGGCCTGGACTGTATATAACACTGTAATCCAAATTGAAGTTGACCCTTTTGTCCAAACTGAATTCGACATTACAATAGTCGACACTATAGTAACGCTATAGTCCAGACATTAATTGACACTATAGTCGAAACAATAATTGACTCTATAGTTTAAACTGTAGACTATAGTCGACACTATAGTTCAGAAAATAAGCCCATACTATTGTCCACATTATAGTCCTGACTATACAAGACACTTTAGTCCAAACCATAGTCGACACTTCTATCCAGAACTGTCAGTGCACTCTATAGCTCTCACCATTTCGGGCACTATAGTCCAGAATATAAACAGTATTATAGTCATCTTTTAAGCTCAAAACGCTGGAAAGACTCACTAACTCACATATAAGACAACGGCTAGAAAGCTCATCGCGGCATTCAAATAGTCAACATTAACACCACGGCCTACCATCGCCCCTTTATCCATTGACCATTGGATGGCCTCTGTTGATTCGGCAACATCACCTAGAGACGTAACCGGTGAACCGAAGTACCATCCATCAATAAGTTCTTACTCACAGGGACACACTGTGGTAATTCTAACATGAACAAAGTATACTTTGAACATATGTGGACAAGGAAGGAAAATTCAATGGTATCACTTGTATATGATACCTTTTATCCATCGTCATACAACCCAGCACACATCTCATTAATACGACACGTTTATTAGAGAAAAACATACTACACATTTATTATAGGTAGACGAGTGGGTGAGGCCAGCCGTACCCCACATCCCGTACCATATACAATTAATACCAACTCATTTCCAAA
Source organism: Lucilia cuprina (assembly GCF_022045245.1). Lineage (NCBI taxonomy): Eukaryota > Metazoa > Arthropoda > Insecta > Diptera > Calliphoridae > Lucilia > Lucilia cuprina. The sequence continues at coordinate 24,802,891 of NC_060951.1, forward strand.
CGCTTAGTTCCACAGCTACTTCTCTGTGGGGTATTTGTTGTTTCGCCAACAGCACCGAACTTATCCCGAAATATTGACTTTAACCCCGCGAATTTGGGGGATCCTGAAGGAACCTCAACCAACTGACCTGCCAGAACATAGTCCTGCGGGCAACGGTCCACCCGTAGTACCAGATTATGCGGTGCTCTGGTCTGACATCTTTCAATCTATCCAAGAACTAAGCCAAACAGTAGACTGTAACCAATTTTTTAGTCCGGCCAAACTAGAGGTATTGGCCATCTCTTTATACCCCGGGATTGCAATAACACCAAGGCGGAGGCTTCACCAATGTAACATGCCCCCTGGAGGATGGACCATAGACAACGGCCTTGGAGTTAATCCAATCAAGACATGACAGAACTGGTACTATTTACGACAAAGACCAAGATTCCACGTTTCAACTTGCAGCGGTTAAAAAACTGCGAAATACCCTTATCGAACAAAACCTAATATTTAAGAATTATTTTACACTGCAAATTATCATGGTAACTGAACATCCAACATAGAAGGCAACGGCTGCCTCTACACCTGGCGTAAGATGTTTGGATTGAAACGGGAACTTAGCCCCAACATAGTTAAATGGATGTACTCAGATATAGTACGTTCAATTCTTATTTATGGATATCTTGTTGCAGATCAGCTATACAAAGCTCAAAAATCAGCATGCATTAGGATAACAGGTGCCCTAAGCACTAGTCCTTCAGAAGCTCTGAAAACTATATTGTACATTCTCCCTATATATATCTTCATATTATGGCCATGTCTGCTTGCAGCACAGCGAGGCTTAAATCATCTGTAAATCAAGAACATATGGAATTGCTAAGATTTTAAGCCAATTACCTCCAGTCTTCAACCAACCATCCGATTACATTACCCCACACACTGATTTTCATAGAGTTTTCAAAGTGAGAATTTCTTCCAGGAACAAATAGTGTAGTCGTAACCTACCGAGCGAATATACAATCAGAATCTTTACAATTGATTCTAAAATGAACTGTGGCGTTGGTTCTGGTGTCTTCTGTGAAGACGCTGGGGTAAGTATATCTCATCGCCTTCCCAACAACTTTAGTGTCTTTCAAGCTTGTAGGGTACTACACGATCTCAATATTCGCGACCACATAAGAATTTTTGTCGATAGTCACTCATTAAATTCTTATACTATCACTTCCCTATTAGTTAGGCAATACAAGAACGCTGTTTCAAGGTTGGATCTTCCGTCTGACATTACCCTTGTTTGGGTCTCTGCGCATTGGGACTATTATGAAAATGAACAGGTAAATGAGCTTATCACCTTTTATGAACACTGTTGCAGTTGTAAAGACAGGGAAAATGAAAAACGGTTTTCCATCTTCGCTGCCCTGCTCTATCCGCGAAAAGAAACCGTTTTCTTGGCAGCTACTTCATATCTAACCTTGGTGAGATATCTGTATCTAAGCTTAATGATATCCTAAGATTTCTCACTGCTACATGCTGGATTTAAAACTATAAAATACTACATCTAACGAGTGGAGTGGTCCGGTCTCTTCGACTCTACTTGACTGTACGCGCGTAGTGAATTACCACGTTAACCATAGTCCAAAAAGTCGTCTATAGCTCTGTCCTATAGTTCAGTAGGGTGTATAAAATTCGACCCATCGGATTACATTTTACCTTTTTGAAATAAACTTTTATTATCAAATTTTAATTAATTTTTGCAAACAATTTATTTATTTGTTTACAAATAAACAGCTACTGTTTTTTATTAGGGCTGTCCCTATGTATAATTGCCGTTATATGTCATTAATGGCGCCAACAAACAGTTAAGAATATTCTGAATCATTTCAAGATTCCCAGAACACTTCTAAGCTTTTTTCAAACTAAAATAATAACAAACAAGCAGTGCAAGTAAACAAATTTACCCAACGGAATGAGTCATTTAAAAAAAATATGTATGTAGTGTCAAAATTAAATCATCCATTAAGAAAAAAAATACTTGCATTCTTCGTTCATTCACTAATTTTCATTCATACTCTTTGCATTGCGCCCCAACAACTTGCAGATATAAATAATAAACAAATACAAATAAATGTAAAATTATTAAGAATTTTTAAATGTATCTTATAGATCATTTATGTGAAATACAAAATATATAAAGATTTTAAAGATTAATTATACTAGTTGTTATTTTCTAGAAATATTCAATTACCGGTATGTAAATTTAATATTTATTTAGAAATAAATGAATGCATTCATTTGAAACTGAGTTCAATGGAATTGTTATTACGTTAAATAATATTTTATCTTAGATATTTAAATGCAAATCATGTAGATTTGCACTTACTTAAGAATTTTTCAAAAAAATTCCCCAATTTATTTATAAAATTAATCATTTTATGCAAGTATATGTATATATACTTTCGAATGTAATAAAAAGGATTTGTTACTTATTAAAAATATTTGAATTATCAATCAACAATAATGAAAATATATAAATTTTGCTATTCATTGAAAATTTATCGACTTTTTTCTATTAAAAGAGAATTTATCAATAATTTTATATTAAACAAAATAAAAAGTATAGATATTGCACGATCTTATAACAGCCACAGAATATGTGGGGTACTTTAGAACACTGATTCCTGATAGATTGTCATGGTTAATCAGAACATTATCTCGAATACCCGTATGAACCTGTTGCTATACTGATGATATTAATCTGGATAGAGGGAGTTCAAAATACGCCTTCGATTTTATACAACCGAATATCAAATCACAATATTCACTTCAAGGTAGATGTCCGAACAATAAGAGATTAGACTATATAAGACTACAATAGGAGTGAATGTATGTCATGACTGTCAGAAGGCAACTAGGGCGATATCAGGTTAAATCTAAGACTTTATTGAATTGGAGAAAAGCTTAAACCGAATAATCTAATAAAACCAAAAGTTTACAACATATGAATGTCAAGCCTCTTCAGAAGTAGTTGGTAAAGATAAATCAAATTTAATTAATTTCAAAAGGGAATGGGGCTCGAGGTAAGTAACCTTACGAAAGCAAAATTATTCATCATGAATTAAAAGTCGCGTAAGGTCCCTTGGAATAATGAAGCGGTGAACGAGAGCATCCTCAAAATTAGCAAGTGTGATTTTAAGTGGAAACTCTGGATCAGTAACATTGTAAGACTGTAGTCGAAATTAGTTTAAAATAACTTGGGAGTGATAGTAATGGAAAATTCTTAAGAATTACGTACAATAAACAAATTTTCTGAATATGGGACCATATGTTATTTTTTACCAGAAAAACTTCCATATAAAAGAGGGCACTGTAGGCCCAATCGTGGCTGGGGAATTGATCTAGTATACAACCTCCTATCAACAATAGACGGGCTCGAGGACGACCATATAATACCCTACATCTTTTACAAAAATAAAGTGCCCAGCAGTTCGACGGGACAATCCCGAACTGACCCATAACCTAGCACTTGTGGTAAAAAAGATGGGTAAAATAACTACTTTCGGATGTACCAAAAAAAACTTTTAAGAGTATACTTGAGGACAGTAAAGAGACGACTGTCTCCGCTCCCGCTTACAAAGGGGACACTAAAGTGACGACTGTCTTCATTCTCGATTATAAAGGGTACATTCGTGACGAATGACCCAAAACAGACGAATCACGATCATCCAGGTGGTTAACTATTAGTAAAAATTACTATCTTTTTCGTATCGTTGAATTGTGCCTTGCCTTAGATATACTTAAGCCATTTATTGTTGAAATAAATTGTGGACAAATTTTAAATGGGGCTTTTTATGGGTCAAATTAGGCCCTATATTTATAAAGTTCATGTTGGTCATCCAAGCTAGTATAGAACTTTGTTTTGTAGCTTTTTGTTGAGGTACGAGTGGCCTGCGGTAGGTTAGTGGTTAGACTTCTAGTCTGGTAGACCGGAGGTGGTGGGTTCGATTCCCACTTGAAACACTGGTTAAGGAGCGCACAACAGGCCCGATAGAGGCCTAGGTGTATTTCTTTCTTGATTGGACGGACAGACAGATATATCTAAATCGACTCAGAAAATTATTCTGCGCCGATTGGTATACTTTAAGGGTGATATAGGACCAACATTATTGTGCGTTACAAACATCAGCACAAATAAAAAGATATTTTGTATGTGGGCTAATGAGACCAACAATCGGCAATTATGTGAAATCTTAGTTCCTAATAATACCGAAAGATCCAGTTGTATGAAGGCTAGAACTGGTCGTATATAAAAAGTTTCCTCTAAATATCTTTAGAATTGAGTCCTTAAAACCTTAACCTGATCGGCCTTGCACACATCAAACAGTTTAAGGTAGTTTTGGGACCAATGCAGCACAGAAACATAATACCTCTCCTACAATAGTGATATAGGGTATAAAAATAATTAAAATTAAATCCGCACGCTCTCTACTTTCACCAGTTCTAATCCGGTTTTAATTTCAATATAAAAAATATTTTTCATAAACCAATAACAATGTTAATATAAATAGATGTCGTTCGAAGACGTCAGGTATGATTGTAACAAAAACAAACTTTTGCATTTGTAAATATCACGATGCAAAACAATTTATCTGTAATGCAAATAAATTTTACACCTGTAGCGTAGTTACGTATAGCACCAGTTGTAGTATTTTTCTAATACTATACGAGGGTCAGACATACATCGAAAAAAAGAAACGTTCAAAAATGTAAAAACATATGCCCCACAAAAAGTCTCTTTATTATTGAAATAAATTTCAATAATAAAGATTTCAAGTATCTAAGAGTTTCTATTACGGCTACTCTTCGATCTAAATCAATAGTTTTAAATTCTATAGAATGGGGCTGAAAGAACGAGGCATTTATATAGTTTTCTATTTCGAATGCACGTGGCGTTTATGATTGTCATTACAGAAATGAAATAAAGTTGTAAGATTTGCACACTCACACTTGTTATAGCAACAATAATAAAATTATTACTATTTGCACTCGTTTGTTTAATTTGTTGCACTTGTAATCGAGTCACATTTTTTTTCTGTTGCTGTAATTTAATTTTATTTTATGACGCGTTAAATATTTCACGATCACATTACACCAACAAAAACGATTCAAAAAAAAAAAAAAAAAAAATTATTTAAAAAATGCGAGAGCAACAAATTATTCTCTTTTAGTACACATAACGTAGACGCCGCAAATCAGGATTGGATAATATCTCACATACTATATATGGATAGTATTTGGATCCTTTTTTACGGTCCATTCTGAATCCTCAGTAAGAAAAAGAAGATTTACTTATTGTTTCTGTAACAAATTTCAATTTATTTTCTTTTTGTAGAAAATTGTCCTTATTTTTTTTATAGAATTTTCGATAAATTTTCTTTTTGCAGGAAATTATCAATAATTTTCTTTCTGTAGAAAATTATCAATAAATTACCTCTCTATAGAAAATTATCGATGAATTACCTTTCTATAGAAAATTATCAAATTTTTTTTTTTTTTTTTGTAAAATTATTAGTAAACTTTTCTTTATATAGAAAATTTTCTTTCTGTAGCAAATTATCGATAAATTTTATTTCTATAGAAAATTATTAATTTTCTTTCTATATTATATATTATTTCTATATATACAGAAAATTATCGATAATTTTTCTTTCTATAAAAAATTATCGAAAAATTTACTTCCTATAGAAAATTACCGATAAATTTGCTTTTTATACAAAATTTTCAATAAAATTTCTTTCCGTAGAAAATATCTATTAAAAATTCATTCTATAGAAAAATATGTAATAAATTTTCTTTTAATAAAAAAATTTCTGATAAAATTTCTTTCTATAAGAAATTTCCGATAAAATTTCTTTGTATAGAGTGTCGATTAATTTTCTTTCTATATAGAATTAGTAATAAATTTTCATTCTATAGAATTTTTTTTTTCAAAAATTGCCTTTATAGAATATTCTCTTTAAATTTTCTTTCTATAGAATATTCTTGAATAGTCATTCTATAGAATATGCTCGATGTTTTTTTGAATATTGCCGGTTATTTTTCTTTCTCTAGTACCTATAAAAATTTCTTTCTATAGAATACATTTTTTTCTATAAGAAATTAGTGTTAAATTTTCATTCCATAGAACATAATTGACTAATTTTTTTCTATAGAATTTTCTTTCTATAGAATTATCCATAAATTTAATTTTATAGAAAATCTTCCATAAAATTTCTTCCTAAAGATAAATATTATTTTATAGAAATTTTCTTGCTATAGAAAATTATTGATACATATCTTTCTAAAAAAATTTCCTATAAATGGCCGATAAATTTTATTCCATAAAAAAATTCCGATAAAATTTCTTAAAAAAATCATAAAATTTATTTCTATAGAAAATGTTTTTATAGAAAATGTTTGATAAAGATTTTTTTGTATTGAAAATATTTGAAAAAATTTCGTTTCTCTAGTAAATTGTCATTGATTTTCTATAGAGAATTTTTAATAAAATTTCTTTCTATAGAAAATTTTCCATAAAATTTATATGGTGTTTAAAATATATTATAAATTTTAAATATTTCATCATTTTCTTTCTTAATAGAAAACTACTTCAATTCAGTAATTTCAAAGTCTCCTTTTCCCGTTGCTGTCTCAGATTGTCGGTTTTTTTCCTCGAAACCACAACCTCACTCATGCAGTCAGTCAGTATTCGTTTAGGAAAAGAGGTGGGCAATGTGGAAAAAGAAAATAAGTTTTGCGCGTGTTTGCAACAATGTTGCAATGTAAATATACTTGAATAGTTGTTGGGTACAATAAAACTTATCAGAACCTTTACATTGTCTGTTTTGTTGAGTACGTTTTATTCATTCTACATTTTATAGTTGTTTCTTTTTTTATATTTTGTATTGACAGTATTTAATCTTCTAGAGACTGAACTACAACCTTCTAATAACAGTGTGTACAGAAAGTACAGTAATTTGATTGTATAATGATGGAACAACCTGCTGTTTTTGTTTACTATATTATTTTGTAGTACTTCATTGTAATGCAGCGCCTGTATTCAAATTTGACAATTACAAGCACTTTTAAGTTAAAATTCTTACTATTTCCGAAACCGTAGGATATTTGTCTTTAATACAGAAGATTTAAGAGAATTATTTAATTAAGACACTTGAAATTTAAGAGTTTTTTTCTATCTAATGGTGTGTCTGTCCCTCGTTTCATTATAAATATTTATTAAATAGTAACTAAATAAATATTTTTTATTGCTGTTAAAAAATATTTATTTTTCTATTTTAATTCCTATATTTGAATTTAGTTAGTTACTGTTTTTTGCACCTTTTTTGTATTTTCAAGGTTTGTTTGATTTGCGACAATCAGCAGTTGTTTTTATAATATGTTTAGAAATATAGAAAAAAACTGATTTTGTTAAATAGTGTTACCTGATTTTATTTCATATTTTTAAATTCAGAAAAAAAACTTCTTTTTATAGAAAAATTTTAAAAAATTTTCATATTATTTTCTACCTTTCTGTACATTGTGCATTAATGTTTTTTTTATAAAATTTTTTTATAAATTATCTTTCTATAGCAAAATTTTTCATTCTTTCGGAAATAAATTTTTCCATAAATTTCCTACAGAAAATATTCCATAAATTCTCTTTCTATAGACAATGTTCCATAAACTTTCTTTCAATAGAAAATTTTCATTAAACTTTCTTTCTATAGAAAATTTATCATAAATTCTCTTTCCATTGAAAATTTGTCCATAAATTAAGAAAAAATTCCTAAACATTTTTTTCTTTAGACATAAAATTTATTTTTAGAATATTTTTCATAGATTTTCTTTTTATGAAATATTTACATAGATTTTCATTCTATAGAAAATTAAAAAAAATCTTTATATAGAATATTTTTCATAGATTTTTTTCTTTAAAAAATTTGCATAAATTTTCTTTCTAAAGTATATTTTCCATAAATTTTGTTTCCATAAAATATTATTCATAGATTTTCTTTCTATAGAATTCAAATTTTTTCAAAAATTTTCTGTTCTATTTCCATAAACTTTTTTTGCAAATGAAATTATCATTCTATAGAAAAATTTCCGTTAGTGTACTTTTTATAGGAAATATTCCAAAAATTTTCTTTCTATTGGATTTTCTTTTAAAAGAAAATTTTCTTCCTGATGAACATATTCCATAAATTTTCTTTCTATAGAAAAATTTGCATGAATTTTCCTTCTATAAGAAAATGATGTCGAATTATCATTCTGTTTTAAATATTATTATAAAATTTCTATCTATAGAAAAATTGCGATACATTATCTGTCTATAATAACCCGGAATCAGTCATTTTATATAAATCAATATTTTTATGTCAACATTTTCTAAACACCTATTAAATATATATTTTTAATGTATCAGCATTATATATTGTAGAAAATAAAAAAAAATAGAATTGAAAACGTTAAACCAACCTTAACATTTTCTGAATGTCAAGGGCACTTTAGTCACTACTGTTATAGTTCTACAACACTTGGCAACTCTTTCGCGCAATAAATGCCAAAACAATAAAAAAATGGCGCGTAAAAAAGTGTTAAACAATTTTTATAGAAAATTAAAACAGCAGTATAAACAATTATTTTCATTTTTTTTCATTTATGCGAATACGTTCGTTGCAATTTATTTATATTTATTTACAGTTTTTTTTTCACCACAAAACATTAAATCATACATAGCGCGTGTTGACTTTTTATGCAAAAAAGTGCAAATGCACTTACACACAAACAAACAAACACACACTTGCATTGATATTTTAATGCAATGCGCATTTGAATTCGATGTAAACTAATCAAATGAATTTAATGCTGATTCAGTCACTGTATAATTAAACATACAAGCATACATTAACATACACATCAACATTGTACATACATTCATACAACAAGAATACGATTATAAAATGCAACAAGTCAATATGGCAACAACAACAATTTTTTTCATAAACTTTAATTTAAAAAAATAACAAATTCTAAAAGTGAGATAGAGGGTTATAGAAGAGAGCAGACTTTGTTAAAAACGGCGCATTTCACAATTATTATGTTAAATAGCAACAAATGACAGAGCACAACAACTGCAATATATATGAGTTTCTCGAACTTCCACTAGAGCATAGGGCGCCAATAACAGCCGACCGCCAACGGACCCGGTTATTAGCAATAGCTCTTAATTCATTTTGGATTCCGTAGAACGTCGAAATGTGTCTGCCAGCTTGTCGACATTACTAGTGAAATAGGATCCATATTTATTCATGATCAAACGGGTTTTATTGAAATATGTCCAAATTGGCATGTTTTTAAAACATCGGGGTCATTTTGACCCCAAGGCCGTTTAAGGGTTAATTAATTTTTTTCACTATTATTGTAAATATCGGTTGTTAATAAATAAATTTCTTAAGTTTTGTGAAAATCTACCTAAAGATAGAAACAATTTCGGCTAGTTTCCATCAAAAATTGCAAATATTACAAAATTTGACCTTTGACCTTTAAAGTTTATAGGCTAGTGGCGTCCAAATTGCATGAAACTCTTGATTTTTATTTAGAAATATGTGGACTAATAAATTTACAAAAGGTTCCATTTAAAATACACAACAATATAATAAAAAGGCTAATGTTGCAAAATATTACATTAAAATGGGTTTTTATCGAAATCCGCTGAATTCAAATTGCAAGTACAGGCAAACTATAAGAGGTATTGACCTATTTTTTTTACTGTTTTATTCCCTAATCTGTTGTCCATAAATCCCTATGAGTTCTCCCAAAAATATTTAAATTTGTTTAACAAAGTATAAAAAAAACTAAAATTTGAGTTTTGAAACGACCGTTAAAAATATCAAAATTTTTCGGCCATAGCCGAGAACAGGTTTACGTTACTCTATAAGGACAAAAACTCATATTCAAGTAACTACAGATGTATTTTAAGTAACACAATTGTTTTATTAGAATATTTTCAAAAATATGTTTATATTTTATCACATTTCGAATTCAACTTTTTGTAACGCTAATCCTGTGTACATTACGATTCTTTGACAATAAAATGCAAAACAAATTGTTTAATAACAAAACTTTTGTGAAAACTGAAAAAATTGCATATTTTCCCCTTTTAAATGCATCTTCAAATTTCAGAGCCGTTGCGGCACCAGTTAACGTATTCCTATTGACCTAATTTTTTGCACGACTTATTTTTATAACCCATAGAACAATTCTAGTGGGGGGACGGCCTGTAGGATAAATTTTTTTTTAGGCCAGTTTGTGATAGAAGCTCCAGGTTTGAGCTTCTATCAAATATGCGGGGTATTCTTCTGAGGCAACGGGTTTACAAAAGTTTGCAGTCGTTGGGTAATGCTGCGACTTACTTTCCAGGTTTTTCATCTATAGAGAAGTATTTACTGGATGTTCGCTTCAAAAATTTAATACAAAAGAATGCTCTAGCCTTATTGAACCTTTTGTCAACATCCAAATCGCTGCCCTCCACCTATGTTCAGCCATTGGCACCTATGTTCAGGATTTTCGTTTTGCCGGTGTTAATTTTAAGTCCCTTACATTTCATTGTTTCTTGAAGATCCAATGTAGTTCGCTTAATGGCGCGGAGTCTGTGCAAGAGCAAACGTAGGCCATTATTCTCTATTATTATTCTCTATGGAGCTCAAAACATCTTCCATTACAACCAGTAACAAGAAAGGCTATAGTATACATACTTGCCGTACTCCACTTTTGATCGTAACAATTTCAGATAGTTTGCCCTTGTGTAGAACGCAGCATCGGACATGTGCATAGTTTTTTACAATTTTTCAGGTCTCCTTTCGTTTTCATAAGTTTCCATGAGGCCATAGAAGTGCAGCAGTGCAGAACTGCTGCTTTACCATTTGGTAGTTGTCTGACGGCTGCTACAATTTCCGACAGACTTGAGGTAGCAGTTCTAATCATAGGGTTCCTAGTGATGACTGAACTCACAGAAACTAGGGGCCCAGGATCTACCGTAATTCTGATCAGTATAGTGGAAAAATGTTCTTTCCATCTTTTCAGTTGTTCATGATCGGTACTCAGTAAATTACCGGCATGATCGCGAATAGGGTGTTCGGCTAGTTTTTTTGTGATCATGAAAACTGTGCGTGTATCGCAGGAAGAGCGACTCATTCCCCCTACTCTACAAGGCTATAAATTTGTATCCCTCTATCTCTACGTACAGCGCGCTGCACTGTTCTGTGGAGTGCCCAATATTCATTCTATAGACAAGAATATAAATGGTAGACCAGACTGTAGATTACATTATAGACTAGATTATAGATTATTCTATAGACTAGACTATAGATAGCTATAGACTATGTATGTACTATGTACTATACTTTAGACGATACTATAGGCTAGACTATAAACTAGACAATAAACAAGACTATAGACTAGACTATCTTTTTAAGGTTAGATGCATAAATCCTCAATTTTAATTGCCATTAAAATTTTTCTTATTTCAAATGTTTATCTGGCAATCCTGAATGCAAGAGATAATTGCATTTTTGGAGAGTATTTACAATAAGAGACAAACACACTTTAAAATCTCAGTTAAGCTCACAATTACATTTGTTTATAGTAAAAAAAAATAACAAATATTTCACATTTTAATAGGAAAAAATTTCATATACAAAAGTTATTAGTTGTATAGCAACAACATAAAGGAAATTAGACACTTAATAATTTATTTACCCTACAGCCAGTCAATTTTTATATTTGTTTTCATTAAAGATTGAAATCTTTGGATTTGTAAGTATATACAACATCAGTTTTCCCAAAAAAAGGGATATTAAAGAGTTTTCCCAAAATATTCTCCAAATCTCGAGAAGCCCACAGTTTGTATAAGTAATATACAATATTTCGCAAAACATTTATTATTTATACGTACTGTTAGCTTCCTTCGAACTTTTAAAAGTATTTTTATTCTTAGTCCAAGAAGTGTGCGAAAAAGTATTTATCTAGAATTTTATTACGATATTCGCTATTGTGGACCCCCTGTGAAGGGAGTTAAGTGAGGACGGATCAGGGTTATCAAAGTTTGTATAAAACTTAGTTGATACGATTTTTGTTGAGATACAAGTATATTTAACAAAATTATGAGCCAAAAAGCCCTGCTCGGGAGGGTTAGTAGTCTTAACTATTTTAAATAGTCTTTGTGTCTGGGACAATTAAAGGTCATGTACCAAATTTCATTGAATTATATATCTACAAAATTGCGACCTGTAGTCTGATTACAAGGTTCTTTTGTATGAAGACTATGTAAAATAATGGACCGATCATAAACTTTTGATTACAAAGTTTACATGGCCGTACAGACTGCTAATAGTAGGATGGGACAAGCTTAATGATTCTAAGTCGTTAACTATACTTTAAGGTTGATTTAGGATCACTATTATTGTGCGTTACAAACATCAAAATAAATCCAACATTCCCTCCCTAGTAAAGTGGTGTAGGGTATAAAAACTACTAAAATCTGCAGCAACAAAAACTTAACAACCTATTAACTGAAATGCACCAACAAACTCACATAAACATATACATAATTTTCTCACACTCTTCTCAATACAACAAACACACAAACATAAACTTAAACAGACGTACATACATACCCTCAAAGCAAAAATAACTACAACATCAAGAAAATTGCAGTCAAAACATTTAGTAATACATGTGTGTATAGTATGAAAACAGAAAAAATATAAATAAAAAATTAATAACAAACGAATGCAAAAATAACAAAAAAAAAAAACAAGAAATCTTGTCTCGTCGAAGAACACACTCCCTCGTACCCCTTTTTAGATTTCTTTAACATAGAGAGAGGAGGAACAAGAGAGGGAGGTTTTAAAAACAAAACAAAAATAATGCACAAAAGTACGCGCACTTATGTATGTATGTAGTACACAAACTTATACATTAGTAAACAAAATCAGTAGCAACAACAACAATAAGAACTAGCAAAAAGCTACAGCAACAACAGCATATACATTTCACACAATTCATTCATGAATTTAACTGAAGAGAAGAAAACCAAGCAATAACAAAATGTATGCAATTGTTTTTGGCGGCATGCATTCGTACTCAACGTGTTTTTTGTAGTGCACTGTACTCTTTATTATTATTTTTGTGAACAATTATCTCAGAGAATAAATGTTTTGCTTTTATCAATATCTATGATTTTTTTATTGGAATTTGTGGATTTATTTAGATTTATATTTTTTTTATTTGATTAATTTTAGTTTGGCAATGTTTGGAGAGTTATAACGTTAACTAAGGTCTAGTGCGATATATAAGAGGTTTTTGTATAGTGATTTGATTATGATTTTAAAATGCACGGTTATGAAATTTATTCTACATAGGAACAGTGAGACAAATGTATGAATTGCTGTTGTTGGATTGGTCTATTTTGGATTACGAAGTTTGAATTGAGTTTACTATAGGACAAACACCAATTTTGTATTAGATTGTAAGGGACCTTCAACTTTGATATACCATAAGAGCCCCATATTTAATACAAGCATGCTGGCACAATCAAGTGATTGTGCAAGCCGATTAAGCATCTATAGGGTTGTAGTGCGATTGTGGCATCTGATTGTGTAATATCAAAATTAATTTAATATTTTTGTGATTGTACCAGCATGCTTGTACTGTGTATGGGGAAATTTGCTCAAACAAATATCCTTTTTTGAGCAATAATCACGTTTGTCTATGAAAATTTTGTGGGAACAATTGGCATATGCCTACGGGTCAGTTTCATGCTTGCGGTAAACAAACATAATACTACCACAGGGAATTCAGCATGAGTGTAATGCTATGTTTCCACTGAGGCGTTTTGAGCAAATCTAGTTGATTTGGGCAAAACTAGTTGAAATCATGTAGATTTCCCATACATTTTTGACACATCCAAATCTAGTTAATCTACTAGATTTGATTTAAAACATGTCGAAATTGCATTTTTTCGAACAAGACTTGCTTATGCAACACTGCGATGTGTCTGGGATAAGCAAATACTTCTTTGCGCTATCCATTCAAATTGAATGTTTTCATCGAAAAAGTGACAATTAATATCGAAGTGAAAATAAGTAATTACAAATTATAATTTTAAAATTAGTGACATTTAATAAATAAATTTATTTGTTTACAACTGTATTTTTTATTTTTAATATGAAATTTTACATAAAATTAACTTTATCCCTACAAACATTTAAAAGATATCGTCCATAGAAGATATCAAAGTAATATTAAATTTTTATAATTTGGAAGAAAATCACCCAAGCAATATTTTTTTGATATCGCAATGTTAATATTTAAAAGTAAAATCGGCAATAAACAATAAAAATATTTAAATTAATATTTTTTTGATTTTGTAAAGTATTTTTTGTTGCCAAATTGTTGTATTTATTTCTGTAAGAGGATTTTCATCCTACGCAATACGTTTAGGATATCGTTATGTTATCGCATAGATGATATTATAGCAATAAAAATATTTTTTTCAAACTTCAAAATATTTTCAAAATAAGAAAAAACTATTTTTTTTAAATAAATCTTACTACAATAAGTTAATACGCGATAAATCAAGACGACATCATTACAATGGTAATTTATGCTTGGAAAAATGTAAGTTTATCTTTATTTTTACATAAAAAATGGATAGTCATGATGTTTTGGTTTTCAGAGTACTTAAAAGAAATCAATATTAAAAGAATCTTACTGTGGATAAAACAAAATTGTGCTGGGGAAACGTTAATTTGGCATATTTATATTAATATATTTTCCATGTTGTAATATTTTATTGCTAACACTAATAAATGTGTATTCAAATTGCCAATTTTTTAATTTCTTATACTTTTCTTCCTAAAGATAATAGGAGAATATCTCCAATATATCTTCCAGACGATTATCTGAAGATATCTTCTTATTTTCACCATGTTGATTATCTAGCAATGTCTCTTTTTTGTCTTCTAGGAGTATTGCTTTCGTATTGCTTAGAAGTATCCCCCTGGCCGCACAATCTCTCCCGAAGGAGGTATCCTCCGCAATACGAATATGATTGTTGTCGCAATAATTTTTTTCTTCTAAGCAATACGAATTCGTATCGTTTTCGTAACATTCTTGCTTGTAGGGATTGTGAATATGAAAAAATAAAGTGACAGAATTTGTTCGAAAATTCGAATATCAAAAACGAGTAAGCTCAGTGGAAACACCTTGAAGAGGTTTAGCAAATCTAGCAGATTTCAGGCCAGTGGAAACATACCATAAATGCGATCATGGCACTATGTTGACAAACCCTTAAAACAATTATTGAACAGTAAAACTATGGGCCAATTTCTTTGTGTTTAAACGATCAAATATAGAGGGCGATATTATTCTAAAGCACTGATAGGAAGAATTTGAAAGTAATGGTAATTTTTAGTTTTTATGACCCAGAGATTATTTTAAGAGCATAAAAAATTTTTTGAACATAACTTCGAATTTTCGAATATAATTTCGAATATTCGAACATAATATTGTATTGTAATAGGGCTCTTGGGCTCATATTTATATGAAATGTACATCTATAAAAATCGGCATAACATGGTTCTATACAAGTCTAAATAACTTAAAAACAACAATCTAATTACCGGTGAGAACCTCATCAAACTGGCGTAAAACAAAGTGGGAAACTCTGCACTGTAGCTCAACTGTAACAATTGTTCCAAAAATATTAGATTTTCTGCTCAGGCCGCTAGTCCATAAAATTAGAGGTAGTAGCACCGCTTTTCCTTATTACCTGCGTGTTGATTATATATTTACGTAAACACAGAACGATAAAATAGTGTTGAGAAAAGTATAACTATTAAACAAATATTTAACTAAAATTCTAGTAACTACCTTCGATTACTCGAATTAATTTACTTAAATAATAAATTCTAGTAAATTATGTCAAAAATAATAGCTCAACTAAGTAGTTAATTATTTAGTAGCCCACTATTTTTATGACTGACAGAGAGTTTATCAATTGCAGCTGATTAAATGGCGCTTATTTTGCTATACAACAAATTCAAAGTTACAGCTGTCATTTTTTTAGATTTATAGTTATCAATTTTTAATACAGAAATCTTTATCTCTATTATATTTATAGCTTCTACTTACGTTTTAGTTTATGAAAAGAAATAGAAAATTAAACTATTTGTTTTATACTTAGAATTGCAAATTTAATTATATTTAAATAAAAATAAAAACTATTAAAAATCACCTTCAACTTAAAAGATGAAACATATTATAAATAAAAAACCCTTATTCTAGGGAATCAATTAAAGGTCTTTGTGGAAATGTTGACCCGAAGTGGTGATTATATCTGTAAACAAATTTGATAGACATACCGATATTCAGTTCAAAAATTCTGCTCGCCTAGACCACTTTCGGGTATGTAGTGTTCACTTTTATGAAAAGGTCTAATAAGAATCAAACTAACAACCTCCGCTCTGACAGACTAGAATACTTACTTACCCGCGGCGTGTGCTTTGAAAATAAAACTTTATATAAATAAATTTCCTATTGTCTACAAATTCCTCCCCATTTAAATCTTAAGCTCTAGTGAACACAAGCATCACGATTTTCCATTTGTACAAACATTGCTACTTATTTTTATAAATATTTTTTTTATTTCTATGTTATTTTTTTCATTTATTAATTTAAATTAAACTTTATAAATGTGATAAAGTGCATTTTTTACTTTTTTTCCAATTACATTTAGTTATTAATAAAAAGTTATTAAACCATAAAATAAAAGTATAAGTGCATTTGGAGAAATATTACATTAAATTTATGATTTACGGGTTAAGAAAAAATTATATATACATATACTTATAAGATTTTACTTCACAATAAAGTCATACATTAAAATCATAAATTATTATATTCCAGGAAGTAAAAAAATGTTTTTGCAATTCCAGTTATTTTCTTAAAGTGGCATTTATTTTTAAAAGTTTTTTAATAATATTTAATATTTGGGCATTTTAAAATTTTATAATTATAATAATAATTGTTACTGAGTCAATTGGTAGATGGCTTTACGTTTTCATGTTAATAATGATAGTGAATTTTCAAGTCATTTTCTGAAGAGAACTTTATATGGGGCCTAGGGTCTGATAATAACGAAAATTGGTACTATTATTAAAAAGTATATAGAATTAAGTTTTGCCGATTTTTATATTAATATTTAACATAATTATAAACTCAGAAAATCTTTTCGGAGGTATAGTTCTATGGGTGCTAGGTGAAATAATGGACCGGTTTCAACCATTTTCAATTTCATTTTTATCGGGCCGAAAAACACGTATGGTCCACATTTCATTAAAATATCTTGGATATCTTAATCGACTCAGAAGATTATTCTGATAAGCACAAACGTATAATACATACTTCACTATGGTGTAGGGTATAAAAACGGTAGAAAAGTACCGAAGTTAATACAATTCCTAGTCAAAAGTGAGCTACCACATTCGTTAACATTAATCGTAATCATTTCGAACACATAGCGTTAGTTAGTTAGTTAGTTAGTTAGTTAGTTAGTTAGTTAGTTAGTTAGTTAGTTAGTTAGTTAGTCAGTTAGTTAGTTAGTTAGTTAGTTAGTTAGTTAGTTAGTTAGTTAGTTAGTTAGTTAGTTAGTTAGTTAGGTAGTTAGTTAGTTAGTTAGTTAGTTAGTTAGTTAGTTAGTTAGTTAGTTAGTTAGTTAGTTAGTTAGTTAGTAAGTTATTTAGTTAGTTAGTTAGTTAGTTAGTTAGTTAGTTAGTTAGTTAGTTAGTTAGTTAGTTAGTTAGTTAGTTAGTTAGTTAGTTAGTTAGTTAGATAGTTAGTTAGTTAATTAGTTAATTCGTTAGTTATTTAGTTAGTTAGTTATTTAGTTAGTTGGTTAGTTAGTTAGTTAGTTAGTTAGACAGTTAGTTAGTTAGTTAGTTAGTTAGTTACCTTCCACCAGATTTCAAGTTGAACAGTTTTCAAACATATCTAAACTTGAGTCATACTCCATAGGCTAACATACATCATAGGTTACCACTACAGATCCCTCTTCAAACATCAATCAGTCATTTGTTTATCTATGGAAACAACATTTGTGAGCAACATGATGTGGCCATTGGAAAATACAGTCAAGCCACAAACGTGAGTCATTCAATTAAATTCAAATACTTTTTCATTTGTTCAAAAGTAGTTTTCACGTTATATCCGTCCTGTGTCTAACAGTAGAGATATACATACGTACTTTAAAACCAAAGTGTAATACCAGTAAATACTTCAAATATATTTGTTCGTGCTGCACTATTAGTGTTACTTTGATTAGTGGTCTTAAGTAGTCAACCTTGTTGCTTTGTTTGTCTGACCGCCCGCCCGTCCGTCCTACCACAAGTCTATCTTTGTTCATAGATATGAATGCATGTGTTTGTTCATTTATCTGTGTCTTTTGATTGAGAGAGTTTTTGTGTGTTAGAGAGCTTAATTACTTAATGGAATGTCATTTAAATTCTTTATAAATACCTGTACAACGTACCTGTCTACTTACCTGTACAAATAAATGTACACTCATAGAGAAACTCTGTTCGCCTTATTCCCTAGAGTTGAGTTTATGCCAACTTCTGTACTTGAATAGAAACGAACGATTATTAGAAAACGGATTTTTTTGTTTCATTTCAAGAAGAAAAAATAAATAAAACATTGAATGAACAACAAAAATGTTAAGAAAACAAAATTAATAATGTACAAATTAAATAGAAACTCCACCCAGATTTTTTTCCTATAGAAATTCGAGTGTATGTATTAATTTTCGTATTTGTAAGTTGAATTATAGAGAGCAGTTTAAAATTTAACAAGATTTCAAAAGATTTGATTAGAAACAGTAAAAATTATTGTCTTTTTATTGTAACGAGTTCTTGTGTGGGTTTATTTTACAGTTCGGAACTAATCTTAATAATTTCTATTGTATTTTGTTTCTGGTTTTTTTATTAATGTTCAATTTCAACAAGGAAATTGTTTATTAGTAACAATAATAATGATAATTATAAATGACATGTTCGAAAAGTTTAAGGAGTACTCGAGCATGACAATTAATCGCATAATTATTTTATTGATTTTGAAAAAGTGAAAAACTTGATTTTGTATTTAATGTCGTAATTAGGCCCATACCTGTTAATGTAACTGCTGTTACACTCCTTCTTTTTTTAACGGTATTTTAAGCTGCGTTTAGTAAGGTGAGTTGTTATTTTTTTTTATTACTTATTTAAGTTGCCATATGTTTAATAAAGTTCCTCTTGGAAACAGTTGTTTTAGAAAGTTTTACTGTAATAAAGGCTTTACTTACACTGAGGGAAAAAAGCATTATATATACGTTAGATTTAATGATTCACTAGCAATATGCATTAGATTCTATTTCTGATGTACTGCAAGGTTGCAATGTTTTATATATTTTAAATGATCCTCTATTTCAAACTTCTAACCCTATATATTCTGGTACAGATCCAATTTATCATTCTATGTAACGTTGATGAATTTATTCCCATCTTGGTCTACCGGGACTATTAACTAATAATGATCAAAGGTTTCTCTGTCTTTTCTTAAAATGATTTGACATTTTATAGTTCGGAAAAAGTTCGGTGCTGCTGCATAGACAACAGATACTATATAGAGGAGTGACAGTGAAACTAAGCATTGGAATTGGATCAAGTATGTAGGGGTATGCGGGCCTACCTACCCGTGTATCAATGTTTATCTTAGTAAGTGTATTGAAAGAATGAGAATGGAGATGTCTGTAATATATCTTTTCTTCCTTGTTCGAGTATGTCAGTGCTTTTTGTCAAGATACAAGTATATTAAACGTAATTATGAACTTAAAAGCCCTATTTGGCGGGTTCAGTTGTGTGGGGCCTTGGTGAAATAATGGAACGATGTTAACTATTTTTAATAGGCTTCGTCCACAGTACCATAAAATATCATGTGCCAAAATTCATTGAATTATCTTCAAAATTGCGACCTGTAGTTTAATTACAATATTTACAAGCTCTATTCGGGGGTACAGTTGTACGGGGGCCAGGTGAAATAATGGACCGATCCTGACCATTTTCAATAGGGTTCGTCCCTGAGGTAATAGAATATCATGTACCAAATTTCATTGAATCTGGATGAAATGAAAATTGCGACCTGTAGTTTGAGTACAAGATTTACATGGACGGACGGACTCAGAAAATGATTCTAAGCCGGTTGGTGCGTTACAAACATCAGCACAAACCCAATATACCCTTCCCACTAAAGTGATGTAGGGTATAATTAGGTCTTCAAGGAGAGTGTTCGCGCAAAGTTCTTTAACATCTTCTTATTACAACTAAAGTTAAAACCTGTTATAAGGCAAAACGTAATAAATAAATCACTTAACTAGGATCTTGATGGAATCCTATAAAAAGTGCTTAATTACGACTAAAAATCGCTTCTATCACGCTCACTTACACAAAACTACTTAAATAAGTCCTTACAAATAGGCACTGCGTAAAAGAAACATTAAATTAACGAACTGTGCGTTAACTTGATGTCTTACACAACACAACTGAAACAAATGATTGACCTTTTTGATTTCTTCTTTGTTCACTCTGTTATTCATTGTTCATTCTGATATTCGGAAATTTAAATTTTATCAATTTTATCAGTTGGACAAAAAGTCAATGCGTCCAAAATAAGACAGTTAGTTAGTTAGTTGGTTAGTTTGAAAAGAGGATGTATACACATCAAAGCCGAAGAAATACACCTAGGCCTCTATCTGGCCTGTTGTGCGCTCCTTAACCTGTGCCACAGGTGGGAATCGAACCCACCACCTCCGGTCTACCAGACTAGAATTCTAATCTCTAACCTACCGGAAGCCAAAAGACAGTAATTTCCATTTACTTCTAACTCTGTAAACGAGAGTAAAGACAATTGTGTCTTTAGTGTCAATTTTGTAAGCAAGAGAGTGAAAACTTAAAAACCAACTTAAGCTTTTTGCGTTCTCTTCGTAATCTATGTTAAAATAGCTAGTCACCTGGACGCTTAGTGCCTAGGGATAACATTAAATTGTAGTTTAAATAGGTAATTTCGGATTGTTCGACTGAACTGTTGTGTAAATATAAAGTTTGGTACATTCTACCGTAACTCTTTATACACTTTTTATAATTAAAGAAAGTTAATTTTCTTCCTTTCTTTTCTTTGCAGGTAAGCCTTTAAGTACTTTTCAATTAAATTATATTGAAGGTAAATATTTTTAATAATTTTATTAAAAGTCACCAGCATAACAGATAAAGGAAAGACTTTCAGAATGTTAACAGAAACTTGATAATTAATCAAATAAAAAACTTTGGAAGTAATTTTCTTAGAATTAGTGAGAGGAAAAATATAAATAAACTTGCGGATATAAAAATTCTGCTCTTAGTGTTGTCCACATAAAAATAGATAAGGGATAATTAGAATTAATTTGAATTAGATCAGTTGTACTAAGTACAATAACCAAACGGAAGCATTATCTTGCAAAGAATTTCACATTCAACAAACAATAATGTAAATTCATATTAAATCCAACTGGGCGTATGATTCATGTTCATTAAACTTAACTTTATCTATTAAAAATGTAAAATAGTAACTATTAACAAGCAAAGTAGACATTTAAAAAATTTCAATAAAAACATTCTTTGTTAATTGCAAGTATAATAAAATTATTATTAATATTGAACAGTTTACTTAACCTTCCCCTTTCAACTAATATTACAAAAAAAGTTATTAATTTTATTATTATAATTTTTTTAAATACACAAAACTCTATTTTGTCTACTAAGTAAACAAATGCTATGAATAATATTTTTGTCCACTGTCCGTCTGTCAGTCTATTAAGAGCAGACAGTTAGATAAAAAAAAATGTTTAAAGCGCATATAAATAATAAATTATAATAAAATACAAATAAATGTCAACTTATAAATTTTATTAACGAAAAAGAAAAAAATATATATAAAATAAAATAATATAAAGCACAACATTGTAATAAAATATGACAAATAACCGAAACAACAATAAAATGAATTAAATAGTGACAACAAAAATAAAGAAAGAACAAACCAACTAAAAGAGGCAAAAATCGACATAAAATGTTTAGCAAACTAAATAAGAGATACAAATGGACGGACAACTAAAAAGTCATATAACATTTATAACTTTATTAAGAGGAGGAAGAAAAACAATTTAAATAAAATCCACTTAAATGGTCGTAAAAATCCCCAAAAATTATTCTCAAAACTGTAGTTAAAATTAAATAGATATTAAAAGTCGCACACGCCCCTGACCACTTACTGGCAGGAATAGCAATATACCAAACAACCAATTTAAATGATATAAAGATACAAGAAAAATTGTTCAACACACTCAAACGCATACATTCCTACATATTTGTTTCATCTAGTGTAATTCATATTTACAACCCGCCAAACAAACGTCTATATAAAACCAAACAACCACTTATTATATCATTCAAACTAAATTATATTTATACAGAGTAAATTGTAACAAAACACAACCCAACTCAACCGCACACTATAGTTAAGTAGATAAATAATCTCTATCTAATAAATACGGGTAAACAACGCATGCAGTAGAAGATGCGTAAATTTAGATAAATATTAACAAATGGTTAAATCAAATTTTTTCTACTTACACATTAAGCATAATACACACATACATATGTATCTATCGCTACTCTAACGATGTAGAAAAACAAATTTTTACTTTTCTTTTTTTCACTGCAGACTTTGAAAGTCTGACGTCGCATGACATATGATATCAGGTCTCCAAGAAAGATTATTGTTAAAATAATCCATAAAGACAAAAAAGTTGCTATTTTTGATTTATTAACGAGTATTTTTATTTATAAACTGAATCCTGTGTAAAGAAAGTGTTAAAGGACAAACAATTTTGTGTTGAGGGGCCACATAATATGTAAATGAATTATTTGAAATACATGTAATATTGTATATATTTACAATTGGCCTATAAAAGTGCCTTTTGCTGGTACAATCAAAGATTTGTCAATTCGCCTGCCATCTATTAAAAGAACCAACCATCAACATCGGTTCACAATGAAGCATTTGCATTTTATATAGTACTATATATAACCCTAAATCCCTTAAGGATTTTTATACCCTACACCACTTCAGTGGGGAGGGTATATTGGGTTTGTGCTGATGTTTGTAACGCACAATAATATTGGTCCTATACCCACCTTAAAGTATACCAATCGTCTCAAAATCATTATCTGAGCCCCCATACAACTCAACCCCCGAATACGGCTTGTAAAACTTGTAATCAAACTACAGGTCGCAATTTTAGAGATAATTCAATGAAATTTGGTACATCATATTCTATTGTCCCAGGGACGAAGCCCATTGAAAATGGTTAAGATCGGTCCATTATTTTACCTAGTCCCCATACAACTGTACCCTCGAATAGGGCTTGTAAACCTTGTAATCAAACTACAGGTCGAAAATTTGGAGATAATTCAATAAAATTGGACACATGATCTTCTATGGTACCATAGACGAATGGTTAATATAGGTTCATTTTTTCACCTAGCCCACATACAACTGATCTCGCCGAATAGGGCTTTTAAGTTCATAATTATGTTTAATATACTCATATTTCGACAAAATGCTGCAAAAGCAAGTTTTATACTAGACTTGAAAACCATCACGAATTCTATATTTATAGGGCCTCATATGACTCTAGCCCCTATGAAAAACCCCCATTTAA
The DNA here is from genome assembly GCF_022045245.1 of Lucilia cuprina. Taxonomy (NCBI): domain Eukaryota; kingdom Metazoa; phylum Arthropoda; class Insecta; order Diptera; family Calliphoridae; genus Lucilia; species Lucilia cuprina. The sequence continues at coordinate 24,826,754 of NC_060951.1, forward strand.
ATTTCACTTAAATGTCCACAAAACCAAGTTATATACTAGACTTAAAAACCATCACGAATTCTATAATAATAAGGGCTCATATGACCCTAGCCCCTATGAAAAGCCCCCATTAAAATTTCACTTTAATGTCCACAATTTTATTCAACAATAAACGGCTTAAGTAAATCTGGGGCAAGGTACATGTTTTTTATGACAACTAAATCACATTTTAATTTTGTAAAAGGTGTAGGGTATTATATGGTTGGCCTCGCCCGACTATAATTTCTGATTTGTTAAAATAATGACTGATAACACATGTCCTAATTAGATTCTCTTGTTCGTATTTAACGTTCATCAGGTCATCAGTGTGCCATATAAATTAACGAGGATCACCTATAACCGCCTTAAGCCAATTCGACTAAAATTAATAACTATTAGGCTGTATCAGACAGCTTCTTATATGCATAACTTAGTGTAGTAGTTTTTTTACAATGTTTGTCTAAAGTCCACCACATTATTAAGGAATAAAGTAGAATTGGCCTAATCACGTCATTGTTTAGCTCCGACGTGACATGTTAATACTACTTAAATACTTAACTTTGACGGTCACTGATAGATTTTTTACTCAGAAAGCTGGATTTTTCCGAGAAATAAACTTTTTGAGGACATATTTCTTCTTTTCAAACAATTACTCTTGAAAAACCAAAAATAAGAAATTCGTTTTAGGATCAGATGATAATAAGATGATAATAAGTTTGATTTAAGAATTGAAATAATACTTAAGGCCCAAATAGACTACACAAGCGGCTTGACAAACATACCTTTTTTATTTCAACACACACTACACAAAGATTGCTAGTACAAACAGCGATTTTTTCACGTTTTTGTAGACTTTTTCTTCGAAATATAAATTTTGTAAAAAATTCGTTATTTATGAATATAAACAATACAAACGGATTGACAAAAATTCAATATGTTTGTGTAAAAATCAAATTTGTTTTTTGATCAAACAAACCGCAAACATTTGTGCAAACACGAAACACCCTTATACACTACACAACAGGCTTGTACAAACGTAAAATACTGGTAAGTTTGTCAAGCCGTTTGTGTAGTATATTTGGCCCTTTAAATGTGCTTGATTTGAGTTCGATTAATGTTTAATTTTGCCATTTAGAACACAAGCAGAGTTCTATTCTTTATTGTAAGATGGAACTGCTTTAGAAGATGTATCAAGCTTTAGGTGATAATATCTCAAAGAAGTAAGAAGATATGTCACATGTGATAACTAAAGAAAAAATTACATTTAGGCCAAATTTCTAACAATTTTGTTGAATATCTATGCGCCATAGTTTGGCCATTTACCACATTTAATCATTAGTGAGTAGAGGGTGGGCGATTATTTGACATGTTAAACATTTTTTTTTTTTGCGTACCAGTTCGAAAAGTGTTTAAATAAAATGCTTAGTAACAACATACCAAAAGAAAAAATATTCATAAAATATACAAATAAATATTTCGAAAATTTTTATATAAAAACATTTATAATTTTATTTATATACTCTTGTAGCATATTGTATGTTGTATGCCTCTGTTGCTGCCGCCAGAGCTGCCTCAGCTATGTCTCAAACACAACACCCATCAAACTTGAATTTTTGGGGGAAACATATATAAATTTTTTTAAATAAAATGGTTTTATCACAAGAAACTCCACTGGGGAGCTATAAATCGCCTAGAAAATAGTTAAAAGCATACAATAACAACAACAATAATAAAAAAGACCATGGCTGGCAGTTTTATCTAAAATCAAACTGGCAAAAATTTGTTTGGTGTTTGTATATGTATGGAGATTGTACAAAAATCTAAACATTTTCAAGAGTATATATGTATGTGTCTATTGTGTTTGTTTTTATTGTGCTCCTGCTAGTGAAGGAGCAGCAAATTAATAATTTTTCAAATACTTTGGGTATCATGTGGTGTCACTGCTCTACACTGGACTATTAGTGTCTGTATTTGGAAGCAAAAGGCGTATGACAGTGAAGAAGTAACTGAATGGTGTTTGGTGTTGGCAAATTTACAATTTGTTAAATATATTTTAAATATTCATTCAAATCTATTTTCATTTGTTGTCATTTTTTTCTTACGTTTTGTTTTATTATAAATCACTTTAAATTTCATTATTTTAAAGTTTATTATTAATCATAAAACACACGCAATCTTTTATTCGTTTTTAAGGGGAATTGAAAATTATGTTATGTTTGAGATTTAAAATTCATAAAAAAATTTAGATCTATGCAAAGAAAGGTTTAAGAAATGACTCATTAAATTTATATCCACAATTTCAATTTAATTCAATAGTTGTCTGTTAGATGACAATAGTTTTAAAACTTTATTTCACTTAACGAGGGTTGATTCTACTTATAACATTTTTACAAATTTGTCTTGATTGTTAAAACTTTTTTTAATTTATGTATTTTTATGGTATAATGTCCAGTGACATAATGTCAGTAAACGTTGTGACAATACTTAAAAATAACGCTTTAAATTCAGGGGTATTTCGAATACGAACTTCTCAAATTAAGCTTTTTTCATAAAAATACTCTTTTAAAACCATGGACTTTAAGTCATTATATTCATAGACATTAAATCGAAGTATTTTACGTGAGTACCTGGCGTGTTGCCCTATCTCACGGGTAAGGAAAAAGCAAACAACTCACCACTGCTTCTTACACGTACAAGCACTTTGTTCAAATACTCGAGCTATCTTAGCTCTTGCCATAGTAGTAGTTGGGGAAAGACAGGTGTCTAAGCAAGCTCTATCTACCTCGACATAATGTCGAGCCATGGTAGTGTCGACATAATGTCGACACTACCATGGCTCTGTTGTTTCGGACGTAATTGTTTGTCCGAAACACGGATCATATTTATTGACAAGATTTTATTTCAGTAGTAAAAAAGACCCACTGTGATAAGTTCAGCATACACTCAACCATATAGGAAAATCGCTAAATAAATCAAAGAGACGGTAGTGACGAACATGCACCACGTTAATCCTGCTCTTTTTGTTAGATAAAACATTCTAACAAATCATTCCGTCAACTTCATCCGTCAAATCCATCAGTTACTCCATTTCCTCTATAATATGCAAGTAGACATCAGAAAATATCAGAAAACATCAAAAACAACAGAAAACTCCACCTCGTATACCCAATCTTTACATATTTAGCTTAAATCCAACATTTATTAATCCACAGCTAGTTCGTACCGCTCCAGCATTTAGAACGATCACAGAAAATTATCATGAAAATTATATTCACCGTGTATCAGTCTTTTAACCAAGCAACCCTTTTCCCGCGATTTGGTTCGTACCGCTCCAGCATTTAGAACGATCACACAAATTTATCATGAAAATCATATTCACCGTGTATCAGTCTTTTAACCAAGCAACCCTTTTCTCGCGATTTGGTTTTTGACCACAGCCACTATCTGGATCCCGAAGGAACCTCAACCAACTTACCAGCCAGGACATAGTCCTGCGGGCAACTAGCCACCTGTAGTACCAGATTATGTGGTGCTCTTGATCGACCTCTTTTCAATTTATGCCAGGCCGTAATTGGTAATTGGTGTTGACACAATTTATAGTCCCGGAAGACCACAGCTATTGGTAGCACCTATCTACCCCCGGATTGCATTACACCATGATGTGACACTCATTAGGGAATCATGCCCGGGGGGGCTTTATTCATACACAATGTCCATTGACACTGTGACTCAATAAAGTGTGTCAAAAGGTCCATAGACATTATTACACGTCACTCTTTTTACACATTTGGAACCTAACTTGAATAATTTCAATATTCCATTATGAAATATCTTTTCTGCAACTATCTTCTCTTCAATATTTTTTCTGCATCACTTTAACTTTTATGACCACCCTCGCTTATTTTTTTTCGGGTTTTATTTAATTTTTTAAGCCAATTAAGATTTTAATAAAGATAGTTGCAATATATAATTTTTTTTGGGAAATAATACATTTGAATTATAATTGAGACAATATGAGGGCGTTTACTGTTATAATAAATTTTTATTTAAAGATAGAAAAATTGGTCACATAAATAAATACTTAAATATTGTTAGACAAAAAAAAACAATAATAAGTGATCTATTTAGAAAAAAAATCAAAAAAGATTTAATATTAAATATTAAAAAAAAAGAAATACGTCCATGGGGCTTCAACAGATGTTATAATCGACATTGCTATTATGTATGTCGTAAATTTAAAGTAATAGTTTTGTTAGACTTTTATACCCTACACCACTATATGCGCACGCTACAGGTCTCAATTTTCAAGATAATTTAATAAAATGTAGCACTAAGGATTCAATGACGAATTCCATGGAAAATGGTATACAAACGTAACTGCTCAAATAGATCTCTGGATACATAGTTATGTAAAATGTTCTTCAAATATACCACACTTTCTGAGTCGACTTTGCTATGTCCTTCTGTCTGTGTGTCCATGTAAAGCATGTTCGCACGCTACAGGTCGCAATTTTCAAGATAATTTAATAAAATGTAGGAAGAGCGCCATGGAAAATGGTATACAAACGTAACCACACAAATAAATCTTTGGGTTCATAATTATGTAAAATTTTTTAGTATTTCAACAAAAGTCGACAAAACTTCGATTCATAAAAGTTTAAACGATTATCATTTGTAATGAACATACCTCGTTTGACAAAATGACAAAATTTACTTATAAACACTAAAAACATGATTAAATTTAATTTAATTGAAACTAATTTTCTCAATTATTAATTTAATTGTCATAAATGTATGTATATCGATATTATTAATGTACCTATATCCAGAGCGATATGAAGTAGTCATTGAAAAGTATGTTAATAGGTAAGCGGTTACAATTGCAAACAAGTCACTACCAAGTTTTTGCTGGGTATGTATAAATAGTCCGAATTTACTTAATGAATTTTGTTTATCTACTCAGTAGTAAGCCTATCAACTTTCATATGATTTGGCGTATTTCCCAGTCTATTGGATAATCCTATGGTTATCTATAACCAGGCTATTTACTACTTAATGAATTATAAATAAGTGTAACTTTTCAGCTATTGGTCCTAACAAAAATTATAGAGAGGAGTTTAGATAGCTAATTCTTCAGTGTTTCCATAAATAATTTTTTCAATGGACCGTTTTTGCTGACCTATGATTTACAAAACTATTTATGTTAATATATGAATATTAAGGTGATATTTAGAATGGGGTCTTTTATAAGGGCTTGAGTATATAACGTATTACTAAGCTATTAATAAGTTGTAAAGAAATTTTCTGAATCTATTGAACCGATGCTTAAAAAGTGTTTAAAAATCCTCAAAAGGAATCTCTCGTATAGTGTTTACGAAATCTACGAACTCCGCTCTGAGACAATAGAGAAGTCTATTTAAAAACCTGACGAATGCACACCGCACTTTGTGACGCGGCTTGAGTGAATCAATAGAGTTGAATAACCTACTGTCACGAAAAGTACCTTCGCCTTGCTTGTACGCGGCAAAATAGACTTCGAAGCTTCGGCCCATACATGAGAGTTGTATTCCATTTTCCGTCAGATATAAGTAGTGTAAATAGTAAAAAGATCAGACCCCATGCAAAAATTTTAATCAAGTCGTGATTGAGCGATTCACTCATATTGCACCTCATTGCCTTAATATCTAGAAGGCTTGGCCTATAACTGAATAAAACTTCATCTCGGGGTTTCGACTTTTTTTCGTATTATTATATTATGTCGGTCTGTGTCAGAAAAAAATTAATTAGTTGTAAAAAAAAACAACAATTTGACTTCCAAAGTTTTTGTTTTAAAATTAGTACACAAAAATAAAAAATATATAAAAATTCGTTTACTTTTTCTTCGAATAATTCTAAATCGTGTGGATTAAATAAAATGGTTTATCTTAAAACCGCAACAAGTGACCACAACATAATAAGGGCAAAAATTTATTACACAAAACATTAGATAAATAATATGTTTGTGAAATAACCATACATTTTAAAATTAGAATTGCATATCAGTTGGGTATTTCCCGAACAAAAGATGTAAAAATAATATGAAAAAAAAATTAACAGAATTCCTAATATTCTAATTTTTAAATTATGCAAATGTTCCTTTTACTTTGGTATACTCATTAGGTATGTTGTTAATTTGTCAATAATTATTTTATAAGTTCATGATAAAGAAATTTCAAATTAATCATTAAATATTATTATTGTTTCATAAATATATAATTTATCTTTTTTTAATTATAATTAAACGATTATTTTTTGTTCATAAATTAT